>NW_027271829.1:0-377500 GCF_040938485.1 Diadema antillarum
GTTTGCTGTGTGGGCGTTCATAAAAAGTTTATGATGATTGGGTTGGGAGAACTTTGTGAATTGTAAAGTTAGCAAAACTTTATTTTTTACTCCTCCACTGAGTTTTGCAAAAAAAAAGAAGAAAAAAAAGAAAGAAAGACAAACCAAGCCAAAATGTATCTGTTCACAAAAAGAAGATCACTGTGATAAATCTTTTCATGACAATCAGGGAAGCTGGCCTGATGGTTGCTGGTTGAGACAGGTAGATATCACTTTCGTTCAAAAAAACACCCCCAAAATATGTCTTTTTTCTTTATGTGCATACTCCTTGGTACGCCGTAAAAGCATACTTGTGGAAGGCATGATAGGTGTAGAGACAACATAAAGCTCACAGTAAGCTAAATTCACAGCCAGTCTTCGATATACAGTATGTGACACAAGAATTTGAAACATAGTCTCAAAGAAACATTAATGAGCACGGTACATGTATATCATATCAAGCTGACATAGTCTGTTGTCGCAAAATTGAGAAGACTTGTCAGTGAGGGCAGCTGTTTGCAATATGCCCTACTGGAAAACGTGACAAAAGTCTCATGGGAAAAGAAGTGCATCTTATATTCTGAATAAAACTTCCAACTTCCTCCCCTTACAGTGTTTATATTAGCTGAGTGTCATTTTAACTGCCTTTGCTCAGGAATAATATTTTCCATTGGGAGTGCCAAGGCTTTGTTACATGTAGCCAGGCTCCCAACACCATCTCCTGTTTGGTGTTTTACCAAATTCTCCCTATCGCAAATAAATGTCAACATTTCGTCACTAGTAGTCAGGTCCATACGCTGGCCGTACGCTACATGTAAATGAATGATGTGATTTTGCACACCCATGAGCAGCACATGGAGGTCAAGCAGGGTCATATTTTTGGTGTTCACTTGTGCACTTTTATTAATGCTGAGTACACTGCAGCAGACACGGTAAAACATCTGAGGGGTAACCACATCTAATTTTTCCTTTTTCATCATGACTAAAACATTGTCACTGCACAATAGAAATGCATTTTCAGAACTTAACTTGATATCTCTTTTTCCAGCACGTAATGATTGCTGAGAAAAATCTACAAAACTATAGTAGTTTGAAGATAGAGATAATTCTTCATGATTTTAAAGGCATAATTTACCATTTGCAGATGAAACAAAACCCTAGCATTAATGCACTTCGTAATAGTTCTAAAATGTGAGTTTGGAATAGAAACAACCACTGTAAAAGTAGTTCATTGTATGTAACATTTTTATAATATGAATGATGGCATGGCAATGTAATGTCAAATTATGAATATGCCCATTGTAAATTACACGCAAAGGGAAAATTATTGAAGCATTTTGTGACATAAACAAGTCCAGTCCCCAGGATATCCTATTTTATATGCTATTCTGTATTTCAGAGATACGGAAATAAAACAGGAGCAAAACACAAATGAGACAACTTTTGATGGCTTCACTTATATCTGATTGTTCTGTGATAAAGTTGGAAGATGATAGCAGTTGTGACAAAGAGGGAAAATGTAGATATTGTCCATTATCTCTGTATGTTATCATGTGCAGTGTGTGTATGTCAATGTAAACATAAATGCGAAAGGGAAAAGGGGAGCTGGCAACCAAAGAACAAATTAGGATTGTTTGCATACTCCCTAATTCTTCATTTTGTACTCAAGGCTGCTCAAGGAGGGCAGAGTAACAGACAAAGCATTAGTTTGTCCTTCCCCACATTTGTTTACGTGCAAGTGTGTTGCACGCAAGTGCACACGTCTGGAGCGTTTTGTCGCAGCACAATCTTGCTGCGCGCTGCGCTCTATGCTAGGTCTCTAGATTCTGTCCCTGCACGTTCATGTGCAGGCAATGTCAACAGTGTTGTGTGTTGGTGCAATGTTCACTGTGATAAGTTCAATAGTTTCATTGATAAATTTTCTCCCTCCGAGCAGGTGTTTGCATATTATTGGAAAAGTTTCAGGATTGGGGCTTGGCGAATCTAGCTGAAGTTGTTGGGAAAACAACGACAACGATGCCGACTAATGGATTGGCCTCTTGAGTATTCAGCACACAGCATGGTGTAGGGAAACCAAGAAGAGGGTGTGGGGCAAGTTTTTTTTTTTTTTTCTAATCTATTGAAAATGAAAACTTTAATGACATGAGCCCTCAATACATTTTTATACAACTGTATGAGTGTATCTGGAGAGCGAAGTTCAAATGGCAGAGACGATTGATTGTCAGCACACTTTTGAGAGAGCGGTAATGGATGGTAAAGTGCTTCCAGGCCAGCCAGCCAGGGGAAAATATTCACAAACTGCTGCTTTAATGGCTGTCATGCTGTGGAAGAAAACTGTTTTTTCCTGTCTAGACTTATCAAGAATTCATGAGGTATACGGGGAAAATATTAGTTGCACCTGTACATGTGGAAGGGTTGTACTTATGAAGCAGAATTTATCATCAAATATATGAATTTATATTGAAACATGTGCAAGTGTAGACTGCATTGCATTTCACGAAGTCGTACATACTTTCTCTTTTTGTCTTTCAAAGAGTGATGAATTGCTGCAAACTATACAATACAGGAGAGAAAACAGTTGGTGACAACTAACTCACATTTATTAGAATGCAGGGCATTTTTGTCCATCTTTTAGGATATGAAATGTTCTGTCAATGTTGTCTGCATAATTGGGTATTTCAGTATTTTTGTTTGGGAATAGTGCATCAAAATGAGCAAAGCAATACTACTTTTATTTGAATGATCAATTAGGGTCAAGTAAATGCTTCAGCTGATCACGATTCCTACCTAACAAAGACTACTCCTTCGTGACCTGTCTCTGGATACATACTTCAATACTTTCCAATGTTATTAGCATTGTATGCAGCAGATATGCTAGTTATACTAATAGAGCTGTACTAAAGTATGCAATCAAACATTCTAGGTATACAACACTCTGTTCTCTTCACATAAAGCCTTTTGAAGTCTTCGACAACTCATGTGGTGCCAATAAATAGAACATGCTTATCGTACTAGGTGTTTCTGGTTCAAATATCAGTTGAAAAGTAATGACTTCACCAACATCTGGAGATTTCTTTTAGTGAGGTAGAAACTTGGCTGGCCATAGGAAGACACACAGTTTTACCTGACTACGTCACCTGAGGACTGCAACAGTCCTGGTCTAATTTGCTGTAGATGCATTTTTTTCCCCCTTTCTTTGAAGTGACATTGAACATGATTGTGTTTGCCCTTTGCATTACACGTAATTGCTTTCATTCAGTAATGCATTGTAAGTCTCCTCAGGGGACGCAGACACATAGAATCTGATCTAGACTTTGACATTGAGAACTTTGTCCCGGTTCTCTAGATAAGATTTTTCAGTGGAGGCAAAGAAAATTTGTTTCTGTTTTTTTTTTTTTTTTTTGGGGGGGGGGGGGTGGGAGAGATGGATAAGTGCTGTAGTTTTGTTAACATACACTCTGATGCCACTCAGAAGTTTCTGCATAAAAATAAGATTTTAACTGTATAGTTTGTAATCAACATTTGTGGTGAGCTAGCAGAAATGATTAGTAAAATAATGTTGTCACATGAAATATGATGTTGTGGACTACACAAGCTATGAACAAGTGAAGCAATTGTATGTTTATACATTTCATATAACATATTTCATCTTTCAGTCTTCTTCTGAGGGCCTTCTACATAGGAGGGAGTGTGTCAGGTGGAAAGGGTGTGTAATTTGATTCCAAATGCAAAGTAGGAAAAACAAATATTACTTTCATTACTGCAGCATTTATTGAAAAGTGCTAGTACCTGAAAGTTGTTGTGGTGCAGTGGCTCAGTATGTTTGAAGCGATTAGTGAGGATATAAATGCACATCAGAATCCATACTGTAAAGCAAGTAGAATGTAGAACAGGGCAGCCCCACTTCACGGCCATGCCGAATCCGTATCCTAATCTGTCACAGAGTATCTTCAGGTAGAGTTTATGGGAAGGCCAGATCTGATGAAGTATCAAATGACTTAATGCGAGAGAGGGAAATATGATCAAGTGTTATCTTTGAACTGGTTACGTGCCCTAGCGACACAAGGAGGGAGCTGTGGGGATAGTGCCCTATCAGGCGATGGAGTGGACGTGTTGATTGAGAGTGTTTTCATATTATTGCAATGACCTTTACTGATTTTTTCATGACTGCTGGTGGCCTTAGCACTTGATCTCTCCAGTGCACCAAGCCTATGGGGAGGAGGGTCAACCTATTTGTAGGTAATGAGAGGGTTTTATGTCAACTGTTGGCCTCAACCAGTTGATATCTGGATCAGGGTCCCATAGCTTTTTTGTTGTTTGTTTGTTTGTTTGTTTGTGAGCAGGAGGGACAGGACTGGATTTATGAAATCTTGATTTACCATTTTGAATTGGAATTATTATATAAGTAGAAGCATTTTTTTTTGGGGGGGGGGGGAGGGGAAGGGGGAGGGAGGAATGAGATCAAATTTGCCCAAATCATTTATGGTGGAGGTACATAAAATGCTCAGTGATGGATGTGTCGCACAGATACATGTGCTTGGTGAGTGATTTGCAGTTCCCAGGTACTGTAGAGCAAGATATTTCCTCGGCATGAAATTTTTGCGAATTGGAGCCGACAGCCTCTTTTAGCGGCATGAAATTTTCGCAAATTGTCACTGCCATTTGATGTATATAGTGTAGACAAGAACTTTCGTGTACATTTTAATTTCGTGAATCTTAGCTCTCGCGAAATTCGTGAAATTAAAATGCATGCGAACATTCCTCATTCTACAGTAGAGAAAGTGCTCAGTGATGGGTGCGTTGCATGGCCACAATAAAATGTTTGGTGAGTGATTTACAGTTCCCAGGTGTACTGTATAGCAAGATATTATAAATCGCATGAAATTTTTGCAAATTGGAGCCGATAGCCTTTTTTCGCGGCATGAAATTTTCTTGAATTGCTACCGGCATTCAGTGCATCTGGTGTACCAAGAACTTTTGCGTGCATTTTAATTTTGCTAATTTTGGTTATCGCAAAATTAAAATGCACCCAAAAATGTCTGATTTTTTTTTTTACAGTAAGTAGGAAGAGAGCAGTAGAGCCTTACAACCTTATATGTGGTGATGGTGTCTACCTTTTTTGTATGTGTGATTGTGGATGAGCCAAGAGAAGTGGATCAAAACATCTCCACCCCCCAAAAACAACAACAACAACAACAACAACAACAACAACAACAACAACAACAACAACTACAACAACTACAACAACAACATGAAGAAGAAAGGATAGATATAATGCAACCAATATATTATTCAAATGTGATTCTGGCTTTGATAGGTAGACCCTGCAAGTGCATGAGTCACACCCTTGGCAGAAGTTCACCTGTTCTCAGTGTTAGAAGGTATGACACATGCTGTAAGCGCAGTGGTCATATGACATGGGCATGGCAAGTGTTGCTGTACATTCAGATATTATCGAACACGATGCAGGTGTTTTGCTGTTGACCATCAGCAATCACTGAACTTTGAAGCCTGGGGCATTTGTAGGGGTCAAAGCTCACTTATTCTTGTATGTACACCAAGGTTGTCTGTTGCCCGTTGATCCTACTCATTTGCTCTGTGTACTTATGCAACAAAACAGCTGAGAATCTGTGAGATCTGACAGTCTCTCACTATTTTTCAAGTGATCAAAGCTCCAGCTTTCTGATATATATGAACTTGACATGATGAGTCATATATTTTTTGTTAATGTGCAATAAGGTGAAACATGTTACCCATTTATAGAAATTGTGTTGCAAAAACTGCATACTATCAGCTTGTTAAGGGAGCATAATATATCCACAAACCATTTTGAACACGCCCATAGCGTACTTACTCTTTTGTCCTCTCACCCATGATGCCTTTCACAAAATGCCAGGAGACTTTGTTCCTATTGTTATTGTATACACTTTTGTAGGCCTATGCCAAATTTTTTGTGAGGTTTTTATTTTCTCAAGTCGGTTGCTGTTTGCGAATTCAAAAACAATCGAAAATATTACTCTGATCCTGACATGAATGTGAAGTTCATGCATACATAATTTCTCCATTCTGCGCTGTACTCCACAATCGCAAATTTTAACCATTCGCGAATTGTCTGAAAGTCCTAATTCACAAAAAAATTAGACTCACTAAATATATGGCGTATGTATACAGTATCTGTGCATCCAAAGGAAAACCAGCACTGAGAAAATCGAGAGTGTCATCACAGGGAGAAGACAGAGTATTATTGCAGTAGGGGCAATCATGGAAAAGTCGAGTTTTTGACCAGAAGGGTTACCATAGCCGTTGCCCGATAGATGTATGCATCATTGATATTGGCGTCCATGTGTAGACTGTGTGTCTGAGAGCAAGGACATATTGCTGCAAATGCACTTTGGCATTGTGTGGGCCATGTCCATTTTGCCCATCCTCTCTCCCACTCGGTCTGTCTTGAGCAGAACAGTTTTGGGCTGCTTACTTCAGTGCGCAGGTACGATTTAATCAATTTCACGGACTTCTGCCATAAATGCACCATTGCTGACTGTAATGCTTTAGTACTACTCTGACATTAAAATTAGAATTTTGTCTGTCAAATCCTGCTACAGGGTTACAAATTACAATCAGACCCATTATATATAAGCCTAGAGGCCTACCAGATTTACCTCACCTCAAGATACCAAGAATTGAATAGTGGTATGTGATTAAAAAAACCCCAAAACAATGCAACATTTCCTGTGACTGATGTACATTAAAGAACCATCTCTTTTTCAAGAATTATCATAACATCATTATGAAATCCTGTTGTTAAAATCCTGTTAAACTGATATGTGTTGGAAAGATATAGTGCATCCATTAAGCCACATTTTGATTGTAGGATCAAACTTCTAAATCCTCTTCAATTAACCAAGTCGCCATCAAATTAATGTAGTGTAACCAAAACAATTACTACTCTCAGAACACTGCTGGAAGCTGTAGCAGGGATTGCTGCTTGCATACCCAATATGATGAAACCTCCTTTCATGCAAGGGTGTGCCCAAAGTCAACAACAACAAATCAACCACAAAATCAGAGAACAATATGTTAGTTTATGTTGTCAGCCGTGTAATACCCTAGTACCAATCTTCCAAGTTCTTCAGTATGACATTTGCCATTATACACTTCTAGTTGTATGAAGACGTAATAATGAGAAGTATCCCATCTGTGACATGTGTTTGTTCCATGAGGACGGAACAGTTTTGCCGCTTATCGGGAACCTGTCAGATACAGCTGAGCCCAGTGCAGGAGGAAACCGGTAATTTTTGTTTTGCATTTAGAGCACCAGATATCTTTTCCTTCTTACTCCTGTCCCCATCTCCTCTTCCCTCCCCCTCTGCCCTCCCCCTCCCAAGCAAACACAATTTATTCATATTATATCTGTCTTTGGTACCAACAAATATTTCCTATGTCTAGTGACTGTAAGCAAGCTGCACGCCCGGTTTTTATTACCACTCTATGGCTTGGCTCTGAAATGAGTGGACATGCATCTGTTATTGGATATTTGCCCTAATGGAAGTGATCAATAGTCTGGCATATCACAGACCTGCCAGAGAAAAGTGTGCCAAGTGCAGCGGGCAAGCAATGTTTTTCTTGTTGTTATAGAACTGATTTTTAAGTCGGGGGAGATTGGGTTGCCACGTCACCTGCTCGGATTAAAGATTCTGCTTGGTGGTAACCAAACCACCAAGGACTGTAGGGTGGCAATGGGCACATTTCCAACTTTTTATTTTTTCAATGCTGCTGCAATGTTCTTTAAAGATTTTTTTTTCCCCAGCTATTTTCATGTCAAACTGTTATAAAACATCAGGCTTCATTAAAACATGAAGTTCTTGTCAATGTGGAGTCTTTCAAGATAAATGAGAATGGTACATTCAGCATTGGAAACCCTCCAAATTGCAAGCAGATGACATAAAGTAATGTATACCATACAATCAGGCGTTTACCAAAACTGTCTATTGTGACACAATGTTAACGATAAAAATTCTGCTGCAATATTCTATGGTGAAGAATTAGCAAACTAGCTAAACAATATGCTGTAGTTTAAACTATGAATGTTGGATATCAAAATGTTTGAAATTAATTTGTGCAAGATGATATTGATACCATTTTATTGTTTTCTTTTTTTTTCATGATCATAGTTGAATATGAGAAAGTTATATGTAGTTTATACAACTGCAGCCTGTTACCATGCAATACGATCTCAAAGTTCTCAAAATGTGGACTTTACAGTTCCCACAAGGTATTGGGATACTATGAATGGGACCATTCACATAGGCCTACAGCTATAGCTATCAGGAGATAACATAGAGACAATTATGTCCTAACATATTAGCAGAAATCAGTCAAAAACTTAAATTTTTAATGAATATTGAACCAAGAATACTTGGTGACATGGCTCTGTGCAGTATTGTAGGAGCGTAGTTTTGCATCACTATCTTTATGTCTCACCAATACACCAGTGTGTCTTGGCTCATTTTAAGGCAGATAATTCAGTTTCCAGGATTTGTCCCTGGCGTGGGATGATGAGATTCGTTCCGGGAGAAAACTGTCGAGGCATCTTCCGCCGCTTCTTCCTACTGTCTCCCTCAAGTTGATGTCGCACTTAACTCCAGGAAACGAGCCGTTGCCGGGGTGAACCTCGTGGTGGGATAATGATGGACATTGAGTGTTTCCATCATGGCAGCTGTGCGCAGGCTACTCATTTGCAGCCATGCAAAATTGATGTGCCTTTTCCAAGACATAATGATCTCAATGTGCTGTGGAGGACCCTTGTATTTTGACCTTCAAGTAAGCTTTTTCAGCTAGCTTTGGAAGTTTGGTTTACAAGTAGGTGATGTCTCTGGATCTCGGAGGATGCTGAAATTGAACGTGTGGATGCTTATATTCATGTAGCATGTCTACCCATTTTACCAGCTGGAACACAATCTAGTGAAGATAGAGAAAATCATTGTCACACCATCAAAATAAAATGTGCTGCATCTTTTTATTACCTTTAGAAGTAACATCTTGAACAACAGAAAGTAACAATGATCATTCCATATGAACATATATCCTTTTCTAATATTACTGAATAGCAAAATGAAAACTAGAAGTCGTGGATGTTCTTGGCCTACAGTCTGCATCCGTATACTATAAGTGTATTTCTAATTCTATATGTGTATGCACAAAATTACTAATTTTCATGTTCTTCTGCTCCCTGGATATGTGTGAATGTTGTGGCCCAACCCAGAAGGTAAACCCAAAATGTAACATCCCCATAAATTTCGGACATTTTGTGTATTCAGTGTAAATGTGCGTAGTGAATCATCTGTACTCGATCAATAGCATTATTTCAGATGGCACAGGCAAGGACTCAAAAGCAGTAACCTTCTTTCGACTTCAGTTTTGCTGAGTCATGGAGTATGATAAGGCAGAAGAACCCCAGTTGGAAGAATTGTAATCTGTATATTTTCAATCAAGTTTTCATACATTTATTGATTGATTGTGTGTTTTAAATGTCTACATGCTTGCAGTTATAATGTGAAAGAGAAAAAAAGTTTGGGGGTGCTTATGATGGTATACAGGGAAATTTTACATTTTGAAGTTTTAAAATGATTTTGCATTTTTAAAGGAGTGATTTTTCCCCCTTCATTGTGTCCCCTTCCAAATGTATAGGCTGCTGTGATTTCGTGGTGGTGAGTTTTATTCAAAATTGATTTAAATACCATGAAAAATATTTATGCAATCTTTCAGAAGGTATTGAATAGAAAGTTGACAGTTCCAGTTTACTGCTGAAGTAGGCAGACAGAACAAAGTGTCAGGGAGAGGACTGACGGCAACACCCAGACAGAGTTGATCTGATTTCTCTTGGCAGGAGAGAACCTGGCCGGGAAATTAGTAAGCGTTATTCAGTTAACCTTGTGCTTGAAACTGGTTTGAAGTGTCGGGCTTGCCAGTGCTTGAAATAGTGTAATTTACACTGTAATTTTGCATTCGAGCACGGTGTAACCCTAGCCGCCTGATTGAACTCAGCTTCCCTGAAGCAGGGGAGGAGTACAGAGTAATATTCATTTCCATATAAACACAGATCATGTACAGTGACCTGATAATATGACACTCTCGACAGAGAAAAGACTTACACCAGTGTCTATGACTTCCAGTGTATGCGAGGTGCTGTTTTGAATCTAGAGTTGAGGATTCGGTGTACCAGGTATTTGGGTGCTGTAAGACATTCCGGGAAAGTATGTAGCATGATGTCTGTACAGATTGTCTGTATAATTCATTTTTTTTCTTGAACTTCTCCAGCCTTGTTCAGAGACTGATAGCGAGATACCACATGTAGAGAATTTGTGGTATCTGAAACAGAGACTAGCTGTCCTGGATAAGTTGGATAGGATGTGAAATCGAATAGACTGCCTCCTGTAGCTACCAGTCACCTGGATGCATTACAGGAGTACGTTGTTGCTGTTAGGATGCCAAAGTATCATCGGCAGTGAATTTGTCTACCAGCCTTGTGTACTTGTTAATGTGGTAATCTCCTGAAGGAGATGGCTAGATGAAGGGGTGGGACTGGGATGGAACAGGAGAGGATACAGGGGTTGATGAAAATGGTTAGGTCATTGTAGTTAGAAAGTTCCTCCTTGAGGAGAGTCTGGAAACATGTAGTAAAAATTTAAGTATATTTGTGCAAACATTTATCAAAAGGGACTCAATTAATTCAACTCAGTTCAATTATATGTTACTTCTCAGCTACTTGAACAGAATATCAAGGTCATTGCAATTTGTATCTTGTATGAGATGAATTTATATTGATTTCTTGTATGTATTTGGCATATCCAAATTAAATTGTTGTGTTTCTAAGCAGGACCAAAAATATATTGAAGGAATACAGAGAAGAATGATTTCTGCATTTGAATGCTACATTGTCAAACCAGGGAGGAAATGAATGGAAAAAAGAAAGAAAGAAAAGAAACTGATCAGTACTGGATGCTGTAAGACATGATGATGCTGCCTGGATCAGATCTGGCAAAGGTCGCATGGTATGAGCAATTCATGTTGGGGTAAAGGATAAAAGTTAGTTGATGTATAGCGTGCCAGAGTAACCTTAACAACTGTTCCAGCCTTTGCGCAGGTTGGATTAAATCTCCGAGACTACATTCATCTGGAAAGACACCTCACTAACCAGGCTTCTGAAGCAATCACTCCTGACATGGCTTTCGCGGCGATCCCCGGGGTAGCCGTTCTGTTAGCCGTGCCAAGAAATGCACAGCTTGTGCTCCCAGGGTGAGCTTCACTTCCTCACAACACCACATGGACAGCTGAAGGTGGAAAGGCAAAGTTTTGTAAATTTCAGAATCGACACTATAAATAGGGCTCCTCGACGGGCCTGTCAATGTGGGAACAGGGGTTATTGTGACTCAACCGCGGCTGGAGTCGTCCCCGCTTTGACGGGAGGGTGAAAGTGTGATACCTAATTAGCCCACACGACACAATGATTTAGTCACATGACATGGCCTGTATCAGGTGACAGTGGCAGGGTTGAAAGGAAGACAGCGTCCGCATTGCGACTGTTCTTCTTCCATCAGGGAAGATGGCGGGGAGGATGCGGTTGAGCGTTGTCAAGCAGAGTGTGCTGAGAACTCGTTCAGGTGAGCAGAAGCAACTTGACTGCGCTTCAATAAGCTCTAAAAGCATGCGATTATTACACTAATTACAGCTGAGACAGTGTAGAGACAGAAGTTCCAGAGATAAGAATCTGCTATTTCCTATTGATACTTTCTGGTGAAACATTCATGTATGGCTCTTAAGCAATGGTTGAATCTGAGATCCTACTGTGTCTGTTCATGGGAAGGAGAGATGAGAAAGTCTTCCCTTTCTTGGTATTCTCTAGGCATACTGTATGTTGTGTTACCAGTATCCTGAATGATATACATGTAGATATATGACTGAATTGATAGCATAATACTCACTGTACAGCTGTAGGCAAAATATTGAGAGCATGCGACTTGGGGGGGGGGGGGGGAATGACCCAGAGAGATGGTAACATTACTACTCAGAGAAAAGAAGACGGGTGACTTGTACTTCTCCGTGTGATGGGTGACTTGTACTTCTCCGTGTGATAGATGATGACATTTGATACCAAGAATACTGTTGTTAACTCTGTGCACAGGGCAGGAAGTGCACTGTTTCAAAGAAAATGCTTTGATTGTCTCTCCTGATATAATTGTTTCCAATTTCATCTTGGGGTAATTTGGGGACTAGGAGTGGTACACATGTAGAAATTGAGCTCTCATAATACAAGATATTACCAGCATGGCAGAATAAGTTTGATGGAGATTATGAGTTATAGGTAGCCATTGAAATATCCCTTTATCAACTGTACATTGAGTGCATGTGATTTCTTCTACAATGTACAATCTGTCATCTTATGCATTCATTGATGGTATGAACATTCTAAAGTCACCTTCCAAGTTTTCTGGGAAAATGTGAAGATAAATGTGTTATAGAGGGATTACCTTGAACAAGAGAAACAAATATCTACAATTTAGCATGAAGCTGTGCTCGATTTGATATAAGTTGACGGTGCTTAGCAGACCCACTCAGAAGCCTTTGCTGTGCTAAAGGGACTCGGAATCGAGAGAATCCATTCTGTCAAGAATCTAGGTTCAACATTTAATGTCAGAGTTCCCAAGATTTAGATATGGCCATATCTATTGATTAGGGTAAAATTGTGTAAAGTCTACAGGTAGAGATTCTGAATAATAAACAGTTGAACATGTTGAAGTTGATTGTGTTTAAAGAGCATAATCAAACAAACAAAGAGGTGATATTGGTTGTGACCACATATGCAAGTGCACTGAACAAAATTTCAAACAAATTTCAGATATTTTAACTAAGTAATGTTTGACATATAAAGAAATCAGCAGATCAAAAACAGAATGCTTGGAGTAAAGTAGTGTTCGTACATTACGAAGCTTGAATGTATGTTTATCAAAATTATTACTGAGTGATTTTATAATGTTCACTTAAAGTATTGGGAACTCCAATGTCATTTAGAACATTTGCAAGCCAAACATTTTCAGAGTTTATGACCATTTTCGTAACATTCTGTGTCATGCCATTTTACTGTCATGTGCTTAAATGCAATACTGATTGCCATGGCATTTATAAATATGTGTAGAGAGTGTAGGATCTAGTCAGATTTTATGTTTGAAAACTAACAAATTCCTGTGCATCTGGTATTTTCTGTGGAGGAAGATGTCTAGGAGAGGAGCATATGCAACCGACTTCTCTTAATAATCTAGTAATATGCGTCATATTTTGGCAGCGCTGTGATTACAGGAGAGGATCATGAGATTATGACATGGTTGTACAACAGGTGCCTAGCTGTATTTTTTTTCTTGGTCTTCTTTCTGTGTGTGTTGACATCCAGGGATATGGAAGATGATTAAAGCAAGGCTGACTCATGACTGATATGATTAGACCAAATTTTGTAATGCGGCTCTGTTCATGTGCAGTGCCTCTGTGAAACGAAATTCCTTGAATTGGTGATTTAATGACTCTCTGCAGGAAGTTATTTTTGTATAATTTTCCGTGTGTCATGTGGGGAAAAAGGTGAAAGTGTTTATATTGATGAAAGCTGTCAGTGGAATCGTTTTTGATTTCATTATGGGTGTCATGTATACTATAATGGAGACGAAAATTGGCACAGTATGTGATTTTTAATTGCCAAATGATGGAAAGGGAAGAACATTAAAAAAAAAAGATTGTAGGTAAGTTAATTGCTAGAATGTTGCATAGGGGCCTTGTGTGTTTCATCATGAATGTTTGCTTGTTTAGTTTTTACTGTGCTACAATGTCTAAAAGTCACATGAAATTAATGTCAGACATTACACTGTGCACCTGGCAAATTTACTCTATCAATGCAACTGGAGCAGTTAAATGAATGTCCCTGAATTACTATATCAATGTTGACTCATCGTTCTGTATCGAGACTCCTTTGACTTTCTAACAAAGTACAAGACTTTGTGTCAGAAAACTCAGTTGGATGTCTGCCGTATAATCTCTCCTGGTGGTGGGCCTCACTGAAACATGTTCTACTTGTATTTTACCCCTTATTAGGGGCAGTTTGATGCCCATTATGGGACTTGGTTGACTCCCAAGGTGTGACCGTCAAAGAAAATCCTGACCCCCCATTGTAATCGCCCCAGTGACGCCAAGACAACAACAACACTGCCAGTGGTGGCAGCATGCAAAACAAAAAGAGTGTACACAGATGTCATGGGTGTCAGCTAAATGGGTGTCCATTAGTCATCATGTGATCACTGAAAATCTTCGTCCGATGGGACCAGATAAAAAGTGTACCATTACGCCCTTCTTTGTCAATCACTTTATAATTGCCAAATTTACTGCAACAGTACTTCTGTTTTCCAAGGTGTGTTTTCTACTGTTTGTCTCTAGTAGTAGAAATGTGCTAGTTCTGTTGAACTTTTTGTTACTTTGTTACTTACATGCAAAACAAAGTCAACTGAGAAAAGTAGCCTAATGGTAGAACGGAAAATTGGGCATATTTTAGAATTTTTGTCGGTGGCACATTTTTCAAAGCATGAATATCATTGCTTGTGATCTTCTATATTATGTGCAGTGTATATACAGTTAGTTGTTTTTGTGAGATAACTATGTTAATATGTGGAATAATTATTAATTGATAATATTTTTTTAACTTGAGTTTCTGTTTTTAGAAGTAGAGCATCATTTTGTCAACCAGGTGTTTGGGCACATTGATCAAATTTGGTCTTTGTTCTGGATTTTGAGGTGAAAATGTCACACAACTCTGATCACAAGAAAAAGTCGCATTGGCTAGACACTGGGTCTCCCCCTTGCATGGTCCCCTACAGAGTGAGCCATGATCAGTGTACTCTGGGCTCCATGAACCATTATACTGCCCTGGCCGGTGGGGGTAGAGACTGGTTGATATGTTACTGGGTATATTCCCTCTATGTGGGACAGTTCCTTCTCTCTTTCTTTCTCTCTCTCTGTCTGTCTTTCTGTCTCTCTCTTTGTTTGTCTTAGTTTCTCTTTCTCTTCTCTGTGCTCTATATACACACAGTATTCTTTCTACTTTGTGCCCACAAGCCAAGTTCACTGTAGTGCAGTGAACGACAAAGACTTGTGCAGCAGGCGAACCTTGGCTAGCTAGGAGCCACAGATCCGATCCATAGCCATCACCATGGTACACAACCAATGTACAAGGTCACCTCCATGCAAGACTTACAAATGGCTAGTCTCCATTGACCAGACCCCATGGTTGTCATTGTGTGCTTGGGAAACTTTGGGAAACCTAGTTTGTCGTTCTTATCTATAAAGTTTTCCTTTTTCATTTCACTGATTTTCACTTAATATTTTGAGGGGGTGTTAAAAAATAGCATGTATGGTTAAGAGCACCAGAATAGATACTAAATGTTTGATCTAATACCTGTGACTTATGCAATGGAATATCAAAATGTTTTGTGATCTTTTAATTTTATGTGAATGCCCAGGAATTTATCTTTACTCACAGTGATGATTTCAAATGAAAAAAAAAATCATGCTAGCTAGCATAACATCTAGCAAGTCTGCTAGGTAAAGGACATGTTCTCCCTAATATACATGTTAATTGAGTTAATGTGGGAATATCAGCAAAACACATCAGTGAAAGTTTGATGAAAATGGACAGTCAGTTCAAAAGTTGTGAATTTTTAAAGTCTCTGCGCAGTCACTGCTGGGTGAGAAGACTATACAGTTTGCGATGTCACATACATAGAACGAAATAAGGAAAATATGAAAAGATTTCCACAAATTTTCATTTTTAAAAAAGTGCACATTCCCTTTACTTGTTACTGATGTATGTTAAAGGAAATATTATTCCCCTGCCTTCTGAAACAGACAAGTCAAGTGCTTTTTTATTATGCAAGAAAAGTTAAAACATGCTTAATTTTCTTTATATTGTTCTACACATGTGGCATCACAAGCTGTAGCAGTCTTCACAAAATTCATAACTTTTGAACTGGTTGTCTGATTTTCCTCAAACTTTCACTGATGTGTTCTGCTGATTTTGCTGCATTCCCTCAATCCTAAATGTATATTTAGGTGAACATGTCCTGTAAGTATGCATAAGACAATAATCAATTTACTGTCATAGTCATGGTCAGTTTATTCCTAGTTCAAGAGTAATACATTGTATGCTACTCAAAGTTATCCAAAGAAATAACAGACGAAGATGGAAAGATGGAAAGATGAAAATCAAAATAAAAAGATATATATATTCTTAGACGTATCCAAGAGGGAGCTTGACTGGATGTAAAATTTCCTTTTTGCCTTCTAAAATTTGGCTCATAAAAAAAATCAGGGGTCACAGAAGAAGAGTTACTATAAAATCATCCATACTTCAGAAGAAAACAACAACAACTAGAATAGTTGTGTATGTATATGCGCCTCTGAGGGGTTCTTATTTCAATATGTCATGGAAAATGGAAGTGAGAAACTTGAATTGAAGGATAACAACAGGGATATGCCTTCCATCGACTCTTGTCATCATCTAGGACCATTGGCCATCTCAGAAATTCCATAGCTCTTTATTATTGTGTAGAGTCATTTTTTTGTCCAGTCCAGTGTTTAGTACATTGAAATTTTTTCATGTAGATCACAAGTCATGAGATATAAAAAGTACAATGCCCTCATTGAGAGTGACCACTTTTCCCCCCATTTTTTTTTTTCATCTTGTTTCCTTATGAATATAAATTTTCTATAGAATATTGATCGTGATTTTGCAGTAGGCAGGATTACCCCTTCCCCATTCGATACTATGAGTCTATCAAATCAATGTACGTGGAGTGATTGTTTTAAAGCCAAAGGGAAAGAAAACGGGTATTTTCCTTTTTCTATTCATCAAAGAGCTGAGAGCTCAGGGATAAGCTTTGAGCTGTGTATAGATTGTCATTCAATTACGTTTCCATGAATGAAGGATGAAATCATGGGTGGGTATTTATGAGTAAAGGTTTGATAAGGATATTGCCAGGTTGGCCCACCGTGATACGATGATGATATGAGTTGTTGTTGTTGTTGTTGTTGTTGTTGTTGTTGTTGTTGTTTTTTTTTTTTTGGTCTGTTCATTCGTTAAGACCGAAATTTGATTTTCGGTGGTGACATATAAACAATGAAAAATATATTACTCAAAATACAATCATACAAACTTACATACAAGATACATACAATTATATATGTACCAGTATACATATTTGTATTCATACATATAACTGGTGTTGTCAGACTTCTCCCCCGTGTTGGGCAATAAGAATCAATTCCTCGATGGAGTAAACCCCATTGCTTGAAAGGGGCGGTCTTCTTCCCTCCTCCCTGGTAATCCCAATCCCACCCCTGAGATCCCAGTCCCTCACCTGGTTGTGGGTCATCCTCTGGTTATGAACTTCTATGTTGTGGTACAGTCACGGTCAAAGATGACCGAGTGTTATCTACGTGACGTTTTGTCCGACCGAATATTGGGAGAAAGCAGTGAATGTTGACGTCCACTAAAGGCCTTGAAGCAAAAATTTAGGGATTTGTGTTGTGTTTTATTTTAGTGGGAATCAATGAAAGTATGGTGGAAAATATGTTAGAAACAGTGAGGGGATCAATAGGTTGCTCAGAGAAACTTGCATATTGTCTGCTGAGAACTAGAAGGGCTTTATCACAATTTTGGGGGTATTATTATCATTATTATTATTATTTTTATTTATCATTATTATATTATTATTTATTCAGCAATAGCAAAACAATACAAGTGATAACAGAGAAACAAATAAAACAAGCAAAACACAAGAAAACAAAGTGTCAGGCATTTATTGGCACTTATGAGTTATTGGTATCATGTTGCACAACTTTATCTCCTCTACATTATTGTGTCAATTTTGAATTATTTCTATTTTCAGTAAATTGTTAAACTAAAACCACAAGTGTACTGTTTTATCCTATATTTTGAACAATGCTTCTAAATCCACCCACTCTTGATTAAATAAACTTTTTTTATTTCTTGAAAATGGATCGTTTCATTTTTATTCAAGCTCAAATCTTTGAACACGGCAGTGCCCTTCTGGTTCTCATTGATGATGTGGGCACTGTGCAACATACACATGTGCAGATATATACACATGATGTTTTGACTTCAGCGTTAGGTACTGATAACCCATGAGAATCTTTGACTTTCAGATATGCACTGATTATGTACCATTTTGGAATTTGATACTCATTCAACCCAATTTAAGTAGCAACACAATCTCATCATTGAGACTCCAATTTCCGTACAATAGTTGACTTTGTGAGAAAGTTTGATTCTTACATTCAAGTTTCACAGGAAAGAACAACGGTGGATGAATTTCATTGCATTTGTTCATTGGCATGACCTATCATGTGGCCAAATTTTTACCCACGCCGATGAAAATCGGCAGGGGGTTATGTAAAGGGTTCCGTATGTTTGTTTGTTTGTTTGTTTGTTTGTTTGTTTTTTTGTTTTTTTTTTTGTTTGTTTGTTTGTTTGTTTGTTTGTTTGTTTGTTTGTATGTTTGTTTGTTTGTTTGTTTGTTTGTTTGTTTGTTTGTGTACAAGATAACAAGAGAACGGGTAAACGGATTTGCACGAAATGTTCAGGGAATGTTTGGATAATGACAGGAAAGAATCGATTAGATTTTGGTGATAATCGGTTGACCCTTGCAAATTCTGTGTGACCTTGAAGTTTTGACCCCATGGTATAGTGACCATTCCGAAAATTTCCCGTTTCTCACTTTGCGATTTTCCGCTACCATACGAACACATAAACTCCCCAACGATCCGACTTCGCTGCTCAAATGTTCGTAAGAATTCCGAAATTTACGTTTAGGCCTATTTGAGGGACTATGTCCTTCTAGATTTATGAAAGTTCGTTCTCCGTCATCACAAACTGGCCCGTATTTTGATGATTTTTCAAATTAACATTGATTGTTTTTTTCGTTAGAGGAGCATTTTGCTCGGTCGCAGTCACACTGCACGATATGCGTGCTCAATGTCAATGCGTGTGCAAGGCCGCTGAAAATGCATCGCGCTCTACACTGTTGGTGCAAAATTGCACCGGGGACGTTGCGGCGCTCGTTGGTAGCCGAATACTGGTGCAGTAGACATTTGCATTCAACCCTTGCATTGAATAATTCCCGTAGACACTAATCATAGGGGTAATTGCCTAGGGGGTACGTAAATTTTGTTTTTCTTTTTTGCTTTTGTGGATACCATCAAAGATCGTACACTCATACGACCTTTGATATTTGATGATTTTTCAAATTAACATTGATTGTTTTTTTCGTTGGAGGAGCATTTTGCTCGGTCGCAGTCACACTGCACGATATGCGTGCTCAATGTCAATGCGTGTGCAAGGCCGCTGAAAATGCATCGCGCTCTACACTGTTGGTGCAAAATTGCACCGGGGACGTTGCGGCGCTCGTTGGTGGCCGAATACTGGTGCAGTAGACATTTGCATTCAACCCTTGCATTGAATAATTCCCGTAGACACTATTTCATAGGGGTAATTGCCTAGGGGGTACGTAAATTTTGTTTTTCTTTTTTGCTTTTGTGGATACCATCAAAGATCGTACACTCATACGACCTTTGATATTTGATGATTTTTCAAATTAACATTGATTGTTTTTTTCGTTAGAGGAGCATTTTGCTCGGTCGCAGTCACACTGCACGATATGCGTGCTCAATGTCAATGCGTGTGCAAGGCCGCTGAAAATGCATCGCGCTCTACACTGTTGGTGCAAAATTGCACCGGGGACGTTGCGGCGCTCGTTGGTGGCCGAATACTGGTGCAGTAGACATTTGCATTCAACCCTTGCATTGAATAATTCCCGTAGACACTAATCATAGGGGTAATTGCCTAGGGGGTACGTAAATTTTGTTTTTCTTTTTTGCTTTTGTGGATACCATCAAAGATCGTACACTCATACGACCTTTGATATCATCACACTCTCGGCTTGCTATAATCAAAATATCCCGTAAGAAAACGGCGTATTTCTCGATTTTTAGCGCTTTTTCCGCGACCCGTCGTGTAGACAATACTCTTAAAACTGGACTTAATTCGCGCGCGCTTGGAAAAGTTCCGATTCTGCACTTTTGACGGTGGAATTTGGGATTTTCGATGGATTTTTGGAGGAGACTTAAGGACTTTCCTGTACGTGAATGAGTGTTAATACCGTATGTGTAATGATGTGATTTGCGTGTGATGTGACTGTAGAACCAAAGATCGTACACTTCAGTGTACGATCTTTTGTAGAACTCACTGGCTGGTGATAAAGCACACTGGCAATTAAGTGGCCGAATTCTGGTAGATGACCGAATGCACATTATGTTTACCCCGACTTTGTACTTAGGCGTGGGTCTGCCGCCTTTGACGGCCCCTCTCTAGTTGTAGATTTATTCATGATGTCATGATCGCCAATGTTGGTATAACTTTCTGGCTCATTGAACCCACTTTGAAACATTTGAATGAACTACGTACTTGAACAGCTGTATGATTTTAGAACATATGGTTGAATGATAGTATCTCCTTGAGGAAAACTATTGTGGTTTCAAAGGAAAAAAAAAACATAACAGCATGAGACCAGATAATGAATGTAAACTTGTTTCATGCAACTACTGGATTCAGGGGGTAGTGAAAAAGACAGAAAAAAAAAAAGTTGATCATGACTGCCTTTGTATACATTCAGCCAGCCATGTAGAGAAACCCTGACAATAATTTTCATGTATGAAATACTGCCGAGTACAACTCTTTCTATAATGGTTTGAAACAGAGCACTGATATGAATGTGCATAATGATTAAAAACATGATTTGTATTTGAGATATGTGATCCATATTCTGTGCTGGCAGTGAAGTGTAGTTTCTGATTGATGTGGTATAGGCAAGCAGATCAGAAAAAAAAAAATCTGGTCATAATGTATTTGCTTTAATTCTTTTTCATTTGAAATGGGGTATTGGTAAAGAGGCGATAAGAGGGTCCTAAAATGAAGAGAAATGATGGCATGGCCGCTTTCTGGCGTGCGAAATTGGTCAGGCCTGCGCCTGTCTGCAAAGTACTTGTCCTGGTTTGACTGATATTTGCATTTGTTTTACTAATTAAATAATGAGTCACTATCTCAATGTTGGACCTCGTGATTTGAAACGTGAATGAGGGGAGCTTGAAATGGCCATACGATATGTGTATGAGCAAAAGGAAGATGCAAAAGATAGATTTATGTGACATGCAACACTCTATGTTCTTACTTCTTACGCTTTTCTGTTGTATCTAGTGAAATGAATGGAAATGCCTGTAATAGAAATTATATAAATTTATAGGAATATTTTATTCAGTTGCTTATTACAGTATGAAAGTAAAGAAATTAGATTATCAAGATGCTACAAATGACCTTGTAGTCATTTGCATATGCGTCAAGTTTGTGGAAAAAAAGAATATCACAATGTCTAATTTTTGTGTCTTACATGAGCAACATGAGTAAATGGGGTGCAAAGACAAAGAATAGGCAAGCTCTTATTTTTTTTTTTAATTCTCCATTCTGTGATAGTGTTGGGAATGCATATATCCTGTGCATTTGTAACAGTGTTCATACCATTGTAACTGGTCTTCAATTAGTTTTCTGTAAACTGAGATTTGGGTGGTCCATGTGATTCATGTAATAGTTATTTTTTAGCAGTCTCTCTGACATACATTCATCACCAAAGCTATCATTTGATACAAAATGCTTATAATATTGATTTTTTTATTTTCATTGACATTCAAATGTACGCAAGTATCTTGGATTTGCTATCGTAAACAAACTAGCCATCGTGACCAACCACTGCTGATAAAGGCCGCACAATTTGCACACTTTCATGCTCAATCACATTTGCGGTTACGTAAGAAATTCAAAAGTATGTGCCATTTATTGGAGGGGAACTTGGTTACCATGGGAACAGAACCAGTCGGGGCCTGCCTGGGGCAAGACCAGTCTGCGCAGGATAAACAGACAAGAAACCGCTGTTTCATATGGGCTTTCAAACCTCCTTGCGGATAATCTGCAACCCGCCCACTGTTTGAATGGGTATTTCACGCACATGAAAATTTTTGGTTTTACAGTATCTGTACCATTATTTTTTATCATTATTATTATTTTTTTTTTGCTATCATTTCCAGCAAGTCTGAGCCAAGGTTGGTATTGGGGAGGGAAAGTCTCATGACTTTGTTGGCAGCCTTTACATTTTACATTTACCAGGTACTTTTTTTTCTTTTGGCATTTCAGAAACACGTTTCTAACCTCATCATTAAAATAGCTTTGCATAATTCATCAACTGCCCCCAACTCCCTGAAAGTTGTTTGGAAACCTTAATTCTGCACCAGAAGTGAGTTGATAAACCCAAACCCTTTTGACAGAATCTCTGTTACAAACTATTTATACTTCTCTCAATATACACGCAGAAGGGCATATGGAAAGTTACTTTGTCATTCTATCATATGTGCCGTTGTGGACGAATGAAACACAGGATCATGTGTTTGACACTGTTCAGTCATTAGGTGCACATATTTAGTGATCAATGTGATGTCCTTTGATGTCCTGTGATGACGCCCTATCAAGTATTGCTTCTTTCTTGTTTTTCTCCTCTTCTTCCCTTTGTCCCTGTTATTCTTGTTTTCTCCCCTGTTGCTTCATCTCTGTTGTCAAGTCTCATTTGTGTTTGTAGATCCTGGTTATGTGTGCTGGATTGTGCGTGGGAAACCCAGAAGTTAGCAGGGCAGGGAATAACAATGAAAACTGAATAAACTGTATCAGTGTGCGGGTGTAGAAGATCCTGCCAATAGTGTGTTGTGCACGTGGGAATTGTTTGAACATGTATGCCTTCTATGACGACGGACACACTGAAAAGTGTGTACGTGTTAGAGGGATTCGAAGACCACAGTGCCATGGCTCATTGGAACCTGCAGTGTATGTGTAGAAACTGACATTTTAAAGTTGGGATGAGAGGGATGGATGTGGGGGAGGGGTTGGCTGTGAGGTGGAAGTTTGATGAGAAAGATGAAAAAGGTGAGATGCCATTAACTCTGCAGGTGATGTGAATTCATCAATTCATCGCTTCCCATGGCTCAGTGCTGGTCTTCTATTCAGTGGAGTTGACATGATGTCGGGAGGGTCTGTTTCTTGGCTGAGAGACGGGTTAGAGTGCACTGAGTGGGAAAGAGGGAGAAGGGGGTGGAGTTGAAGATGTGAATCCAATTGGTAATTGGACTTGTTCGATGAGCACTGTCTATGCAATCTTCTCATGGCATATGATTTTAACAGAAGAAGATGATCAGAAATGTTCTTGCATTGAGAATGAGAGAAGACCCCTTTTTGTCCCCCTTCCCTATTCCTTAGAGTTTCTTTGGGCAAAGATTTTCATTGCACATTACAGTAAAACTAGGAATATTTGCGTGCAGGAAACTTTTGTGAATTTTGCGAGAAGCCAGGATTTGTGAAAGTGCAATATAAAATGCATGTGAAAATGTTTTCTACTCATAGCGTTGAATGCCAGTCAATGCTTCGCAAAAATGTCATGCTGCGAAGAAGGCCTTCGGCTCCAATACGCAAAGTTTCATGCTGCAAATGTTTCTAGTTTTACAGTCAATTTACGTATGTCTGCCACATTCTACCACAGTTTGTCTGCTAGATGAAGTCTTTCTGTAACTTAAAGGTCATCTTCACACTGTGTGGCAGAAGAACGGAAGTCAGTATTCATGAATGTTTATATGATAGGCCTATATATATTTAGCACAATCACTGGAGTCCCACGTGTGTGTTTTCTTGTAGGATTTTCCCGTGCACTAATCCTACCCAGAGCATGGCTTTCCCAGACCCTATCACAGGAAACCTGTGGTCTTTTATGCCACATCAATTGCAGAAATAGGCTTGATGTGGACATAGCCTATGCCAGGGTATTATTCCATGTCTATTCTTCTTGCCTCACAGCCATTGTGTATGTCTCTCCCTCTAAGGACATTGCCCTTTTACCCCTAGTCCACATCTAGTCTCTCTCGAAGGCTTGTTGATTTTTTTTTTTTTTCAGGACACCTTTACCAACTGCTGAGCAAGTCAAAACATGGATTCTAAAATTGCAAATGCTAGTATTTGAGTGAGCCATGCATGCACTGTACAATGACTTTTGAAATTTCTTTGATTTTGTAACCATGTACTGAACAGATTTGATAGGACATGTCTGCTTATGATTGATTTTGGATAAGTTATCATGTTGAAGATTTTGATGTGAACATGCCTTCCAGCAGGTAATGTACAAGTATATGAGCAATGAAAACAAATCTAGCCAATTCTTTAATAGAATATAGTATATATTTGCATTAAGTAATTTTTATAGGTTTGAGATTTTACTTCCTTTCATTGCAAAGATACAATTTGACCAAAGTCTATGTTCCTTCCTTTAATGTCAAGCATTATGATTTGATTTGTCTCGGCATAAGCAAGAATACATGACTGTGTGTCAAGCTACTGCAGACACCGGTGGCAGTCATTCATACATGTACAGTCAAACCTGTCTATAGCGGCCACCCAAGGGATACGGGAAAAGTGGCCGTTATAGACAGGTGGCTGCTATAGACAGGTAACATGTATCATCGTTGTATACATATATATATATATATATATATACTTACATGTACATGTACATGTACATGTATGTGTGTACGTATACACATGTGTGTATCATGCATAGAACAATGCCGCTGTTCATGAAATTTTTGCACAGTACATGTAGTATGTGTACAGTCATGAAGAAAGCTTAACACTAGTGCATTATTGTGACTGAATAAGTGATGAATGCAACGGTGGAGATCACTGAACGTTGCCCAGGAATGCTGGCACGGCTAACAAGCAGAAAAACACGCTGAATTATCGGCTCGGCTACGGCTCCGTCGGGTTTTTGGCCGCTATAGACAGGTTAAAATCTACCGCGGGAAACAAAATTTGTGGCTGCTGGCCGCGTTAGACAGGTGGCCGCTATACACAGGGTCTTTAACATTGCTTTTCTCTCGGGGGGAATTTTCAGTGGCCGCTATAGACAGTTGGCCGCTATAGAGAGGTGACCGCTAAGGCAGGTTTGACTGTATTAGGTTTGCCAAAAAGATAAAGAAAAAGGGACTTCAATGGAGACTAAATATCCTTGGTTATATGGGTAGCAGACTTGCAAGAACCTCTCCATGGCCATTAGTATCAATCAATATTAGATCCAAATGCTTCCTTTATTGTGGAAACCTTACAAATGGATTAAATAGACATTAATTCAAGTCAGTGGAAATGTTGACTAAAGAAAATGTTGACTCAAAAGAAGTAGGGGAAAATGGTTTATATGTGCACAGAGACCATTCCTGTCAAAATCACTCTTCATGGTATTCTTTTTGGAAAGGCGCACATCAGATTGAACAGAGATTTCTCGGTACAGGCCTACATGGTGAATGAAATTAGATATAATTTTCAGTGTAAAATGAAATCTGTGTGGTGTAGCATGTACAGATGAAGGTAAAGTACCATCAAGAAGCCTGTGTTATTGACCACTTCATAGTGGTCACCAGACTCATATGGTCACTCAATTCTGATTACCCTCTGAGGCTCGTCACTCTTTGTGGAAAAAGAGAAAACTTTTCTGTTGCAGTCAGCTGTCATATTTTAGGCAACTTGTCTAGTAATGCTTACTTACTGCAAGCAGGTGGTTGTGACTGTACCCCTAAAGCTTGAGGTAGTCTCCACTGATTGGATGATTCTGAAAATATTGTGAGGGTATGGGAGCTAGCTGAACTGTTTACAGTAAATATCAGGAGGTAGGCTGGGTAACTATGAGTGCTTTCACACATACTGAGTGTACATAATTTGAAACAGGATGGTAATGATGCATCACTGGAATCATGATTCGAATGACACAATTTTTGCTGTGTGAATGCAAACTGGAATCGTGGAGGGTGATTGGAATCGAAATTCCAGTCATGTTTCAAATGACTGTCCGGAGGTGTTTTCCAATCATGATTGGCCAGATTTATAGAACAAAACACTTGTGTGCAGGAATTCACCTCAAAATTGTGTTTTTGGGGTGGAGCTTATGGTGACCTTTCAACTACTTCCATGAAAAAAAAACGTGCTCCTCAAATGCTCGCAATGCAGTCAAAGTGCAAACTACTTATCGCTCAAGAGTGATTAATGGGAACTCAGAAAGAAGCCACACCTCCCCTCCTTGCTCTGAAATTTAAAACCACAGAATTCATGAAGCCTTTCTTGCTCATGTGTACGGATGATAATTCGAATTAATATTAATTGCAAACGTAATTGTAATTTGAACGGCATTGCAGTAACATTTCTTGATCAATATGAAAGCAGCCTACATGTATGGAGAAATGGGATGTGAGAAACTTTTTATCCAGCATGGTGTATATGATGAATGACAGTCCACTTAACCCTATAAGGCCCAAGCTATTTTGACCCTTCCCAGGCCCAAGGGGGACACATTGTGCCCCCATATAACTTTGTTATTGTTTGATGTATCATTGTCATATTTGGCACATGGGTAGAGCAACTCACTACATGACCGCACATTTAATTTTTTTCAAGGTCACCCATAGAGGGCACTATTTATCAACATATAAAGAAATACATAGGAAATAGGCTAAAAACATTCTTTATCCCCAGTATATATGTCTTATTATAGATAAATCATTTTCATATTTGCCACAAATGAAGTACAAGTCAAATCTCATTATTTGTTATGGTTGAAATTTCTCAAGGTCACAACATGGGGGCGCTATTCCTAACAATATAAAGAAAAACATTATGAGACCTGTGATGCATTGTTTGGGATAGGTACGTGTATAGTTATCACAGTTCATATTTCCATTATATTGGAATTTTAAGTTTGCAGATTGATAAAATGATAAACAAATTATATTACAGGCATAACTTGGGTGAAAGAATCAAAATGACACAAAATTACATTTAGAAGGGCAATCTTTGGAAAATACTGTTGTTTTCAATTATCTCTATTGTATCTAATGTTTTTTGTCTTTGTCACATAAAACCAAAGGAATTAATAGGAAAAACATTTCAGGGCCATAATTACTTCACACTTTGCTTCGTCATCAAATTTCAGCCAAGAAACACCCATTTCATATAAAAAACTATAAAATTGTTAATTGAAATTGAAACAGAAAAATATGCAAAATCTGACTGACATGGTTGTCAGTTTATGGTTGCCATGACAACCAGCAATACCAAATATAGCTGAATTATATAACAAAATGTTTGCAATTAGATTTTAGAGAAAGTCACCAAATTTGGTTGAAATTGGATAAAGGGTTAAGGAGTGGCAAATGAAAATCTGGTAGGGGGGCACAATGTGCCCCACCCCCGGGCTTTATAGGGTTAACATGAGGATACCTTCATGTTGTATTGGGACTTGAAATCATGGTGTGGCGCAAAGTCTTTTAGAAGTACAACAGCGTCTGACTTTACTCGGCAATTATTTCTATTGTGGGTCAAGTGTGTATGAGCTGCCATTTCATTCAATGGGCTATTAAACTTTTTGTATTATATTTCCTTCATTCATTATTTTGTTCAACATACTGATATGTTTATTGTGACCAACATAAAGAAAATGGTCAATATTTTAATTGAATAGTGGCCATTCATGCAAACATTCATGAATAGCTTATGACACTAGGTTAAAAGTGAAAGCAGTAAATAATGCCCAGGATAAGAATCAGTCTTAAAGGGATGATACAGTATTGGTGGAGATGAGAATTGGGCTTTTAACTTTTTGCGAGATACCAAGAAAACACTTATGATATAGTACAGAGCATACCATTTTAAGAGGAATTCAAAGTTTATTTGATGAAAATCGGGTTTGGAATGGCTGAAACATCCAATAACAGAGTAAAACTAAGCGATCGTAATAAAGTATGGGTCCCACACTTTATAAGAATCACTCTTTTTTGGATATCTCAGCCATTTCAAAACCAATTTACACCAAATAAACATTGAATTCCTCATAGAATTACATGCACTTTCATATTTCAGAAGAGGTTTCTCATTGTCTCACCAAAAAATCTTAGAAACCTGAAATTAGGTCTCAACCAAAACTATACGATCTCTTTAAGGATTTAAAACAGCCATTTTACAGCATCCTTATTTTCAAAAGTCCGCATTCCATAAGATATGCTTTCCTATTTTAAAAAAAGGAAGATCCTGAATACATTTTTAGTTGAAATTCAGTAGATTATTTGTCATTTTTTTCAGGAATGCATACTCCATGATCTGCTGTTTGTATTATCCAACTAGATCATAATACACTGATGAAACCATATATTGGTGACATTTACTGCTCAAAGAATAGACAACAGAATGTGGTGGGGATACATTTCCTCCCAACACAAATGGTTTATTCAGCATGCACCCAGCTGAAGGTGTTTCCCCCCAGACTAATGTGGCTCGGTCCCTTTGAAGGACAGGGTAATCGATGCATTGATCTTCCGTGTAAGCAAACACCCTGTCCGGCACCTATCCAGCAGGCATTGTCCCTTTAAGGCAAGGTCACCCCTGTGCCTGCGCACCGGCATTTTGCTATTAAGTTCTGATCGGCTAACAGCCAGAGCTTCAGCCATCCTTTGATCATCTCTTGGTGTCTGGGCGACAATGCCCTCGCCGCACAATGGGTGCGCCATTATTACCCTTCCATTCCCCCCTCTATAATTGAAAAGCTCCCCCAAAGAGACTAAAGAATAGGAGGGATGTCCCAACCCATCTGGGTGCAGTTGCAAGAGCCAAGAGGAAAAGCTCACGAAAAGGAGTCGGACATTGACACCACTTTGTGAAAGGGTTTAATAGATTGTGCGGGTCATTAAGAGGGCAGGAGAGTCTTAGCCCATGCAAAGGTGATGGTAGTGGAAGGGGTCAACTGAAATGAAAATAGCCCAATACTTATGACACTTGTGCTTCAAGGTAAATCTACCTGTGAGTTCAGAATGTTTCGATCATGAACACTGAAACTTATGCTGCATTCCTGTTATGGCAAAACAGTACTTTCAAAGCATCTGACACCATAAAAATGGGCCAGCTTTGCTGTAAAGAGCAAAAAACAAAAAGCCTAACGTATAACCACCTCTCCCAATATTTATCTTTGTATCTACAAACCTATCTATCTATTTATCTGTCTATCAATCTTTCAATATCTCTCTTCTCTTTCTATCTGATATATTTTTTCTACACAGACACACATTTCATTGTGAAAAATATCATCATTTTGTGGAACATTAAACTTTTCAAACTGCACAGTTTGTAGCACATACTATGTCAAGTCATGTCATGGTTTTAGTGAGATGTCTGTAGCTCAATACCTTGGAGGATGATTCACTATGTAGTCCCCTTTATTCCAAGGGTATTGTATGTCATGTGTGTCTTCATTAATGTTCCACAGTAATCTTCAACATACTTCTTACTTCTAAAACTAGTGGATGTAGGTTTTCTGGAGCAGATTTCCTTGACCTCTATCTAACATGTGTGCAAAAAGTTTCTCCAATGTAACAAGAAGAAAAACAAACAACAACAAACAGTGATGAGAAGAAAAATCTTTCAAGGTGATCTCTAAACTCAGCATGCAAAGCTGGCTGAAGATTTGCAATGCAAAACACAAATTCATATTTTTCCTCTTTCTGGTCCATCATGTTTTTCAGAGCATTTTTAAAGTAAGCATTTATCATGACGAATATACATTTTGAAATTGCTTTCGTCTGAAGTGAGTCAGAACTTAGGTACAGGGATGTACTTTCAAAACTCGTAAAGATTCTGTGAAAACATGCATTCCACATGCACAGAAATTGAGAGATGATTGACATTTTTGAGATGGCTGTAAAGTGGAACAACTGTTTGTGGGATGTCCATTATTTGCCAGTTGTCGTAGGATTGTGGACTTCTGCACTCCAGTTAGCACTAGCGGGCCTCACGTCTTGGCATCACTTGCGGGGATGCGCGTCGTCTGTAACAGCCGTCTGCTGAGGTGACGCACCAGCAAGATTGAGGAAGCGATGCTTAATTGCCTGAAACTTCATCAGTTCATGGTTGGCAGAGATATTACTCAGAGCCTCGTCAGGCCCGGGCTGAAAAACCATGTGACAGGGAGACGTGGATCTAGGGAGAGATGTGTAGGCCACCCGTGTAGTCTCTATTTTCAAACCCTTTTCATATCCTCATAGACGACATTCATCCTTGCTGCTTTGCCTGGCATTTAAAGATATGACTCACAGTTTTTACCCCTTCTGCAAAGAGACACTTTTCTCTTTAACCAGAGGTTTGACCCAGTGATAAAAGACATGTATAATCCAATGTGATGTTGTCATCAAAAAGTCAGTGCATAGGGTGTAAATGTGCAAGCTATCTGACTGTGTATGCGAGAGATATGCTCAGATTGCATTTTTTTTAACCTTTTTTTTTTTTTTTTTGTAGGAGCTTGGAGAAGCTTGGATTTCCACAGGATTAAAAGATTATTAGAAGCTCAGAAAGATCTAACTTGGATTACATAGGGTTTTGGGTTGTGTCAGTCGATTTAGAGATTGATGTTGTTATTAAGCAGGTTACGCTTCACCCTATATTTATGCGCTCAGAAGGCTTATCTTTGAAGGGTAATTAAATGTAATAAATGTGATTACAAGAAAAAAAAAGAGCTTATAGGGGAGTATGTGAGTGGGTAGTTGATAGAGCAGCTATACTGAGAAGCTAGAGGCAGATTCATATACAGTGTTGGACTAACCGAGCTTATTGCAGTAAGCTATGCTGGGGAGCTAGGAGCGGGTTCATATGCAGTATTGGACAATGAAGCTTGCTGCAGTATGGTTTAGCATCAACAGCCAAATTCCCTCAGTGTACTATGTCATGGATCTTTGGTGAGGTGGATATGTGCCTTGTGATTGAATAAGAATTTTTATGGAGTGATTCAACTAAACATACTTAGTAGTCATCTCCAGTATGAGACAAAGAGCTACTGTGAGGTAATTTCTACTCTTATTCCTTGATGATAACTTTGGTGATTTGAAATCATTCATTCAATATCTATTTTTATATGCACATCTTATGTGCTTTAAAGTTCCACAAGCTGAAGTTCTGTGATGTCTGCAATGTTATTTTGTTTTGTTGATGTCGAGAATGGATGCAAAGTTTTGGGTGATTTGGATGATTGAATTGTAGTTTTGGAGTTACAGTTATTTTGGGGGGTAGATTAGATTACAGTACGTGATGAACAGCACGCTGCTGTAGATACATATTAGTAACATTTGATTATGAAGATACTGCCATCAGCTTGCCTGATATATTTATATTTGATCAGATACAGGATGACAGAAGTTGATTATGGTTTGACTTTACCTTGTGATGCTAGTGTAAATTAATTACAAAACATTTGTTCAGGGTCAAGAGCAAGGAGTGAGGCAAAGAGAGTCAAATCTCATACAAAGGGACTGCCTACATGATTGACTGCAAATTGACACTTGTATGTTACACCATATTTGTTAGCATACTGACGTGCCCTGTAAATATTGTCTGGTGTTCACTTGGTAAGATGTGTCTTTCAGCATACAGATACCAAAAGATGTCTAGTTACAGCAGTAATCCGAAGTCTATTTTGAAGTGACTGACTACAGTTCTACAGAGATGGGAAAATGATAACTAAAATTACATTTCCACATTTGCCCCCCCCCCCCCCCACCAAAAAAGAAGAAGAAAGAAATAATATCAATTACAAAAATGGTCCTCAATTTTATGGCTCCTTGTGTCAAGTGAGATGCTTTGTTTTTTTCTTTCTCAGCCACAAAAACTCATAAGCTCAATCTTCACTTTAAAATTTTTATGTATTGGGGTTAAGAATGGGCTGACAAATGAGAGCAGTGGTTGCCTGCTCACTTCTTTCTTGCATTGGATTAGATTTGCCACCCTCCATCGGAGGGATATCACACGGTCCTGCACCAGAGCAAACATTGGAACATACATGTAGGTGATTCATCATGACCTCGCATGTTGTAGTCTCTTAGAGGTCAAAGGACAGTTGGAAACCATTGTCTGCTGCATGGGGTATGTTTAGTTGAATGGCGCCCCCTCCAGTTTGTGCAATCATGTTCTAGTACTTCATAGGGGTGAAGACGATATATCCAGAGACATTTATGTTGAAAGATGATATACCATCAATTTCTCAGGCATACAGTTTTGATCTCCATCACAATTGCTTGCTGCCAGTTGTGAATTTGCTATATAAATCTAAGAAAACTTATTGTAGACATGTTACTAAGCCTTGTCCTTCCATTTAATATTGATATGGAATAACAACATCAAATAATGATATTATCTACAAAGTCATCCCATGAGAGATTTTGATATTTAGTTTCAGGTGATGAAATAGTTGTAATATTAAAAATAAATGGTAATGATTAGAGATTATTATTTTATTTCTATCTATACAATTATAAATATATATCATGAATGGATGTAACTCACTTGGGATGGACTACATTTGTATTACTAACCTGCCAGTTAATGAAGGATCCTATGGCACGATATGAGAGAAAGTGAAATCAAAATTGACAAAATGTACCATATTTTTAACTTGCAGCGTCAGTGTCTGAGTCTATTAAAGGCTGCGTTTATCTAACTTTGTAGAGAGAGATAATCAAGTTTCAAAACGCTTTTGGAATGGTGATTGCAAACGTGGTGAGAACACTATTCTGGGGGTGGGCCGCGTTTATCTGTCTACCCCATCATTCAAAAATGTGAAATATCTTCATTTGTCAGTTGCTCATGCAATTACATCAAAGATATATTCAAATGGTTTATTTTACCATTGCAATAACGAGTCTCTATCTTTGTTTCTTTTGTCTGTATCATTCAAACACAGGTTCATCTCGGTCTACAGTGTCAACATCAGAATCAGACCTAGAAGAACATGGTAAGGATACATCCCTTATCTTACTCCTCCCTTCTTCCATCTCCACCCTCTTCCTTTTGTGCATGTGCTGAGATTCATTTATAGTTCACATGATAGCTGCATAAGCATCTTTTAATTCCTTATGTAATTTGCACACATGAACACCTGTGTGTGGGACTGAGTCATGGTGGTCAGGCAAAGCGATGTCATGGTTGTCATTTAAAAAGAAAGAAAAAAAAAAAAAAACTCCCAGAGTTTGTTGGCATTGTAATGCAAATGATGTGCAAACTGGCAGCTGTGAGTCAAACTGAGAAGGTCGAGACACTTGGTGCAGTGAGGCAAAAACACAACATGCAGCATAAAATGTGAGCATGAAAATGTCAACAAACGCTCAGACACAGGGTAAAGTCTCCTTTGTGTGCAGATGAGCAAAAGACAAGATAAATTAAAGGAGAAGAAAAGATAAATGAGGGGCGATAAATCCCTGATCTTTTGTGAGTGATTATGATTGTTTGCTCTCAACAAACAATCATTGATACTACTGCTATCAATTATCATCATCGGAATCAACCATTCTCATTCACATACATTCATTAGTACAACATTTCAGTAAAAATAATTTCACTCCAGATCTCGGCACCTAAAGTCTGCTTCGATGCCAATATGTGCACAGACATGTATTTAAGGTTTGTTCTAAAGCACAGAGAAAATAAAACTAAATTTTTATCATACAAAATCAATCAGGAACACATATCTTAGAGAGAACTACTGTACAACCTGTTATTTTCACGCACAGATATTTACAAAAGTGAGGAGGTCATGGACATTTTCGCAAGATGTTGTTTTCGTGAATTGACACAGAAGCTGTCGTAAGTGCACTATTGCACCAGTGCGTGGGCGACATTTTTATGTGTTGTTAAATTCGTGGTCCAACAGTGATTCGCGATATTCGTGAAAATTAAATTCTTGTGAAAATAAGAGCTTAGATATACAGTAAATGAATCTCAGCAGCAGATGTGCATCACTACCTGGAGAACATGACCTGGGATTATTCTCTTCCAGCGGAAGGGGGAGGTAGAGAAGTGAGAAGGAACAAAATATAGATATTTTGAGCCAACAAAGCAATCAGAGTTCGCACTCCTGTCGGATGCCCATCTGGAATTACACGTCTAATGCAGACCTTCCAAGGAGGGTATGCCTCAAAGTGAGAGAACGCTACTTTCTGTTTCTAAATTTAGGTTCTGCCAAGAACTTAATGATTTCCTCTGCGTAACCCGAGTAGGGACGGATCAAGAGAAACAACTCACGGGGAGCTGTAGATGGGAAGGAGTAGAAAGGGGCTTACAAATTCATTTGACACATCTCATGATGAGGGAAAATATTTCACACATACACACACACCAAAAAAAAAATGTATCGTGTAGGAACTACAGGCGTGACGAATTGCCATAAGGATTTCATGAAGAGACGACAATTAGTGACGAATTCTATTTCCATCTTAAAAGAAAGGTTCACATGACGTTTGTTATCTTGGAAGTGTCTTCGATGATTAGCTTGTACTTTAAAACTCAAGTTATGTTCAGACTACAGCCCTAACCTCAAGGTTAGGAAACCTCGAGGTTAAGCTCTTGCCCCCTAACTTCGACGTGTGACACACACGTATCGAACCTCGAGGTTACAAAACCTCGAGGTTAAGTTCCTGCCCCTTTGAGTGCGTTGATTTTTGTGTCCACACGGTGCTTAACTACGAGTGGGGACCCCCCCCCCCCCCCCCCCCCCCCCCCCCCCCCGTGGCTCGTGGTTAGAGCGCTAACCATAAGATTTCTCGTGGTTCTTAACATCACTCGAGGTTAGCTAACTACGAGTGCGTCTTCACGGTCCCTAACTACAAGCTCTAACCTCGAGGTTAAGGCTTCTCGTCTGAACGTAACTTAAGACGCTTGTCCACACGACACCTCATCTATAAGATTAAACTTTTGAGGAAAATCCCACCTGATAAATAAACTACAGAACCAGAAGTAATGCACACCGTGCTAACGATAACCTGGTCACGCTAATTTTCAAATTTATTGATTATTGTGACCACATGAGGCTGAACTACAAGTGGGGGTCCCCTACAGCTTGTGGATATAATGTAAATTCTAAGAAATGTTGTAGTTCTAATTGTCTAGTAATCTTTTAGGTTGATAACTTTTGAGTGTGTCTACTTCGGTCTAAACTATGAGCTTTAAAACTTTCAGTTAATCTTTGCAGAGTAATATAAGAACATCATGTAAACCTAATTAAAGTCTCCTACTAAACTTCAAGTTATGTATGATTAAGCTGGTCACCTTCTTGAAGGTGAAATGTCTATAATAAAGTTGTAATAGACATGTCGTACCAAAAGTATGAAATGATTAAGGTGTGGTATTGATTTGTGAGGCATTCATGAAGAGAAGCTAGTTATACTTCTTTACTGAAATAGGAGATAAGAGTGCAATAAACATACATGCTACATATACTCATACGACAGTTGTAAGTCATTTCAACATCAAGTAAGCATAACCTGCACATGCTAATGTGTTAAAGTAATTTTGAAAGGGGGTGGGGTGGCGAATGTACCCTTAAGTCAACACCAGCACTGCTCTACAAGTGACTGCCCACACAGTACATGCATTAGGAGAGGAGATTTGGTTGATGATCCAGACCGCTGGCGTGAAAAGGAGTGGGAAGCGTCCCATGAATCCTTTCTTTGTGCGAGGGACGTATCGCCGCCTGCTAGCTGCCTCCAAATGGAGTGCAGGGGCCCTCCCTTGCACGGAAGCAGCAACATTTCAGAGCTCCTTCTGCCCCCCCCCCCCCCCCGCCCCCCTCCAAAAGTCCTCTTTACATGATCTTTGCATGAGCAGATATTCCACAGTGCAGTAAAGGAACAGCCAAGCTAGACCAAGAGTTCAGTTTCTCAAGACAGATGATCCCTGACTGCAGTCGACATGTTCTTTGTGCTATCATGTAACATCAATGCTTTTGCTCCGCAATGTTGTGAAGTGTGGAGTCCTGAAAAATGTTGGAATGATCCTTATTTAGGAATATTTAGGAATATGAGGGGTTAAATCAGAAAGTGCATTGTATCGCTGTTGAAGTATGCAGTTTTTCCCCCATTTTGTGTCCAGTGTTGATTGGTAAATAATTATGATCACTGGTAGCATCAGGATCTAGTTGCAATATTCAAGTTGGAAATTAGGATGTAATCCTCTTCTGTCACTGGAAGTTGATTTATAGAGCAAGGTGCACAATTCTTGTGAAAATGTTGACCATCACAGTGAATACTATGACGATTGGGGACCAAATTAATCACTTGTCTGGCGAAGAAAATCGTAGTAAGGTGTACGACGTTTCGCTCGCTACTGCTGAGCTTCGTCAGGTACAATAAGACCAATCGTCAAGGTGCACAATGTTGACTGTTCTTTAAAAACATGATACATTTCTCACATGTGCGGTTCTTATCTGAAAACAAGTGATGCTTGTTGCTTTGAGATCTATGCTGTGCTGGTTCTGTGAGGTTACATTGTAGCTGTCATCTCAAGACCCAGGATATCACTGTTATTCAATGTGAAGTTGTAGCCAAGGTGCCTTTGACTTCCAGGGACTCCAACTCTCCCATTTTCGACGGCAGATCTCCCGCTGAAAACCCATTTTTTCAAATCTCCCGTTCTCCCGCTTGAGATTTAATTTCTCCCTCCCTGGCTCTGTGTCTCCCATTGGAAAGGATTTCTTACTTATTGCTATTGTATGTTGAAAAAATAAGCCTTAGATAGCACCAGAGAGCATCTAGAACCCTAGGAACTTCGTGCTTCGCACACATCAACTTGGAGTCTCCCGTTTGCTAGAGGTTTCAGGTGGGAGAATCTCCAGATCAGAAGGTGCTTTGGGTTGGAGTCTCTGTACTTCTGTGAACAAAGTTTGAATTGATGGATGATATGATCAAACCTTACCTATACATGCATCAGAACAAATGCAAACCTAGATAGCTTTATGACTTTCTGTTATGAGTTGTGCTTATACAATGTATATCAGCATTTAGAACTGATGAAATAAACATTTGTGTGGAACAACACATGATGCTCAAGAGAGAGACCGTCTTGTTTAGCTTTAGTAATGGATCTGGAGAATCAGGCTTTAGGTATCTGTATTGAGTCATTGCTGTATCATGCATCTGCACAACTTTCATGTCAATGAATATGCTGTAACCTCTGCTTTTGACAACTTCATTCCAGGCTTGGCAATTGTCACTGTTTTTCTTGGCAAAGAGAAGGGAAATGTCTGGCTGTGCAATCCTGTCACAATACAGAAAACAGGGCTCTAGCTCTGTTCAGCCATGAATATGGGCTGTACCTCTCTTTGACAAGAGAGGGTGCTGTTGTTCTGTAAATTTTTTGCGTGGTTGCAGCCATTGGGGTGTGTGTGTGTGTGTGTGTGTGTGTGTGTGCTGTGAAGCAGACCGTCACGTTCACAGGGCAGCTCAACCAGATGTGTCTGCCAATGCTAGGTGGAAAACACCCTTTGTATACATCGGTACTTTGATACTTCTCAAACAAAGACCTTCTTTTCCAAGTTTTAGTGTGCCACCATAATATCACAGAATGCAGAGGTCATGGTTAACTGAATCAAAGACAGTACCAATTACTAAGCAGTCATGCAGTGTGAAAGACTTTTTAGCAAACTAGACAAAGAGGTGAGAAAAATAGTCCACTTTGATTGCCAATGTTGAATTACTAGAAGATTTACCTGTTTTGAGGTAAATTTTGCACATTTCCTCCTTACCATAAATAGAGCTGCACTGTATTTTGTCAGAAGCACTGAATTTTTTATTTTTTTATTTGTTTGTTTATTTATTTATTTTTTTTTTGGGGGGGGTATTTCATTATTTAAGTTTGCGAGTCAAGAAAAATTATAAATTAAACAAACCATGAAAATATTGCCTCCCCGTTACGTTGTATTAAGTATGGATTGATGTATGTATATGCAACATGAACAGGCAGCAGCTAAACACAGATGACTAGCCTACTATATGCATATGTGTGCCTGTATGCTGAATGCATGCAATTCGCTATCATTCCTGATAGAAATTCAACCACCCAACAGTTGTCTTGTAACTCCTGATTCACAAAAATATCGTAATCACAAAATATGTGGCATCTACAGTATATTATTTCGGAATGTTTGACCAGGGAGGTGTAAGAAAAGGAGAGACAACTCTTCGTGATTCATGCAAACATATGTGTGGGTTCAAAACGTTACAATGGGATGTCTAGCATTCCACTATACGCTTTGAAGTCATGCTCTGCACCGCTCTAGTTGCAAGGCGAAGTTCGGAGACGAAGAACCGATTTCACCTTTCGTTGAATTTCAAGCTTTATTTTCCCGTAAAATTTTTAATGAAATACTCGAATTGATTAAGAGTAGTTTAGGAAAGAATTCAATATTATAAACATGTATTTCTAGTTTCTTCGTAATGCGCAAATCGAAATGAAATGAAAATTAGGCCCTCTTAAAAACCTAATATTTTTCTATAATGCGCACATTTCCGCATGTTAGTTTTCTATCCTTTAATCTGGGATATCTTGATCTTTCAAATAAAGTACTCCGCTAAAGCGTGCTCCAGCGTGCCTTTAAACTATTTGCTGTTAAAATTTTCAATTTTACACTGCATTTTGATTCGCTGCTCCAATTCAAGGTGCACAAATTCATTGTTGCCATCACATCGAAAGAGAGAGAGCAAAATGCAGTAGGGGCAAGTATTTCTAGATATGAGAGCGCTAGTCCTGATTATTGATGCTCTCTTTTGTCAAAACACCTGATTTCCACCTGTAGTTAAGCACATAACTTCTCGGCGGTGCCGTGCATCCTTCAAAGGAGAGCAGGAGTTGTCTACAGAGCTCCTTTTCTTACACCTCCCTGGTTTGACAGACACAGGGTATAATTCCTGACAGTGATAAGGACACACTCACAAAAGTTATCCAACAATGAACTGAAGAGGGCAGTGTTCCATTGTGAGACATGTTGCCTGCAATTTGCTCAAGCCGTTGGTTTGGTGATGATTATTTCATTTGGTTTTCTCCCCCCCTAAATTGTGGCCTTGTCTTTTTAATGGGATTGCTAATTAAGGTGGGGCCTTGGATTAGATTGATGGACATTAGAGTTTTAACTATACCATGATAATCTCTCTGAGAATGATTCATAAGGTCATGGAAGCACATTATGTGTGTACCAAGTATGAGATAATGAATGTTATATGGTAAAGAAATGGAAGCATCATTAAAGGACAAGTTCACCTTTATAAACATAAGGATTGAGAGAATGTAGCAATGTTAGTAGAACACATCATTGAAAGTTTGAGGAAAATCAGACAATCCGTTCAAAAGTTATGAATTTTTGAAGTTTTTGTGCAGTACCCGCTGGATGAGAAGACTACTGCAATGTATGAATAACTTAGATGTCACATGCGTACAACAATATAAGGAAAATATAAAGAGAATTTCACAACATTCCATCTTTTGAAAAAAGTACACATTCCCCAGACTCGTTACCGACAAATGTTATGGGTAATATTATTCCCCCTGCCTTTAGAAAGAGGCAAGTCAAGTGCACTTTTATTATGCGAAAAAAGTGAAAATATGTTGAATTTTCTTTTATATTTTCTTTATACTGTTGTACACATATGACTCACAAGCTGTAGTAGTCTCCTCATCCAGCGGTTCCAACACAAAAATTTAAAAAATCATAACTTTTGCATCGATTGTCCAATTTTCCTCAAACTTTCACTGATGTGTTCTACTAATATTGTTGCATTTTCTCAATCCTTATGTTTATGAAGGTGAACTTGTCCTTTAACATGATTATTTGCCCTACTTATTAAACTACTGTTTGGGTTTTGGGAGGAGATGTTTCTCAGAGGGACGGGGTCCTCTTTTCAATTCTTAGAATTAAATAATAGTTTTTGTTTTCTTTGTTGTCATTGTCATCATAGAAGTTTTACAGCTCTTTTTTTGTTTATTTGTGTTGTTGTGGTATCTATGAACCTTGACCTCTTTGTTTGCTTCAAGTGCATGATTAGTGGTGCAGCACTCCTTAATTTTCTCACCAACTGAATCATTTTTCCACCTTTTTTGTTTAAAAGACTTTGTAAACCTTTTTATTGGCTTTTTGTTCAAAAGATGTTTATGGAGTATGCATACAGTGTCATCTATTTAAACTCTCTCGTGAAAAGTTTGCTGAACAAGATGCAAATAGAAGTTTGTCTTCCAAAGAAGATTATTGTAAAAATCCATCTATGCTTATCTCCTCTCCAGTGATAATTAAGAGTCTGATTTAGAAGCAAACAGCAGTATTATTTTTTTTTTTCTGGCATTTTCTGACAGAGTAAGGATTGTTTTGATGTATATTTCTGTGATAGACAGAACTTTGGGCCAGGGACCAGCAGAGTTTGAACAGTATTTTCATCCAATATTAGCCAAAAATGAAATTTACAGACAGACCATCAAAATCTTTCTGAATCAAGCAATATCATGAAGAAGGCATTGTTGTCTGGTGCATTACATTTTTTTTTAAAGTACATTTTCCATCATATAATGTTTCTATTGTGAATTAGCATGATCATCTTTTAAAACTAGCTTTTCATTTATTGGTGAAACAGTATTTAATCAAATTGTATGAGATCACACATGACAATATATAACAGGAATAATTGCAATATTCCCTGAAAAGTTGAAAGTTTCCAACCCACAAGAGGTTTTTTTTTTTTTTGTTTTTTTTTGTTGGTAAGACTAGAATCAGTGAGTCATAGCATTGTTCAGCCTTTGTTGTGCATACACATACGCACACACTCACTCATACACATACACAGATGTATTCAAAACTAAAGAAAGGTGGAATCCAAGTCTTCATGCCAGAGCTATTTGTGATATTGAATTATTATCTTTTAAAAAAATGTGGTAGATTGTTGGTAGACAAAGTTTCTCCTTCCTGCGATCGGTCCCCATGGTAGCGTCGCCCCTGGTAACCCGATCCGCATCCATTTTTCTCGGGGCCCATGCCCACACTCCTCTTTCTTGAAGATGCAATTGATCCCGTTGGTTCACACTCGGCGTTGCTCTGCGGGCCGCTCCAATATTCACATCTCATGAGAACTAGACAAGATGGAATTATTTTGTGTGACTCATACCACCATGGGGGGGGGGGGGGGGGGGGGGGGGGTGTATTTTCCCCATTTTCTCCAGAGGTTTTTTTGTGTTTTTTATTGGTCTTCATTTGATGTGCCTGACAGGTCCAATTTGTCTTATCTCTGTGGAGATATATTTGTGTTAAGTCTCATTGATTTATGAAATCATGCATATCATTTCTGACTGACAGATGGTGACTGGATGAGGTTTTATATGCGCTTCAATTTTTTTTTTCTCTCCAGGCTGAAGATGACACTGAAATATCACCAGTGTCACGGAATATGAATCCCTAGCTGCTATTATAGAATTTATTCCCTTCAAAATTTTGGATCTCCCGTGGTGTTTTCGTCATCGAAATTTAAGTTTCAAAAACACAAGCTACACGTGTATTTGCAGACGAGTAGACTAACATTACTTTGAAATCAAGGCCTGTGGAAAAGCTGTCTCTTAAGCATGCAGTTCTATCCAAAGTTGTTTTTCTTTTGTCATGATGGAGGTTGTGGCTCCTTCAAAATGATAATAAAAATGTCTTATTTCTGCCATATATTTCACCAACGTAATGATTGTTTGAATTAGCGTGTGTAAGGCCACTGTGGGAATGGCTAAATTTGCAAATTAGGGCTACAGTGTAAAAACATGAGACATGGGTGTTCAACCCTTTTTGAGAAGCAAAATTAGCAATTTCCTATCTTTGAGATTATATAAATTTGTCTTTGAATATCAGTCTTTACCTGTGAAATTTGATAAAATAAAGCCCACCATGAACTGTAGTGCTTTCAGTATGTCTGCAGTGTTATCCTTGGATGTTATTTAAACGTACACCTGATTTATTCCATTATCAAGCTGTGAGACTTCTCTGCCATTCCATCATTGACAGCATAGAACATTATAAGATATGTTGTGCTGTCTTCTTTTTTTTCCCCCTGTGGACAGAAAATATACCATCCGTGCTTGCTAGCATGTTGAATTGCAATATGCATTGTGTGCTTTTACTCCTTCACCTTTGAGCAAACATATGTCAGTGATGTCATAAAGGCATTTTATTGTGCGACTCTGCATTGACAATCTACATGGCAACATGACTATTTTTGTATTCTGTTTTGTCATGCTATTCTATTTCTCCTGATTCCAAGAATTCATACCAAATGGTTCCTCTTTTAGCTCTTTGTGCTGAAATTCACCAGAGGATGGTGAGGCAATGTTTATTGAGCTCTGAACAATCTCAGAGATGAGATCCCTCCCCATTGGGCATGGTATAAGCAAATATGGCATGAAAACCCATGTCATCTGTAATGTGATTACACTAGTCATTGGCTCATGCGTAAAAACCCATTAGAAACTGAACCACCCAAAACTACCCATTTTATTACTCCTTAAAACGCCCAAAACCACCAATTTGCTTTTTTATAATTTTATGCTTTACCATTTTAATTGTTTTCATATAATACATAAAATTGCATGGTTTTAAAGAGATCAAAGGTCAACAAAAGTATGTCAGAATTACTTCTGTGACACACCATTCTCTTGGTAAACTCTTGATAGGCTTTCAAATAAACATAACTTATATATAGACAAAATTAACCATGCAGTGAGCTATTGTACATAACTTGGAAAGTTGTCGAAATGTGAGTGATATTGCTGTACCTTTTGGGGAAAAATAGGCCGTTATGTACAGAATCTTCAGTTATTAAGGGTTAAATGGTGGTACATGTATGTTAGGTAGTGATTTGTGGTAATGTGTCATTTCATGCAATGCAGTCCTCAGGGTGTTACAATATGCTTCCGTTTGCCAAAACTTTGTTGGTTCCTTGATGCCAAAGGATTTGTTTCTAATTAGTGAATGCCAGTTGTAGTAGTTTTGAACTTTTTGCATGATATGACATCAATTGCTGACTGTTTTTGTGTCTATCATGTGCAACACTTGAATAGGTTTATTCAGTTCATGCCTGTGCTGTATGTATTGTTGAAAGGAGATAAGGAAGGGATTTTAAGACACCATATAATGCTGTCAGAAAGCAAAACAAAACAAAAACCTCCATCCTGGATAACTGAAAGTGAATCAGAGAAGCCAGGTTGTTTGAATCCCTGATTGTCAAACATAATCAGATTCTATTGCATGCACCTCATGATTGCCAACCTTTCATCATGGATACACTCTGGAAAAAAAAATCTATGCTTCCGTACAGTTTGCACTAGGCAAATGTTAGTGCTAGAATCTTGTCTTTGCAATCTTATAAACCCTGAACATAATTCACCTGTGAAATTACTTTCTAGTGACAAAGAAAATAGGAACAAAATCATTTGAACGATGTGATAAGATGTTTAGTTAAAATGTTAATTGTCTGAGGAAAGTAATAGAAGATTGAGTGACATCTAAGCTCAGTAAGTGTAGTAAATTAGAAATATAAAGATACAATAAAATAGGGTGTTGCACTGAAGGAGTAGGAGAAGAAGAGAAAAAAAATATAAAGAAAAGAAAAGAGGAAGAATTAGAGAGAAAGCTAAAGAGATGTTAACCCTTAAGATGCTTAGAGATACATAATTGATTTGCCGTGGTTATCATTTGTGGTTTCTTCATTTCCCTGGGGTTTAACGGGTGTCAAAAATGCCTGCAGATCTTCCAGTGGCTATCCATTATTAGTGCGGAGAGTACACCTCAAGACAAAAAACTCTCCCGATGGATTGATGCTTAATAGATTGGAGAGACCCGCTTTTAATTCATAGCATGCGCGTCTGAAAACATCAGTCGCAGCTTGAAGGTGAGGATGATGTCATCGTTGTGTGCTGGGTTGATGGAGAAAGCAGTGTTCTCTCCCTTCCAATGCAGACAATAGTGACAGTGTCTGGTAGAACAGGGACATGATATAGAGTGGCCCATCATTTGGGAATGTGATACCGATGCACGACTTCCTACCGGAGTCTGCAAAAATGATATTCATGCGTTGTTAACACATTGTCGCATATTTTGTCAGTGTAATTCATCAAAAGAACTTGCCTGGTTTTTTTTTTTTTTTTTTAATTCTAAGTGCAGGGAATGCTTTGGTATATCGCTTATTTTTCCTTTTTTATTGTTGTGAAAAGTTATTCAATGTAATCAGATTCAGATGATTAGAAAGCTTCAGATTAAACTTGATTAAGTGTGATTTATTTAAATTTGGTCTTGTTTGTTGTCTTAGTGTATCTCAAATATTTACGTGAAATGGTGTCACTATTGATAAAGAATATGTTATTGTTCTTTGCTGTTATTGCAAGGAAGTAGAATACACTAAAAGAAGGAAGAGAAAAAGTGAAAGATAAAAATAATGATGATAAAGGAAAAGATTATAAAGAAGGTGGAGAAAAAGAATGAGAAGAAAGAGAAAAAGAAGACAGGGAGGAAAAAGAAAGAACAACAAGAAAGAAGTTGTTTGCCTATAAACGACACATGACATCCATCTGGGGCTGTATTTATCCCTGAGATAGAGTGGCCAGAAGAAGACACTTTGGGGAGATTAATGTTAAAGACTATTAACCATGGGATGGTTGGATCTTTGTCTGGCTCCACTCGCAAGGCAATAGTCTTGAGCTTCTTACCAGCAGGCCAGTGAGTCACCATCCAAATTGCTAATGATTCAATTCTTGCCATGGCGTGCTGTGAATTTAGCATCAAAGATGGCAGTTAATCACTGGCAGCATCTTTTTTCACTGCCTAAGATGGCTTCTAAAGTCGAAAGGAGTAAGAAAAATACCGGTTGTTGTTTTTTACTTAGTTAGCTTAAGATGTCAGGAGGAACAATATCTGTTACCTATTGTGTAGATGCATACGTCATGGTTGTGGACATCTTCAAGTTTTTCTCCAGTGAGGAAGATTTAAGTTGGATTTGTCACAAAGACTAAAAGTTATTGGAAGTGAGAACAGGGATATAGTGAGCATGAGAGCAGAGAAATTCATGCTATCACATCAGACAAAACCAAAAAAAAAAATCGCAAGATTTGACCTTTTGTACATATCAGTGTATCATTTCAAATGGCTCCATAAGTATCCTCTTTGGTCATGTGACTAGACGTCTCCCGTAGTAAGCCTGTCTGGCCCTTCTGTTTTGAGGACTTTTACCTCAAGTAGATTGTTATACTCTGATTTCATTTGACGTCAGCTCTCAGGCAACTACTATACAATGAAATAAAAACTTGAGTGCATTAAGAGAGCTCTTCCATTTCTGATTTGCATATTCTATGTTTCGAGTCAGTTCAGCATCTCCTTCAAAAAAGAAAACAAATTACTTAAGGACCATCAGGGAAGCACAATCTTATTAGTTCGTGGGGAGAGCTCTTGCTTCTTTAATCCACCCAGTTATGAAAACTGGGTGAGTCATCGCTGTGCACTAATGTTCCATTTAGGACGATATGATGACAGAGAGGTGTAAGAGTGCGCGACCCTGTCGTGGGATGCGGTTGCCATTGGATACGGATGCAGGGTGTTGTTGGGGGCTGGGGTGAAATAGCATCCTCCTCCAAGTGACATCAATAGAGATACTCATATTGCTTATGGATAGTTAGTGTGATCTTAATGTTGGATGTAGGTGTGATGATATTTTGCTTGGCTGTTACCAAGGATACTGTATACTGATTGGGGGGGGGGGCATTGAACTATGGGGACAGTGGCGACAGATTGCAATATGAAAATGCAACTGTGAGAAACCTTTGTGTGATTGTCGTCATAATGCATCACTCTACAATACCAAACAATCCTAATTTCCCCAGTGAGAGAGTGAGAGATTAAAGTAAGATGGAAAGCTCTACTTCCAATGTGGTGGATATTTTTTCGAGAGAGAATTTGTGAGGCTGTAATTTGTGGCAGTATTTCCCTGTATCTGTAACTTGTCAAGTTTCTTTTAGTGGCTGGTATGAAATCAGGAGAGGATTCTTTCGTCAACTGCCTTAATCGTGAATTTACATCCAGCAAATTTTTGCTGTGTGGAAAGACTAGCCAAGTGAGAAGTCCAGTTAAAGGGTAGATATTTTGCAAAAATAATGATAATTTGTGACTACATTTGGTAGGATGTTTGATATACAATGTAATGACCTTTTGCATACAGATTACTTCTGTCATAATCACTGTCTTCTAGGTACTTTCCACATTGTGCATAGTCTTATTTTTAATTTGACCAAGTTTTGGTGGAATCTCAAGTTGTTTCTTATTGTATGTCATTATTATGCCATATGATACTGCCTTTATCTAAGAAATCATTTTTCACAAAGTTGCTTTTATAAGCAAGGTATCATTTTTATAGGATTCCTTTCACATATCAATTCATCGAGAAAGAAATTACGCCTTCCAACTTTTGACTTTATATACAAGAAAATGTTTATAGGCAGCCTGACAGAAAATGTGTTCGAATCTAACCAAGATTTCCCCTGGCCATTCCACTCTGGTACACATGTTTCGGTCAGTGAGCTACAAATCTCTATGGAAGAATGCATAGTTGGTCAATCTAGCACAATATCAATACTACCCCCCCCCCCCCCCTCCATTGTAGCATGCCCTTTCACCATCACTATTAATGAGCACATATTAGTTTGGTCCCTAGCCATTCCAGTCGCTGTAGGGTAGAGACATTGATTGGTGGCTAATTGAATTATACCAAGTACGTTTTGTGGAGGGCATAATGGTAATGAAATCAATGGAAAAACTTTTGCAGTGGCTTGAACAATGCTCAGCTACTTGAGGTTTTCCTGATTGTGTCTCCTTAAGAGTCTTTTTTTTTGTCTCAATTTCAGAGCAAATCGCTAGTGATTTACTTTTTCAAAGATGATGTGGCTTTAATGCATGTAATAACTTAAAAGTGCGGAGTTATCAGAAATACCACTCCACTGATTTGTTTTGATTTGTTTCAGAAAAGGATTTCAGTGGACTCAATTGATTGAATCAAGAACTATGGCATGTTTATCCTCCTAATGGCAATAATGTGAGAGACCCACATTGAGTTTGGGTGTTGCCCCGATTATACCGCTGTTTGATATAAATGAAAACTCAGCTCGTCGAATGATTGAGAAGAAATTGAATTTCAGCTTCCTTGATGGCCATTGTAGGTTTGGATACAATGTAGATCTGATTAAAGTGACTTGAAATGTGGTTCTTCTTAATGATTCCAAAGTAAGATGGCTTATCATGTGACTTGTGGGTAGATGACTTATACCTGAATTCTAAACATGTCAGTTGTATGCTGATATATTTTGGACAGCTTTCACAAACAAATTACAAAGGGAGGCCATTCCACTTTGTGATGATTTTCACTTCAGCCTAGTGGAAATATTAGATGAGTCACATTTCATACCAGAATGATTATTGGAGGGCGGTTACCAAAGGGATGGCATCTCCCGTCTTCAGTAGAAATCAGAAATGTTTTGCACATTTTAATTCAGCAAATTGCCACTTGTGTCACACAGGCACCTTGGCAAATAAGCTTTCTTGGGCGTACCGGGGGATGAGTAGTGTAAACACAGACGAAATCATGAAATTATGTGCATGGTGAAGTATGTACAAATTGGACGAGACTCTCGCCTGTCCGGATTCGAATAAGCATTCTGTATTTGTCTACCTCTTGGCTTCTGCTGGTTTAGTGTGCAGAGCAGTGCATGCTCACCGAATACAATGCACAGGGCCCCTGTAGGGGAGTTTTGGGGGGAGCAGAGACGGTGCTGTTTATTCAGGGTATGTAGCATAATTTCCCCTGACGCAGATATCACCAGCATTAATTTTCCATGCATCCTCGTGGCCGTGCAGAGTGACGCACTTGGGTTCAGGTGCCAAGAGAGCGCCACCAGAGGGCTTCTTTTAAAAAGCCAGAAGCTAGCTGTTAAAAGATGATAACATTGCAATACATGCACACAAGGAATGGCTTCGGCCAAGTAAGATTTATTGAAAAATAAAGAAGAGATTAATCATTTTCTGGTCGAGACTGAAGGGTGGTGGTGATGAGGGAGAGAGAAGATAAATGTGAGTATTTGGATATCAAGCATACCACTCTCTCTCTCTCTCTTCTATATTTTTTTTTTTCAGGGGGGGGGGGGTGTATTGTGTTTTTAGGATGACTCATGGTGGGGAGAGGATAGGGTTACTCGGGAGAGAGTGGGGCTGGGTTATCGCCACTCACCACCAATCATTGTCAAATGGGTGCCGACGCTACGCTATGCTGTCCTGGGCAGAATACCATGGGAAGGGGTTTGGTATGGAGGGGGGGGGGGGGGGGGGGGAAGAGATGCGAGTGGTTTTATTTTGCCTCTGGCTCCATTGTATGTGTGAGCCAAACTCACTGCGCATTGCAGCAAGGGGGTCGTATTGGAAGATAAATGGAAAAGTATAAATCTTGAATCAAAATCCTGAGCATAAGTGGCATTTTTATTAATGATAAATGCCATTTAGATATGCATATAGCTAGACATGTGTGCAATAGAGGCAGATGTGAGCTTTGTGCTCTCTGGTAGAAAGCACTGTAGAACTGTTACTATGCATTGAATTCATTGAGCAGGTAATGTGGCGGCCATGATGATAATCTAGTGTGTGCTTGTGTGTATGTGTGAGATGACACTTTCACTCCAGTGATGCACACACAAACATGCGGGCACACTTTTCACACGCACACAAAGCCACAGATAATACACAATTTTATCCACACCTCCCCCACGGTGTATGTACCTCCAGACCATCAGCAACATAATGCCTGCATTGAGGGCAGTGTGAACACTCGTCATGAATATGCATGAGGTTTTATTGCGTCACTATGAATCATTCATGAAGGCTCCACCCCTCGGGGTCTGGCTATGGTTGCAGAGGGTTGCTCCGTGTATTGATCCCCCCTCATCCCTGACGTTGCGAATAAATGAATACCTAATTGAGGCAGCTAGACCTCCGTCCCCCTCGAAGGCGTATACACAACTTCCAGGATACCAGGATATGCTTCAGTAGACATACCACTCTGGCGCGCGAATGAAAAATGCAGGAGGATTCAGTGGAGACGGTTGCCGTCGACAGCAACATCCAGCTTCTTCCTAAAGACAATGCGGGGTTAATTCTTGACAGCCAGCGTTTCATTAATATTTCACCCCGCTGGCTTGATGAGTTTCTGTCTTCAGTAGATCAGAGTCTCTAATGGTGCTCCAGAATCTCCCAGGTTTTTCTCGTCTCGCTCTTTGCCCGTGCCTGTTAGTGCTGGTGCAACAGCTCCAAACTGTTTTTTTTTTTCTTCTTTTGTTTATCAAAAGGACCAGAGCATGGCAGAGGTAACATTCGTTTTGGAAATTGATAGGTGCCTTCATGTGTTAATGTGTACCATGTATTGTGTGTGTTCACTGTGAATGCTTGTTTCTTCACATTCATGTTGTTTGCTGTTACTTGCATTGCAAGACCACAATTATTATCTGTGTCAATGTGGAATGACATGAGAATTTGTTGGAAAGGAAAGTTAACGGACAATTCTTACATTGTGCCTTGTGATACCTATGTGGAAAAGGTAAGTGACTTCAGAGGTTTCTCATCGAAATCATTTTGACTGTTGGTGCTTACTCACAGCGTCTTGTAGCAGGCAATTTTTATTCTGAGAAAAGTGGTGATCTCAATCTGCCTGTCATATTTTTATCACGAGTAATGTATTAATATTGATGTCATGCAAACACAGTAGCCAAGAATTCCTTTCAGCAAGTAATGTTAATTTCTATTTCACGTTCCATGACCAGTGTCTAAAAGCAAATGATGCTTAAATTACTACAGCTATTTATAAGAAGGCTACATGAATGGGGGAGACACTGCATTTTGATGTAAGAAATGATAGTTCAGGGTTGTTGTATTTTTAGTCCTTATTGAACATTATTGAAATTTTGTGATCATCATGGACATTGCTTGTATTCTATTATAATATGATCTAATCAACTATCGACCAAAGCCAACCTGTACTCAAATCAGTTGTGTCAATACTTGAATTTTCTCACCAATCGGAACCACGTATTATAAAAAGATTTTTTTTTATTATAATATTTCTTGTAATGATGACCAGATGCTTTACATTTCAGTTGAAACTTAGATAGGCTTTTATAAAGTTAAAGACATTAAGAGGAAGTGTCATTGAATAGCTCAAAGTCACAGGTTAGTAGTTTTCTTTTGGATGATACCTAATCTTACTGTTCATTGTATGAACCTATTCTGTTTTAAACCACTGTAACTTATTGTGGCCATAACTTGGAGGGCTTCTAAAATAAGAAGAAAACGTTGGGTGCCTGTGCATTGGCCGCTAACGCAATACAATTTGTATTGCGTTAGCGGCCAATGCACGGGCACCTGACGAAAAGTTAATTCAATGGGTTATCCGATGAGTCAGGTGTAGTGCCATGTCAGTGCTTGAATCAACAATAATTAGGCATTCTGAAACCCCCAGTAATAGCTGAAATTGTTATTGATTTAAAAAAAACAGCACCCAAAGTAAACAGATCTATAATTTAAACTCCTTCATACAACCAAGAATGTCAGCAATGATCAGTAATTCAGTGGCCTGACTGTAAAAGTAAACTCATTTGCCCTCAAATGCATCTAAGTTTAATAGCTATGAAATGCAGTTCTCCCAGTTTTCGACTTGTCCACTATACTTTGATTACAGAAGCATCATAACAAAGGCTATAGTATACCAATGATGTAGTTAAATGAGCTAATGCTTTTTCAGCCAGCAATAGATCTGTCTCGAGCTTCCTTTACTTTATCCAGGAAACTTTGTGTGATAAAATAAGGAATGAAATTGGCAAGACAGAATAATTTGCTCTTTCCTTACAGGCATAAGGTTATCTTATCTTGATGTGAAACAAGGCTGCCAGAGTGTTATATCTGACAAGCTGTTCATAGTTTATTGGAGGATGATACTAAGATTTAGATTTCCTCAAACAAGTGAGCATGCTAGATGGGACAATAGAAATGTCTTTTGTTTTGTGAAGGATTTTTTAAGGTTTTTAAGCATTTATGCAAATATAAACAATTATGTGAAGAAAAATACTGTTTTTTTTATACAGTCACCTAACTTTATTTCCTTCTTTTTACAATGACATTTTATCATCAATGCTGATGATGTAGCCAATGTTGCACACTGGCAGTGGTAGGACGGTCCCTGACCAGTAAAATCACTGTCAGACCGTAACTTTTTCAAGATTAGATCAGTAAAAAATGGAAAAACTGGGTACCTGCTGGTCCAATAGACAGGTAAGACCAGTACAAAAAAATAGCTTAGTGTGCAACCCTGGTTTAGCTACCAATGAAGGTCGCAAATGATTTCTGTGAGGGTCGCTGTATGGTTGTCTACTGGATTCTATGGCCATTACACACCCAATCAATGCAGTACTTCTGTTGGCGGTGTCACTGTGTAACCCATATACCTCACTGTCCAACAGAACTGTGTTTACATTACGCTTGGTATTGATCCTCACCTGCAATTGCTTGTCCCGTGTAGCATTTGTTGGTAATTGGAATGCCTCGGTCCGTGGTACCTTGTTCATGATGAGTTTGTGGCGTTAAGGTATCATATGCATCTTGGGACTGTTGGGGTAATGCATTATTTAAACATACAAGCCCGTTGGGCCTCTTTCTTTTTACCATGTTGCGCCATGGCCATTTCCTGCTGGCTAGCCATCTTAGTATCTATGACACTTTTCATCTGCTTGAGGCCAGTTTGCAAATGAATAGCCGGTGTCCAATTGCAAATTCAGTACATTCCATAGATTGAAGACAAGACTTGGAAAAATTTCCTTGAATTCTCTTTGTTTTTCTGTTGATGCTGAAAGCATACCGTAGCTGCCTCAAAGTGAAAAAGTGATTTCTAAGATTTTTAAATTACCAGAAAGCCACAAATACTGATTGGAGTCATAGTATGGAGTCAGTTATAAATGTACCAATTACTGTGTGTTCTGGGAGATCGGAAAAAGTCACACCTCCCTGATCTGTTATATGTATTCTTCCCTCCTCCCCACTAAAAAAAAAGAAGGAAGGCTAGTTTAGGGATTCTGATGCATATTACATAAACTAAAGGGAGGCAGATGGTGATAGTGTTGCCGTGTGATGAACACATTCTTCCGATGTAAGTGTAGATTTAGTTCCTTTGCAGTAATTACAGCTGTCCAGATCATTATTTATTCATCGAATGCGCATTCATGTCAGAGAACAAAAGTGTGTGTGTGTTATCAGCCCAAGGTGTACATTATACATCATATGTCTAAAACACGTAAGCTATAGTGTTGAATTTTCTGATCATGATAAACCACACACACACATACACACAGCTAATGCGATATACAATGTTATCTGCACCTGCTTTTTGCCTCGTTTCATCTTTGTCACTGTTACAATGGTGTTTGGCTGTCCTTTCATTGATGTTTCCATGCCTTACATGATGCATTTTACTTCCTTCCGAATGAAAGATTCATGCATCAAGGCTGAAATGAAGATGGGAGAGTTGTGATAATTTCCACCTAACAGTCTGTTGCCCCAAGCCAAGAGTCTGCCGTCTAGACACTTGTCATTTTACCCCATAATATCTTACGCGCGATGTTTCACAGTCTTCCATTCTGACAACACATATTACTATTACCAATACCGACACCAGTGGTGAATGGAAGAGTGATGATGTAACAAATTTCCAGATATTTCATTGGTCATCTTGAAGTAGATTTCAGTAATGTTCCTGTTATACACACACACACACACACACACACACACACACACACACACACACACACACACACAAACACAAACACACACACAAAATAGTACAATATTAAGAGTTCTGGGGGAGGGGCATTTCATGAAGCCTTTTGCCTGATAATGTGTTCTGGCATAGTGTTTTAAGCTACTGAAATCCTTGCATCTGATTGGCTGAGAGCAAATTTGTCAGACAAAACGCTTCATGAAATGCCCCCCCCCCCCCCCCCCCCCCCCCTGATGCTCACTGCTCTGTGTGTGTTTGTGTGTACGATGCTAGTTCTGCTAGGATCATGATAGAAAGCTGGCATGGATGCTAAAGCCAAGTATACTGACATGGAAAGCTGTGTGGAAGAAGGGCACCAAGATGTGTTTACTGGCCGGAGGGGTTCGTGGTGTAATCGTAATTGGGCTATTGATTATAAGGCTCCGAGTGATGAGATTGCGTAGGTGGCAGAGTAAGTTTTTTCTCATCCATGGTTCTTCCACTATGTTGCAAAACAAGTACAGGATTGCAGTAAAATAATGAAAACAAAATGAAAATGAGGGAATCAACTTTAGAGTTATCAACAAATGTGAGTTCCTAAGATTATTTTTCGAAAAAAATCTAGAAAATCTGATTAGGCAATTGGTATATATTTTACTTCTTTCTTTGCTCAAATGCTCTTTTCAATCATACAGTAACAGCAATAACAAAAATCAAGAAGACAAAACATATGATAACTGTTTATACTGCTTTGAAAAAAAAAGAAAGTGAGTGTACTTGGCTCACTTTTGTGGGATACAGAAAATGTGATTCAATGCCAGTGGCAGAGAATATGAGCTGTGAGATTAATACATGCCACCAGTGTTCTGCTGCGTGCGTGAAATTCTACACCAGTTGATGGATGTATGTATGTATGTGGCTGGCGCACACAGAATACAAGCGCAGGGTTCCTCTGCCTCCTGAGGGGCTTGAAGTGCCCTTTTATCTCCAATGTATGCTTTGATTTCGAGGAAATGTATGGCTAGTAGGAGCTGAATATAATGAATTCTGCTTCGTAGTATGACATTACATTTATAAGGCATTAAAATTCGTGTTCTGGGGTTGTTGTTTTTTTGCCTGTCTTGGGAGGAGCAAATTTGAGATGTCGTTTCAGTCCCACATATTCATAACAGTGTGAGGCTGCTTTTGACATGTCCTCGGGCATTTGTAGTTGGATGCTAATGTAATAATCTTTCTTCTCATGCCTGAAGTCTTGAGCTTATCCCATAATGATATTTACGTGTCATTCACCTTTAAAATGGATTGCAGTACACCAGAATTCTTAATATTTTGCCATCTTTTGTGAATATGTTATTGCAAAGTAATTAAGTTATTCATCTTTGAAGACATGAAGCCCTTTGAATATTTTTGATTTTTTTTTTTACACAAATGTCCATTGACAACAACTTTTCCCGTCCTGAACAGGTTGAATGTTTGAGATGATATTCCCAGTCAAGATTCAATACCCTTCCATCAATGAATTGGTGTGTGCATTTTCCACATTTTAAATGACTGACAAGCAAAAAAAAAAGTTTATCAATGGGTAATATGCTGATAGCTTATCATCTACAGTATACGCCATATATTTAGCAAGTCTTTTCTTTTTTTTTGCGAATCAGGACTTCCCCACAATTTCGAGAGTGGTTAGATTTGTGATTATAGACTACAGGACTAAAGGGAGAATGTATGCATGCATATTAGTTTCACGTGAGGATCAGAGTTGATATTTTTGCGTGTCTTTAAATTCACGAAAAGCGCCCAACTCGCGAAATTCACGAAAATAAAAACCTCAGAAAATATTCGGTGTATACAGTAATTAGGAATGAGTCAAACTGTTTACAAATTGGAAGGTAGAGGTCATTTCTTGCCTCCCACTCAGAATTGGAGACTGAAAACTCCTAACTACTCTTTTGTTTTCCCCCGAGGAAAGGATTGCTTCTGTATTGATTGTACACTCACTATTTTTCCTACAGTAGAATCTCAAAGGGTTGCAGTTGTCAGCCAAGGGATAAGTAGATTGTGATTGATTCTGTTCATGATCACCCCACCACAACTCTCGGAGGAACTGCGATATGGAGGGGCAAGCGAACTCTGAGCAGAGATGGAGAGAGAGTGATTATGAAGATTGAATTAAGAGGGATTAAAAAGAGAATATTGAAAGTGTTTTTGTTCTCTCTCTCCTCTGACCGAGCTTATCCCCACTTGGCATTTGAAGCAATATCCTAATGGTTCAAGATAAAAGCTTGTTAAGAATTTTGCTTTGCAGTAATTGGGCATGGATCATACTTTGGGTATAGGGAGGGGGGGGGAGAATGATAGTCTGTATCCTAGACTCCCAGTTGACATATTCTCCTCCATTAGCTGCCACAATCCTTTTTCAAAAAGAAAATGAAAGGAGGCTGCATTTTGTCAGGTTGACTGGGGAGTGTCCTTTTCTTCTCTGTAAGTTGTCCAGGAAAAATATGGTAATCATAGAATTTCCAGCATACTTATTCCATGTAATTTATAATCCCCCAAATGGCCATAAACTCCAGGATAGCAAAAGGACTAAGATTATACCATAATACCAGATAATTCTGTAAGATGATATAATGTAGGGATATTGTATGGACAGTATAGATTGATACAGGAAAGGAAATAGGAGGGAGGACTAAAAAAAAAGAGAAAAAAAAGAGGGTGATGAATGGACACAAATATCAGAGGAAAGTGGTGTATGGATGGTAGAAAGAGAGAAAATGCAAAGGATCAATCGTCCAGTGAGAAAGGCACTTCACCACCTTGTAAACAGGGAGTGTTACATATGTGACCCGCTACAACAAAATGATCCTAAAGTCGGGCGAGGTCGATTATTTGAAAATTGCATGACACAATTCCCTAATCTTTCTGCTTTAAATTGATATATAACACGCTTTATAGAAATAATCGGCTGCGGAGATATCGATGTTTAAAAGAGAGCATGTCAAGACGTCTGGGAAATCACTGTTTCGAGAAAAGCGCCCTAAAAGTTCTCCTTGCGACGCAATCACAATCAAGAGACACGCAAGTCAGTATTCACCTCCTGACAATAGAAGTTAAGCCCTAGCAACCCCCGAAATGCTCATTCAAACACAGCGTCGGCGGTCTCCTCACCGACCAATCAGTGACAAGGATGTCAGGAGAAGCGCCTAGGCATAGCGCACCCCGCACGCACGTACCAGTCGACAGGGCAGTGTGCGAGCTTCACGCTTCGGTTAGCGGCAAGCAGGAAACTGACCAATGAGATCACTCTGGTCGTTGTTACGGGCGGAGCCTATGTGTGGCGCTCAATCCAAATGTTCGAACCAGTTTCTGCTTCGTTGAAACGCCAAAAAAACATGGCCCAGAAAAACGCTATTTTTTGGTCTTTCCTTTCATCATTTGGCTTCAAAATTTCGACAGATGATAGAAGACATGTTAGACTCTAATAATATGTCAAATTCAGAAAATCGTAAGTTTTGACCAATTTTGATGCTCTAACTTCAAACTCGATTTTCACGGCTTCGACCGTGCGCGACTTTAGGACCATTTTGTTGTAGCGGGTCACATATGGAGTGAATGCGAGACAAATTGTAGGAAACAAGCAGTAATCAGTGATGGAGCATATGGGCAGAGGAAAATTGTACGAGAGGGAGAGAGGGTAAAAATAAAATGTACAGATACAGGGGTAGGAAGAGAGAGGGCGAGAAAGTGTGGAAGAGGTGAAGTGAAAATTTAGCTTCTTTTCATGGAGAATGCAGAATTGACTGTAATAAATCCCAAATGTTTAGTGCTTAGACTGTCCATTTCCTGTTAGGAAATCTCTGTTAGGAATTTCCCAGAGCATATTCGGAAATCATCTAGTTAGATATTGTGGATAGTTTATCACTAAGATGAAATGTCAGATGAGAGATTAGTGTGGAAAAAAGGAAGAGAATGTGACTACAAGTTTGTGTGCTGTGTTTACTCCCAGACAGTGTAGTTGTTTTGACATATCAGATGTATTATGCATTTTGCAACAAGAACAAATTTGGATGAGCATACAAAGAAAAGAATCAGTTTTATGCCTTGAAAAACTGCAAGTTCACTGCAATGGATCTTTGGAATTTGCATCATGGCTTGCCCACTACCTGAGAAAAGAATGGATGAAGTTTCATGTGTACAAAGTCAGTGATGCACTCTTGCTGTCTTTCCTATATCTGTTTAGGATATATTTGATCACTAGTCACCGGATTAGGGGGGAAAGGGAATTCATGGTATATATACTGCAGGAGAAATCCTATACTGTGTTACTGAGCTTGGCTTTCACACACTTTTCAACCCAGGGGCACATAAATTGAATAAGAAATCAGTGCTGCTATTACAGGTGCCTGCCTGATTCAGTTAAGTGTGTCGTAGTAAAGGCATGATTCCACTTGCCTCTTATCCAGTATGCTGATATATCTTTCGTTTGGCTCTTGCCTAAAAAAAAGAAAAAGAAAAAAAGAAGAAGCTGCTAAACTTGGGCGTTGGAATCTAAATTCTTCCCCTATGGGGTATCTTGCAGCTCATCCCTTCATTCATTTCTCGCTCTTTACTCATGGTGTAATTTAGTGATGATGAAAGAGATAGAGAGAGAGAGAGAGAGATGGATGGATGGATGGATGGATGGATGGATGGATGAGATGAAGAATGGTGAAGAAAACAAGCAAGAAATGGGATTGGATGGAGGACACTTAAGGAGAATCTGTCCAGTTCTTTTTAATTTGAGGAGTAATCAAATAAAACGAGTAATTCGGTCAAAGCAAGTGAATAGTGTAACATATACGACAGTACAATGAAAAGATAGCCAGTATGCGTTTGTGTATACTGGTGCATGTCCACCCTGGTCTATAACTGAATTTACCGTAGGAAGAAGAAGAAGGAAAAAAAAGAATATGACTAAGCATGGTTACGATATTCATTAAGTGAAATACTAGACCTAGGGGAACTCCCAGTTGGTGTAGGAATTCATGCTCATTTTGCAGTGATGCTTCTTCCTTTATGCCCCCCCCCCTTTAAAAAAAAATAGAGAGAAACTTGTCGTCATGAAATATGATGGCGTGACTTGAGATTCCAGAATACGAGCCATTTCACCGGGCCCAGAGAGCGGCAAGCTCCCTTGTGGTGCAGTTCCCGTCTTCTACGGGTACTGACTGGAATTTGAAACCACAATAGACGCCTCATTTCCATCTAAAAAGCTTTTTGCCACGACCTCCTCCGTAGGTCAATTTTTAGGGTGATTTTTAATAACCCGGCGAGCAATATCTTGATAGCAAGCCGAAGCCCCTTGGTTCATTGAGACACAACCCCCTATATCCCCATTTCTTATTCAGTTTAATCTTTTAAAAAAAAAAAGAGCTGGAAAAGTGGTATAGTTCTTAACATGATTAACTGCTGACGGGGCCAAAAAACCCAAAAAACAAACAAACAAACAAGTGGATGATGACACTAATGAAAAGGACAAGTGAGAGATGGGTTCTAATAATCACAAAGCTTACATTTGATCATGAAGTCTTGTCTGTACTGTTAAGGAGTTACTCTCACAGTGTACCATCAGCATTAGATGTCAACTTGGCTAGACTTCTCATAGACACGAGTTTGACTCATTTTCACATACATTGTACAGGTATGAAATGTAAGCCTTTATGAATCAAATTTCTGAGCAGTATGACTGTTAGGCTCTGAATCAAGCTACTGCTGTTGATGTGTACACTCTCTTACGAAGGTGATGAAAAGATCTGCAGCTTACCATTGACGAGGTTGTACTGGAGTGGAGTGACTAGTGAGAATCATTTGTAGTGGCACAATATTCAGAAATCAAAGAAATGTGGCCAAAAAAAAAATTATTTTCCATTGTGCTGTATGAATATGTATGTGATGAAGATAAATGTGTCAATTTGTGATCAGCTAGAAATTAATTAGGCAATTTTGCAGTCATATTCCACTTCCAAGCTCTCTCTCTCTCTCTCTCTCTCTCTCTCGACAATGACAACATTTCTGATGAGGCTTTTACTGTCATAAGAAGGCAGATTACATTTGTTTGCCTTTGAGTTGATTGCTGAATGACACCAAGATTAGCTCTGCAATCGTCAAAAATAAAGTCAATCCGATCTAAACAGTGACGATCATTGCAGCAATTTAGTGGCCTCTTTTCATGGAATCGTCTGTCCTCAAGTTGTCCCAAAATAGCCTTGCCAAGATTAATGCGACGACGGCGACGACAGCCCTTTTGGTGTGGGAGACCAGCCTCCGCCGCCAGCCACTTCGTATTTTTGTTCCCCTCTATCATGGGAGTATAAACCAAGAACACTGCATGATTCACTCCAGCTCTTGTGAGGGATAATCTCTGAAATAACTTTTCTGGTCAGTGTTGAATCTCTTCCGTCCCTGGTGACAGTCAGTGTCACTGACTAGATCTCAATAAATCTTAACGTTTCCACCCTAATCTTTATCGTTGTTAATGTGAGTCAGCTTTCATTGTTGTTTTTTTCATTGGGGAACTTGCTTCTGATGGCAGCTATGATTGTTTGCCCTCGTGAGTATAAATCTATGATTGTCCCAGATATTAGTGGATTGAGGGGTGAAATATCCCAGCTCCACCCACAACTGTGGCCACATTGGAAGTGATTAGCATGGCGTGTTATCTGAGTGATAGTTCTCTGTCACAAGCAACACTTAGTCTTTTTTCACTGCGAGTACAGAGGTGGACTGGTTTTTACACTTTCTCTTTTATTCAGAGACATATAAAGACAGATATGCCAATATGGGGTAAATATATCTTGTCTTCTTTTACTTTGTGTCATTGTTTAATAAGTTGATTCATAAAATAGACTTACAAACCTTACCAGGAAAAAAGAATAACTCATAGCTTTAGAGTTTAGACTGAAAGAGCAGGGATGTACAAAGAGAGCAAGTGTACATCTTGTGCACTGTAAAAGTGGATATTTTCGTGTTAGTAATTTTTATCGGTCGGCTGGATAAGATGAGTTTTGCATGTTTTTTTAATTCCGCGGAATTAAGACATCAACTACTGGAAAGTTGAGCAAGCAAACATGTTCGCATGTTCTTATTTTCCTTCTGAATTTCCGAGTAATGAGAATCTGAGGGTTGTTTTTTTTTGTCTTTTATTTTTTTTGGGATGGTCAATTTTATGCAGGTTTTGTGGCAATCTAGTGAAATGAATATTATCACATCTTTCCATGTGATAGTGAGTTATGGCCTCCCAAGTACATAGCAGTTTTGTGTGTCTCAGTCACTCGCTGTGTCAAATATCTGCCATGAACAGACAATGAGTGAAGTAACTTGTAAGAAGTTTGTTTGTATTTGTCTTGTTTGTGCTGTTGTCTGTTCAGTAAAACAAGTCTCTGCATGTTTTCCTGGCACACCTTCCAGAGGAGTGGCCACCTGTCCATGATCGTTTTGTATTGACCGTTTTCGTATGAAGGCACCTAAAATGTTATGCAAGCATTTTTGCCCGACAACCACGTCGAGAGGTGGGCGGCGTGCAAAATTCCACATGTTACCTCATCATAGCCACTCAGCTGCACCAGCACTCGTCACGAGGGAGAGATCAAACAACATCTCGACTTTTTTTTTACCCCCCGTTTGCGCAGAGTTGAGAGGCTTTTGTCGCGGAGGAATGAATGTGGACGTTGATGCGGCAGCGTTGGAGAGTGCATGACAGAAGGACGCCGAAGGAAGGGAAGTATAGGAGTCGCCGAGAGGATGATATATGATGATTATGTCACAACGATGACGGAGATGAAATCAGAGAAAGGTGTGCACAAGCAGTCAGAAACGGGCAGGTCGGCCTCAGTGCCAAACTCATCAGATAGACACACGGAGGAGAGAGGGAGAGTTGAGCTCTGAGCTGCATAGAGCATCCTACCAGGCATCATTTCGAAGCTCGGCGATTCTCTGACGTCGAGATGCGAGCGGGAGAGACGCAGGAGAGACCCCCCTCTGATGAAATTCTCATCAGCGAGCTGACAATGATAGGAGCTTCATATTTCTCTGCTGGTGGCCGGTGATTGCATTTTGCAATCTTCCACACAGAATCTCGCCCAGAGGAGCGTACCAATTGTGGTCCGAGGGACTAATTACTCCAGATTGAGAGGAAGGAAAAGTCACCACCACACTGGAATGAGCAGCAGTAATCGCTATGCACCTGTAGAGAGAAACAGCATGGAATTTTTAGTTTTTCTTTTCAGGAAGCGAAGCAGAAGGCCATTTTTGTCCCATCTGTAAACATCATCATTGTCATTTCATATGCATCATCAGTGTTGAGAAATAATGCATATGTGCAGTCTAAGGAGGAATTGAGTGTAGTACATAGGAGATATCAATAAGAACAGTAACACCTCCAGGAAAGCACAGTGCATATGCAGTGTTGATATATTTTTGCTTACGAGAACCTATCCAAATAACTTTTTGTCACCGTTTGTCTTGTTCTTGGAATGCATTTAGGATACAAGTAATAACACAGGTTAATGCAAAGAAGTGCCTTTGGATCGCAATATACCTTTTATATGAAGATATCCATGTTCTTTTCTGGATGTAATTTTTCACTCGAGGAGGCAATAAGTTGATGCTTCAGAGCGGAGCCACTGCAGCGTAGTGTAATTCCAGGATGCAGGCATGTGTGAAATGAATTTCCTTCAAGGGCGCAGACAAAATTCGGAACGAGCAGAGACTGCTCTGTCGCTGAATGTTTTTCTCCTTTCTCGAGATGTTGGAGGAAACCCTTGGATGGTGCAGAGGAGTATTGCCAGTGACATCAGTCATGTGGTGTTAAAGTGTGACGACTGCCTTCTCGAGAATTGATTGCCCTTCACGACTGGGGAGACAGCAGGTTTAGGAAAAGAGGTGTAGAGGCGGTTTGTAAACAGCAATAATAAAACCAATAAAAGAAATCTATTTGCAGCCCTTTATACGTGGGAAAAATGGACAATGCCATCAGCATCATAGAAGAAGGTCATGTGTTTTTCTATCCCGCTTTGATCATCACCTCTGCAGGAACTGGTAAAGTGACAATTACAGTTACAAACAGAGATCTAACTGTCAAGTAAGTGAGGGAAAGAAAAATGAGGCAATATCTCCTGCCTTCAATTTAGTGTCCTCTTTTCTGATTGAACAGACGGGAGTTGGATTGGAAAGAAGTGATGTGTTCTATTTGTGGAACAAAAGCAATCTTGCTGTAAATTGACTCTTTATCCACCTTGACTGATAAAAGTGGTTATCTGGGGATTCAAGAGTGCTTGTACCCCGTCGCACTGACGCAGGGACGAGAAACACAGATGCGAGTATTGTCCGAGAGGGAGCTAATAATGTGGCCATTTGAGACATGTGCCAGTGTTTGTTGGAAATCAACCGCGACGTGCTGATAGCCTGAGGGATGCGCCATTTAGCGGTCGTAGTTTGCAGAAGCGTATTGTGACAGCTGATGAGTTAATGAAGTGCACTCTGCAGCCAAAATCAAGAAACTGTGAAGATTGCCGGTGCATCCTTACTAATGATGTGAATGGTGTGCGTCTAAATATGGTTGTATTCAATTTGTAGCGGCAAATTCAAGGAGAATTAGTCAGGTCATTGTGATGGCCCAAAGTGCATGTAAGAGTGCTTTTGTCCTCAAGCGACGTTCAGATATGCTGGACTCCGATTCTGACCAGGTGTCCACGAGTGGGGACAGCTCTCCTCAGGACGGGATTGGGCACTCCGTCATTGCCCCAAATTTTGGAGTGGTGCAGCACAACCCCAGCAAGCGCATCCCGCTCATGGGCACATGGCGCCTGCATGAAAGCAGGGGTCGCCAGCGGCTGGAGAGGTCTTCTGTCGGCGAGGAAAGCGATGCTGAGTTGGTGTTTCACAGCATTGGCGATTTCCATCTGGAAGCGAAGCAGTCGACGGTTCGACGGCTTTCCGACAGGGGCTGTGGTGTGGAGAGCAGTGTGAGTGAGTGCAGCAAGCATCAATTTGCAGCCCAGTCCAACAACACCAGCCCACTTTCCAATACACATCAGTTCTCAAACTTTGAACAGTCGTTATGTAACGATGCTGCTGTCATTAAAAAGAAATTAGAACACCTGGAGTACCATGCTGACTTTAGACAGAATGGAACCAGTGCATTCCATCCCACTGGGGCCCTTTCTGTGACAAGATGGCTACAAAATAATTACTGTAACAGTGACATCAACACCACCAATAAAAACTTGCTTTCTGATCAATGTCATACAGCCATTGACAATCAGCCTCTCCCAGACAATGCTAACAAGGCTGAAATCTGCGTCAATGGTACTGCAAGCTTTGACAGCGAGGCAAACCCTTCCATCGTTTTAGAGAGATGGAAATTTGACGAGAACTTCAATGCTGGTGCGGCATCCCTGTTGTATTCTTGTGGGTCACAGCCCCTCGCATCCCTCTGTCAGAGAAAGCGACTCAACTTCATGAAACTCTGTCTTCGTCGCAATCAGCCCTTCTACTTCCTGGAGATGGCTGGACAGAATGGGAAAGTTCCAAGTAGGTATTAGTTACCACACTGTCATCTGGTTATGTCTGTATTTTGTGGTCTCTCACTAGATCTCCCACAAGACATTTACAAGTGTCAGGGAATGAGTTTCCCTTGACACTATGCAAGCAGTCATTTTTCTTCTCTCTTTTATATAGCTATTGCCATTTTCCTTTGATGGCAAATTTATATGAGTCAAAGCTTCAGTTTCCCTCATATCTGATAAGAATTGGATGTGCCTTGTATTGAGACTGTTACATACCTTTGGTTTGAGACAGTGAAAGGTAATCTTTTTTACATGGAGGTATTAAGTAGTTTCAATTGTTTAAGTTGATATAACATCATTTGTTAACTTCTTGTAATACCAGCCTGCTCAGTGAGCCAGGTCATAGTCTCAGCCCATTGGTTATTATACCCCCGCCAAACGAAGTTTGAAGGGGGTATATAGGAATCATCGGACGGTCGGGCGGTCGGTCGGGTGGGTGGGTGGGCGGGCGGGCGGGCGGTCGGGCGGTCGGTCCGTTGCAAATCTTGCGTCGCGAACTACTTCCTCAGTTTTCAACTGATTCCCATAAAACTTGGCACAGATGTGTGCCTTGGGTTGTAGATGTGCAAGACGTATTTTTTGACAGTACTCAAAAGTACGTTGCCATGGTAACGGCATATTATGGGCAAAAATGGGTACAAATCTTGCGTCGCGAACTCCTCCCACAGTTTTTGATCAATTTTTATGAAATTAGGTACAGATGTTCATCTGAATATGTTAATGTGCAAGACACATATTTCCGCAGTGGCAAAAAGTGCGTTGCCATGGTAGCGGCATGTTATTGGTAAAATATAGGGCAAAATGCTTCATGGCAAAACTGCTTCATCAGTGTTCTTCCAATTCTCATGGAATTCATATTGAATGTTTGTCTTAGGATATAGGTCAGCATGACACATTTCTTGACAGTGACAAAAAGTATGTTGCCATGGTAACAGCTCACATATTATGAGCCAAAATTATGGAAAATTTTGTGTTGCAAACTACTTCCTCAGTTTTTGCCCAATTTCCATGAAACTTGGTACAGATGTGTGCCTTTGGTTGTAGATGTGCAAGACGCATTTTTCGACAGTACCCGAAAGTACGTTGCCATGGTAACGGCATATTAATGGCAGAAGATCAAGGAAAGATCTTGCGGATTTAACTACTTCCTCAGTTTTTTGACCAAAGCTTATGAAATGTTGTTTTGACCAAAGCTTATGAAATGTTGTTTGGCGGGGGTATAACCAGTCGCTGTAGCGACATTTCTAGTTTCGTAATGGGTATATTAATTTTTCCTCTTTTGTCGATCAGCATTCTCAAATCATATTCGGTCTGTCAGCATACTTGGCTACTTTGAAAAAGGAAAACCATCACTTTCTGTAGTTCCTATTAGAAGTATTATATATCTTCCACAAAAATATGCAATACAATATTTTATGTTTTTATTTTCAGTATGTTTATTTAAGATATTAGGATGTGGCACTGTGAGGGTTAATGTTTGTTTGTAAAGTTCATGGTCTGTAGACTAGTTGGCTGGAGAGGAAGAAGAAACCAGTCACCAGCTGCTGGCTCAAATGGAAGTAGGGATTTTGTAGAGCCTCAAGGCTTGATAATATCTATGCTGCTTAGATCATTTGTCTTGATTGGATCAGTTATTGGCTTTTGGCTTAGTCTAACAGAGAGAAAACAAATGAAGACAGAGGACTTGCCAAAATTGGAAAAGAGGGAAATGATTTCCAACTTGATTTTGTTAAGTGGAGAAGATTTTGCATTGTATGAAATGCAGCAGAGTGCCGTCAATGTTGACATTATCCAGAACATCGCCGGGCAGGGCAGTATCTTTTTCGGTATGCCTCCAAGTTTCTATGGAATACATGGATAACTTTCTTATAAATCACAATTGCATGCCTGTCAACTGTATCCATTTGATAGGAACTTTTCTGTTTTTTTAGGTAAAAAAAAGCTTCATTCAACTTTGTGTTCCTATTTTTTTCAACACCCTCTGCTGATAATGACGTACTGAAGATGGGTGAACATTCATTTTTTTTTTTTTTTTTTTGGCCATAGTTTAAGCCTATTCCCATCTACTGAATTTTAGGGTTGGCAAGTATGCAGTTGAATTACTACAACAAACCACTGTTTAACTGAGGATGAAGTGATTGCAAAGATTCCACAAATGTAGGTTATATTCTCTGTCTCTCTGTATTGCCTCACAGAAACCAGATTCTTATCTTTTATTTGTGGTGCCTTGAATTCATAATGAATATTCTTATCACATGCAGTCAGCCTTATGATGTGCTTGATTAGCCCTGAACAGATTAGTGCAGCCAGCAGTATGAGTTTTACATACAAACTAGCAGACAGCCAGTATATTGCATACATGGGCTGAATGTCAATTTGTCGGACTTTCTATCCGCCTCTGTTGCTCTGCTTTGTTCAAATAATTCAGACATTGCAAGCAGTGTTACTTTTTGACAAAATCTTGAGTTGTTCCCCAGGATACAGGTACTGTAAATTTGGAGTACCTAATGATACTAGATTTGTCATTAATAACAATAATAGTAATGATGGAGTCTTTTAGTGTGCTGTGTCTGTCACACAGTGACATTCCTGGTGCAGAAAAATGAAAGCTCTTTATAACATTGCTTCATGTGGAAATGAGCAACAGTGCAATGATTTGTAGTACTTATTCTTTAATTGCAGTGGTATTGTGTTGTAGATACAGAGGTACATGACACAAGGAACTTTAGACATTACTTTATTCATATCTGTATCTATTATATGTATCCATGCTCAATTAACTGAAGTGGCAACCCTATCATACTTCAAATTTATGTATTGATACTATATTCAGAAATATCAGCTTCTTGTGCAAAATTTGAATATGTCTCTCTTTGTTTTTTAGTGTCATGTCAGTCAAGTATCGAAAAATGTAAACTCGCAGATGTCAAGAGCTGTTGAACCTATACCAGCCACAAGTCAATTGTAGGTATCACCACTGTCCAATACAACACACATATTAGTAATAGTTCACATGTCTTTTATCCACATAGAGTCACAGGTTTGGATGTCATTTATTCATGGGTTTGGTAAAACTCAATCTCATTTCCTCTTTTTGCCATAACAAAATAAAACGACAACGAATGGAGGATGACGATGAAGCTACTATCAGTTAGAAGGTCATTCATTAGCACGAGCAACCCCCAGTTGGGAGTTAACAGGATTCGGATAATCATCAGGGATGTCAGTGGCCATGGCACAATTACACCTGGCTTATGTGAGCCACTCCCGTTTGATTCAGACCTGGGGAGGTGGGATTTGTTTGTGATACATTATATTACCCATACACTCACGTATGTGTGTGGAAAAAAAAATAGGGAAAGGGATAATAGATATATAGAGAGAGATAAGGCTAGATTGAGAAATTTAGAGGTAGATAAATGGAGGGAGAGAGAGAAAGATGAGGAGAGATATATATATAGTGAAATATATATACAGAGTTATAGAGAGAAAGAGAGAGAGAGAGGGAGAGATTGCTAGGGAAAGGGTGAGGGTGCGTGCAAGAGAATCAATCATGTATGCGCAGAGCAGTAGCACTATGACAGCAAAAATACCACATTATATGTTGTGTGGTTACCCATTAAACAGCTCCAACTAATTAGATGCGCAGAGACAGTTTTAATTACTGTGCTCTCTGCATGCAGTCACTCTGCATATATTGATTTATTGGTATATGATCTTACCTATTCCTCATTTTCAATTTCCTCATAACACAACGTATTAAATTCAAGGAAAATGGTAGCCAATATATTGTCGTAGATGATGCAAAGCTGAGTATGTTTTAATGTGATGTGCGTGCACAGCCACTGGGGATGTTATGCATTACAAGTAAAACCATCTTGCAACACATACTTGCTTGTCTTGCATGATGTGGGAAAAAGAGTGAACAGACACAGGGGATATTTGTGCGTTCTCCGAGTCCTTAAGTGTGAGGCTCGTCAAGATGATTAATATAAGGGTCTCAAGCACCACAATTGGATTAAAACAGAATTTTATTGAGTGTAGGAGCTGATGTCATTATACATTTTCCCATACACAGTATGACAAGTCAGTATAATCATAGACTTTTGTTTTTTCATATTTGTGTATTTGTGTCCAACATAGAGTATGATATATGAATTCATCACATTGTAAACATGGGAAGGGAACGTGAAATGAATGTGCTGCAGAGAGTTTCTTTTTTATTGATTTCAATCAAATGTTCAAGATTATATACTGAACACTCACTGTAGACAGAAGCAGGCAAATGCTTAGGATATAATTACTTTCTTTCGAAACCCCCCCCCCCCACACATAAATTGAATGTGAAGCTGGAGATTCGCATTGCATCTGCTGCAAGTCTATTTGATCGAATAGCCACTACTGCGATCATGAATACATAATGAGACATGGCGTGCTAGCTTGTGATGTGTGGTAACCAGTTCAACTGTCACTTGATATTGTGCTCACGTAGCAAGGCAGGAGATGGCAATTAGGGATCGGGAGATCTGATACAAGATGTGGCAGGTTTGCCCAAACTCGGGCCAGCATTTGGAAAAGCTATCACTGTCAATGTGCCATGTTTCATCATGAGGAGTGCTCTGGAGTGGGAAGCCACCCTCCCCCCCCCCCCCACAAAAAAAGGGAAAACTATATCCAAAGCAAAACTAACAAATTCAACCATTTTTGTCTCAATCATGCAAGGTCACAATGAAACTGGTTTTGCCACTCTTGTAAATATGTAAAAAAATATATATTAATTTCTGAATTGAGTGAAATGGCTCTGTCTCATTTGTCTGTCTGTTTTTCTTACAAATTCTTTGATTGATGAAAATTGCATTCAGTTGAGTACATCAAAATTTGAATAGGATCAGGCAGTGAACAAGATTATTGTATTTCAGATTCTACCTTAGCATTTCTTTCCCCTCTTCCTTCACCCCTCCTCCCCCCCCCCCTCACAAGAAATAGAATGATATTTTGATAGGTTTGAGCAAGGTATAACCAAATGTGAAAGTGTCATTTTGATATTAAAGGAAAAGCCAAAGCACTTCAGAATTCTAAATAATGTGAAGTTTTCTAATCATTACCTCCGCCAAGGGAGGAGGTTATGTTTTCGTTACCGTTGGTTTGTTCGTTCGTTCGTTCGTTTGTACGTTCATTCGTTCGTTTGTCTTTGCGCAAAATAACTCAAAAAGTAGACAACGGATTAGGATGAAACTTGCAGGGAAGTTTGAGAATGACACGAGTAACAAACGATTAACTTTTGGTAGTGATCCGAGAATTTTGGGGGAATTTATGAAGGATTTTTGATATTTTGGCAGGGAGGGTCAGTGAACTTGGGAGTTCAGGGTGCATGTATTTGAGGCTTGCATGCGCGCACTAAAGTGCGTGCTCTAGTTTCTGCTGGGATGAGGCGCACTGTGCAGCTGAGGGTTTATGACGTAACAAAGGCTTCTATATTAGGAAATCGGGAGACTTTCAGCACACTACTAGTATTATAAACACTTTCAGCATGCTATAGTACGTATGGGTGGAAATCACTGATATATATATGGAAGAACAAGATCAGTGATGGAAATGAGCTGCATGCTTGGCGGAGGTCTGCGCTCTCAGAGTGCTTCTCTAGTTGTAGCATGTGTCAATTGAATTCTCCAGTGAATTTGTTTGCTGAAAAGGCATGACATTCTGGTAACGAAATACATTTTTATGACTTTGTTTCTCTTTCCTTACAGGCCCCAGGATGATGATACCTCCTCCACCCATGAACAGGAACATCCCTGCCTCAGTGGGCAGGAGGCCGGGGGAGACAGGGGCATCTAAGCAGAGCAGCCTGGATAGTGATATCGACGAGCCATACAGAATCCCCAAGAGGATGAGCATGCCATCCGACCGCTCCTTGGAGCGGTCTGATAGGGGGATTCCCCACCGGGACTATGAGACGCTGCAGGAGAACTGCCACAAGGCGATGCTCAAGCTGGAAAAACTGACCAAGGAATGCGACCAGGCACGGAAGGAGGCAGATTACTATTGCAAGCAGTACCAAGCGGCTACCAGCAACGGGGACCAGCTGCGGAATGAGCTCCAGACTCTGCAGCAGGAATACAGGCAACTCATGGCTGAACGCAACCAGGTGCAGCTGGAGATGAACGACATCAGGCAGATGCACGATAATGACATCAAGGAGCTCAACGACCTGAGAGCACAGAGCCGCGAGGTAGTTGGCATGATGGGACAGCCAGATGTGAAACGGATGTATGACAAGGCCATGGACCGATATGAAACACTGAAGCGGGACTATGATGCAATGCAGAAGCTTTATGCCGAGTTGAAAGGTACCCATGGAACAAGCATGAACAAGATGGACAGACTGCAGGAGGACATGCAGCACCAGATCGACAGTTTGAGAAGTGACCGAGAGTCAATCCTCAAGGAGTATGACTTGCTGCGCCAGCAGTATACCTCTACCAAGAGGGAGTTTGACAAGTGCAGAAGGGAGCATGATGAATTCAGGCAACAACGCTTCAAGGCACTTCATGATGTCAAACTTCTGAAAAAGGCCCAGGAGGAACGTGACCTAGCAGTGAGGGAGCACCGTCTAGTCATGAGCGAACGTGCTGAAGTCCTCAAGGAGAACGAAAAAGTGCAGGACGAGGTTCAAATGGAGATCACCAAGAGAAAGAAGGCAGAAGAGAGACTGAACAGCCTTCAAGCTGAAAACAATCGCTTACATCAGAAGCTCCTTGAAACTGGGCAAAGCCATGACCAAGCAGTGAAACAAATCAGTGAGTACTCCGAGCGCTACCGGGAACTGATCAACAACACCATGATGGCAAAGAAAGAGCGGGAGAGAATCCTCCAGGAGCTCCAAAAATACGAACAGCAAGTCGCAGTGGCACGTCGGGAGCGTAAGCAGGCCCTGGACCAACTGGAAGAGAAGGTGCAGGAGAACTACAAGGCCATGCAACAGCAGGAGATGACCCACAATGAGTGTAAGGAGGTCAGCAAGGAGGTGGAGGCCTTGAGACGTACAGTGGACACCCTGCAGAGGGATTACAAGGAAGCTGTCAAGGTGAGATATTTAACCATTAACCCGTTGAGGACCGAGCCCCCCCAGTATACTCAGGCAGGTGTCTGTGGGAAATGTGTGTTGTAGCAAAATCAGCCCGTCCTCAACGGGTTAAGAGTCATGATCCTATCATATATTGGTTTACCAATAACCCTATGTAAAATGGGAGAGACTTTATCATTAGAATTCTCATTGGAATGTATTTCCCATGGAGTCAACATATTTGTATATATGTACGTGTGTGGATGAAAGTGCCTGTTATTCATGAGAATAAGGTGAGAATTAATGAAGTATTTTGAATTGAAGTTCTGTTTCTAAGAATTTAAGCAGCATTGTTCCAACTTAACTTAATATTCTAACTGCTCTTTTTTTTTACCCCCTGTATTGCAGCAAAAAGAAGATGCAAAGATTTTGCGTGACCGGGCCTTCAGTGAAAGGACCAAGATTGTTCAGGAGCGAGAGAGTATCCGCACCCTCTGCGATAAGTTACGACGAGAGCGTGACCGTGCCGTTAGCGATTATGCTGAAGCATTGCGGAAGACAGATGATGTGGAGAGGAAGAAGAATGAAGTCACCAAAGAACTGAACCAAGTCATGTAAGTCGGCCATTGTGTAAGAGAACTTTGATGCAATAAAACAAGTTTGTCCCGTGTTTTCGCATTAAGTAGGTCTTGCTTGATAAGATGAGTAGTTTGCAATCTGCAATTGTTACCACATTTTTCTTTCATTGATAAGACAATCATCCAAGTATTGTAGACCATTCACACCTTTAAAAAAGATTGATGTGATTTTTTGTTTTGTTTACAGCATGATTCACGCAATTATGGAAATATTTATGTTTTAAGTACTAGACTGCTTTGAATTATTTCTGCTTGCAGACACTGGACAACTATCTCAGTCTTAAATCAATCCACACCACTTTGGAAATGTAATACTCTAGAGTTAAAAAAGGAGGGGAAGAATGGTGTTCAGTTGTGCATGCTAGGGTAATAGTTTTTCGTCCATTATTCTTTATTTTCAAGTACGGACTTTGAGGTGAGGTGTAGAGGCATTGTGCTGGTAAAGTGCAGTAGGCCCGTCAGGACGAGTCCTGAATATATTCGGCCAAGGGTCTATGGGAAATGTGTGTTGCAGCAAAATCAGCCCGTCCTCTGTGGGTCAAGTTTCAGAGGCCTGCATGCTTGTTTGTGTCATGGACAGAAAAGCTTGTAACATTGCGTCTTCCGTGGTGGTGTGGTTTGTGCTCCATTAATGATGGCGTTGGCCGTGATATTGACTGATCGTCAGTGCTGCCACACACTGGCCTGGCTGCAAGTCAGCTGTGTTAATTGACATTTAATGCAGCCTTGGATGTGTTGTCAGGGTGCATCACATCAGATGCGCTTAAAAGTTGGTTATCATATGCACCTTGTTAGTATATGAAAGGAGTTCATTTTCTGCAGTGCCGGTACCTGGTAAATGCAGCTACCATACTAAATTAACATTTATGACAGTGCTCTTCCTACAGACATTTGCCTCCAAGCATAATTCTCTTTCCTGTCTGAATTAGATGCAAGGATGGACAGTTTTTATTGCGTTTATATTTAGTAGCTTGATTTTTGTTTTATTGCAATGTAGCTCACAAAACTTCAATGTGCCATGTCACAGAAATTTTTTGTTCAACATGATAACAGTAACCAGTATTCTATTTTTTTTCCCAAAAGAGAAAGGGAAAGAAAATTTATTACTTGTGCAATGATTCTGCCGCACACACACACACAGACACACACACACACACACACACACAGAAGTCATGTTTGTTTATCATGATGCCAATAATGTTCTTAATAACTGTCAGATTTGCTGAGTAAGAAAACTTCTCTCTCCCTCAGCTTCACAGGCACACACACACACAAACCATGGTTGTGAGTCCACTGAACTCTGTAGGGTCAAGACACAGTATATTTCTTGTAGAGAAGATTTTGTCTATTGACATCCTGTACTATCAGCAAGTAGGTACCTCCTCTACTTCCATGTTGTCATACTGTAAAACACAAAGTTTTCATGGCATGAAATTTTCGCGAATTGGAGCCAACGGCCTTTTTTGCGGCATGACATTTTTGCGAGTTGCCTCAACATTCAGTGCATACAGTGTAGACAAGAACTTTTGCGTGCATTTTAATTTTGCGAATCTTGGCTCTCACGAAATTCGCAAAATTGAAATGCACACAAACATTCCGCGTTTTACAGTATTTGTACTCATTGTCATCAGGCCAAAAATGGTTGCACAAGATCAATCTACTGTAAATGTCGATATTTTCGCATGATTGATTTTTTGCACTTTACAGCTGAAAGATATATTCACAGGTTGTTTAATTTGTGGTGCACTGCCGATCCATTTGAATGTACAGCCTTCTCTGAAATAACTGCATACGCACATGCGCTCAAATGGAAACTACTAATACTTCTAGGACACATGTACACTCACACATGCTCGTACCAGGGAGGCACCACCGACAAAGTACATCATTCAACCTGTTCAAAATGTGTAGAGAAAATTGTGAAGATACTTTCACAGGTTATTATAGAATGTGTGCTAGCCAAAAAAAGCGTGAAATATGAGAAAATTGATGTACTGCAAATATTTCCATGTTTATAGTATCAGAGAACAATTTTAAGGACCTTATAAGTAGAAGCAAGAGAGGGGAAGGTGGATGGGGATGAGAAAATCTAAACTTGTGATATATTTTTATATTTTTGTGGTGATTTTGCCCTTTGAAAATTGCAGGCAAAATGTGATGCAGCAGGAAGAAGAAGGGGCCAGAATGCGTCAGCTGATCGCCCATAGCAGGGACTCGGCCATCGACGCTGATTCTCAGGAGTGGCAGATGGAGCGCGTCGAGCTGGGAACAGTCATGGTATGTACTTTATGTTAACCCGCTGAGGGCCGCTCTCTTTTAAAATGGCATTGACATTGTATACAGCAAAGTTGCCAATGGCAGCAACAGAGTTAAACTCTCCTTCCTGCTCCTACCATCTTCATTCTTGACTTTAGTCCTATCTGTCTCCCTTCCATTTTCATATTGTGACTTTTTTGGTGTAGTATTAATATGAGTTTCTTTTGCTCCTTTCCATATTTTCTTGTATCCTGTGTATCCTCTTCCCCATCTCCTTCTTTCTAAGTATTCTTTCTCTTTTACTAACCATACTCTTCCTCTACCTTCCTTAGAAGATCATGGAACTTCAGACTTCGGTACATGTTTGAATGTTTGTATTTTAGCTTGTGTATATGACAAAGATGTATAAGATAGAGAAAAAGATAAATTGGTAGATAAATAATAGAGAGAGAGAGAGAGAGAGAGAAAGAGAAGAAAGAGAGAGAAGGGGAGAGAGATCAAACAAGAATATTGGTCAATATTAGTGCTGCAGTTCAATAATAGACGCAATAATACCCTCTTGTCAGAATATGAGTGTCTTTAATGTTATGTGATGATTATAATACATCCATGCTCTACCCCAACCTCACCTGCCAGGATGACGGTGACATGTCCATGCTCGGCTTTGACATGGGCAACTGCAACAAGGACCACCAGTTTCCTGACGACTGCTCCGTGGTGGTCACCAAGGTGGACAAGGGTAGTGTGGCCGATGGCCGTCTGAGGTCAGTTCTACTTTACTGTCTATTCCACTTCTCACAAACGGTTCATGCAGAGTATGTACTATGAGACTTTCCTGTAAGTCACCCTTTGTCCTAGATGACAAATGATGGTCAGTATTTCTAATGCCTGAGGAACTAAATGCTCAAAGAGTGATTGTTTGGCAGTTTATGCAGCTGTGTGATTAATGAATAAAGCCTGGAATGTATTTAAATGTGTATTTCATAGAATTTCCTCCAAAACAGATTCTAGTTTTTGCTAGGCAGCTCAAGAGCATGAATGTATTCTCCCTCAGAATGTAAACAATGAAATGATTACTCCCATCATTTTATTACAGACCCCTTAGTTGCAGAGCATTCAAAGACTTTTCAAGGCATTGATACGGTATTATCAAATGTACTATTTCCCAAGAAGAGTGTATGAAGTTTGTTAAGTGCTTTCTTTGCACATCAGTAATTGCCATAAATGAATTCGAAGACTGTAATTAACACAATTGCTTGAAAAACCACGGCAAGCAGAATAATTTGTGGCTCATATTTGATTCATTTCGTAGCATAAATGGCTGATACGTAGTTGAAAGTTTTGTCTGTTTCGTGAATTTCTGCCATCTGCAGGGTGAATGACTGTGTTGTGCGAGTCAACGATGTCGATCTGACCAACGGGGGTGACTGCAATATCGCTGCGCAGGCTGTGAAGAACAGCAGAGGAGTTCTGAACATGGTACAGACTCTGACCTTTCTGTCTTGGCTCCTACCCCCCATCCCCTTCCCTTTGCCTCTTACCCTCCTAAACATCCTCATCTTTACCATTCAGCTGTTTGCTACATAAAAGTATATCATCATATTGACATGGTAAGGATGGTTCACAAAGCATGGTCATGTGATGATATAATTTTATGTAGTGAACAACTGAATGGTCAAACTGCAGAGATATTAGGTAAGCATGATCTTGTGGTAGTAGACCATTTGACATGCTTGCCCATTTCTCTTTATTTTCCCATGGAAGGACATTTTTGTTTGAGCTGTGAAAGGGGAGCGATACCAAATAAGAGAACAGTGACGTTTTTAGCACAATTATTCTAAAAATCATACTCCCACACATCTTGTTTCCTATGCTAAGTCAGCATTTGTGAACAATAGCTGTCATTCACAAACAGAACTGGGGGGTGTTTCATAAAGCTATTCGTAAAGTTACGAACAACTTACGAGCGACTGGTGATCAGTTCTGATGTGCTATACTTATACAGCACATCAATACTTATTTCAATAATTCAGCACAAGAACTGATTACCAGTCGCTCGTAAGTCATTCGTAACTTTATGAACAGCTTTATGAAACAGGGCCCTGATAAGGTTGACATTATGAACCAAAATTAATCACAACTTTAAAGTAGATATTGCTAAGTCTGAAGGCCTGCAAAAACAGTTTATGGTGTCTCCAACTGAGAAAAAGTGTCCCCTCCACCCCCTTTTTGCTTTCTCTTTAGGTTGTCAAGCGGCGACGCCCCTCTGGGATTCGCCATCATCCAGTCAAGTTGTTCTACGGAGGCAAGGAGCATGGTCTCGTGCTTGACACGGGTATCTTCATCAGCAGGATAGTTCCTGGCTCTGCTGCTGCCAGTGAGGGAAGCCTTCTTCCAGGAGATAGAATACTCTACGTAAGTGGATGTCAACATTCATTTTCCATTCTTGCTGAGAATACTCTACGCAAGTGAATATGAACATTCATTTTCCATTCCTGCTGCCAGAGTATATGAAGTCAAACAAGTTGATGCTTGAGAACAATTTTATGAATTTCAGGTTTTTGGGGGGACAAAATGCTGGTTTTAAGAGATACCACCAGGCAAGTACTTTGTGTTTACTATATGACCGATACACCACTCATGAACATGATATCACAGCTACTGTGATCTCAGTGATTCATACTGACTTCACAAAAGGACAATATTTGTGCAATCTTTGCCAGATTGATACAAAGTTAATTATTCTATGACTTTGACTCTCAATACGACATCTGAAAATGTAAATGTAATACAAACGTGAATTATCATCCCGTATTTATGACTTGACTACACAACTGTATGGCCCAAAGTAAGCATGTCCTCCAACCATGAAATCATATGTCTCAAACCATGCCCACAATTTATTTTTCTTTTTCTTTTTCTTTTTTCAGGGATGGGGCTTAGCAAGCATAAAAATTAGGAAAACTAGCTGATGTTTTTGTTCAAACTATAGATTTCCTGAAAAATGTAAGAGTGGATTATATACAGTTAAAGTGATTGCAATGTTTTGTTTTAAAAGCTTAATTTCATTGTATTATTGGGTCACTTGAATTCAAAGTGTGGCATTGAATGGATTATTAGGGTAAAACACATTTTGTATTTCTTTTCCACAGGTTGACGGCAACCTGGTAGAAGATAAGTCTGTGCCAGAGGTGGAGAAGATGTTGTCGTCAAGCTGTGAGTCTGTGATGCTGAGTATCATCAGGATAACTGGGATGCCAACGTCATCCAGCACCAGTCCCACTGTGGAGTCCATTAAGAGCCAGGAGACATCATCCTCCAAGTCCAGCCTGACCACTCCCATGTTCCCATTGCCAATGGAGATGCTGGGCCAGACTGCAGATCAGAACGGGAACCCTCATCCAAGCAGCAAGCACACCAGCGCTCAGACTGAGAAAATACAAAGTGCGCAGCGAGAGGATTACCTGCAGCATCAGGGGAGTGGACACTCGCGGGAGAGCAGCCGAGAGAGCTGCTCTGCCGTCAGTGGAGAGCACACCCCTGTGGCCCTGTCAAGGCAGAACTCTGTCAGAGAACCGATCCACATGCATGATACCAATCGTGAGACGAGGGGGGTCAATGGGACAGAGTATTCTCAGAATTCCCTGAAACGGGAGGACTCACAGCACCGCAGCAGCCGGAGGTCCTACGTGGTACACGATAATCAAGAATTGTCTGTGAAGTCCCCGCACCAGCCAAGAAAGTCTAATAGCCAGTATGAGTACGAGCACAAGATGCTGTCTGTTATGAATGCCAAGCCATTGCCACAGCGCCGGAGCTTCCATAGTCATGACACCATGAATGAGAGGCAAGCATTTGATGATGTCTACCCTGGTGCCAAATCCAGTCATGGCAGCGACGCCTCCAGGGTATCCCTGTCAAGAGAAGATGCCCACCGGCTCAGCATGCACTCTAATGATGGTGGTAGTGATGCCTACCCTCTCACCAATGGTGATACTCATGGTCACTCCCAGAGAGATGTGCCGCTATCAATAGAGGATTTTCAAAATCTCCCTTCAGGGCAATTTACCAGAAATGATCCTCGGCGCGAGAGTCTCCGTAGCAGGGATGTTATGCGGGGCATGAACCCACGGCATCCTGGGCATGTTTACAGGATGGGTCCTCAAAACAGACCACCATATTCGTCACCCATGCCCCATCAAGGACAAAGTAACAAGTCAAGCCAATCAAATTGGGATGAGTGCAACAATAGAAGTGTACCTAGTGTAGCGCTGAAAGCGCCAAATCATGTTAATGGGAATGTGCAACAAGTGAGGCCCAGATCACAGGACTTTTCGTACAGGGAAGCTCACCCATCGTCCCCCCACGGTCCCCACAGATCCTTTGACAGCAGCTCACAGCAGCAGAAGTCGCCGCATCATTACCGCAGCCTGTCTAACAGTAGCGGGAGGGATTGGCAGTCCGCTAAGCCCCACTGCAACACTGATTTCTCTGGGGAATGGGATGCGAATTGTGACACTAATGACAACCTCTTGCAGGATTTTTCTGATAACAAAACAGTGCCTACAAAGAGCCAGAAGCACAGCAGTCCCTTTCCTGACCACAGTACTTGGCCCACTCGAGTTCCACCAGATGCTTTGAAAGAAGGTCACAAGAGGCGCAAACGAAATCCACTCCCAAACAAGGACTCTTGGCCAGACCCCCCTTTCGTTGATGAGCCAGAGATTGCCAAACCGAAACCTCCAGAACGTGTGTCATCTTTCAAGGCATCACAGCGGCACCACCCTTCATTATCAGAGTCGTCCTCTGGTTCAGAATGTCGGTGGCAGTCTCCCCCCTCCGCAGGGACTGGTATCAGGACCCAAGGATCACATGTATCATTGCCAGCTCAGAGCACGACTGTCACAGTTACACCTCTTAGCCCTCTGATGAATTCTCAGAGCAGCATACCGGACACGTCAAACATGACGGAAGGAGCAGCGAGCATGGAGTCGGGCTTTACAGATTACTCTCGGCGTGACAGGAACAGCAAGCATCTCTCCATAACCAACGTTGAATTCCACGACATCACAGCCCCTGCCTTCAAGCCGGTATCGGTTTCAGCTGTGCCTCCAGTGAACAACACACTGAGCTGTGAAAGTGCAATAGTGCCTACTAGGGAAGGGCAGCTCCAGGCTTCCTTGCCCGCCACATTATTCCCCAGACGAGCCCAGGACTCCCTCCAGACTTTCCACGCAACTCCCGTCAATACCGTTCCCCCTTTCCCAATGCCTGGTGGTTCTGAGCCAAGCACCCCAAGCATGATTAATGGCTGGCAGTACTCCTGGTATCAGCAGTCAAAGCCCACTCCTGCCCAGATAATTGTCCAGCCAAACAATATCGTTCCCAGCTACATTTCTTCAAGTTACAAGCTGTCTCGGGTGTCACCCGACCACCTTAACTTCCCCGTCCAGCACATCTACCCAGAAAAGGCCCCATCACAAACATCACTGCCGGAGTACCGACCACAGCACCAGAGCTCAAGTCTGAGCACAAACTCTGATCTGCACCTGGATGCGTACACCATCCAACACAGGTCTTCTGGGTATATGTCTCTGCCAAACAAGTTTGACAGGATACATCTTCCAGGTTACCCATGTCGACCAAGCCCTGGGCCGTCTAGCTCCTCTGACATTAGTAAGTTCAATTCAAAAATTTTTTCTGGAGCTTCCTTGTGATCCCCTTTTACTCTCTTAGTGTTTATGTACTTCAGCTGTAATGAATGCACAATTTGTCACTGATTTATCTGATTCGTTGAATTTTTCTTGTTGATAGATATTGCAGTAAAGTCATCAGAAGTATTATTATATGGCCTAGAAGGTAATGTGAAAGTCATTATTGATCTAATCATTTATCAGTCTTGCTGCTGACCATCTATCTATTCATCATTCTATTTGTCTATCTGTATAACTGTCTGTCTGTCCATCTGTCTATTTACCTATCAATTTATCAATACGTCATCTATCTTTCTATCTATCTATCTATCTGTCTATCCATCTATCTATCTAAGTTATTACCTCCAGGATTGTATAATGCTCAATTTTTTTCCAGTACAACTCCCAATAAGCATTCTGTTGTTTTGCTTTTGTTTGTTTTTATATGCATAATAAAGTGAAAGTAAACATTGCATCAAATTTTGGTTGTCATTAGAATTCAATGGTATCACTTACTTGACTCACTTTGACTCCTTGACACAGCTTCCCTGAGCAACTCTGGGAACAGCAGTCCCACGTCCTCCAGTCTCCAGGATGACTCACAGTATCAGTCCAGTGGCTCCCTGGAACCCATTATCACCATTGGTCCCCCTAACAGGTACAGCTTCTCAAGCTCTTCTCATCCAATCACTTGTGGGCACTGAAGTTTTTCAGTGATGGCTGCATCTATTATATTTGACAATTGGCAAGCTTGTTTAATGAGATGGGGCCCAGGTCAATGATACGGTATTTATACTGCGATGCTAGTCGTGAGTTATCAATGTACTCATTACCTTTAACATTTTGTTATGAAGGACCTTGCCTCTGCCTTCAACATCATTGTTTTTTTCCTATTCTGCTAAAACTATGATGTCATGTGGATTCTTGTTGCACCTAAGTGACATGAAATTCTTCATTAGATTTCTGTTGGAAATAAAATCAATTGAAATTCAGTATTGAGGATGTCATCATCGCAGATCTCGTTAAGCCGACAGTGTAAAGTATTGTACTTGCTCTGAAGGAAAGTGGCAGAAATGAAAAGTGTCTAGTTCCCATGTCGTTTTTTGCAATCAAAGTCACATGTTGCCCTGTTCTTGGAATCACCTGTAGGGGGCGCAATGATCCTCGACACATTGTGATTGAGAAGACGGTGGAGACACTGGAGACGTTGGGATTCACTATCAAGGAGGGACCGCGCGGTGGGATCTTTGTCAATACTGTCACTGAGAATAGCCTAGCTGCACGCAGCGGGCTGCAGTACGGAGACCAGATACTGGAGGTGAGATAACCCCCACCAACATTCCGTTTGACCTTCCTCCCTTCAATCTTTCGTGTATTGTCTCTTCCTCCTTCTCTTTCTCTAATACAGCCCAATGTACCAGACTGCTGACGTTCAAATACGTGTTTATTCATTGGTGTAGTTACTGCTGTTATTGGTTGTTGGTCTGACGAAATGAAAATTTGTGCAAATTGTTGCTTTGAAGATAGTAGCCTTTATTTGCAGAACATTTTGGGCCATGATGAATAGGATCAGATCTATTATCTGTTTGAGGCAAAAGCTAATGTTGTGGTATCAGCACAATCCATGTGACAAAGTGATAACATTCTACAATGCTAGCTCATGTTATGGGTGTAATACAGTGTCTGCTGTGTGTTGATAGGGTAAACTGTTTATTTTGTAAAATTGATGTGGGTAGCTATGCACAGAAAAAAAGTTAACAATCAAATACATTGTTGTTTGAGAGAGAGAGACACACCCTCCATTTATGTCTCAATCGTTCCAGTCTGACATCTTTCAAGTTCCATGTGACTTGGGATACCTTACACGGCAGCCCACATATGTGATGATAAATAACCATCTATTTTTCTCATGCCAATACAGTTCAATGGAATCAACTTACGTCGAGCTACTTACGAGTTGGCTGTGCAGATACTGACTCGTCCTGGCAACAGCATCAGTATCATGGCGCAGTACAACAGAAACAAGTGAGTGTGAAAGGCGCCAGCAGTGAACTGCCACAAAATGGCCAGCATCCAGGGGTCTGTTTACATGAAAGTCTTATGAGAGACTTCTCACTCATAAGACACCCTTGTGAGAGACTTCATGACATGGATTTGAAAGTCTCTCATACACTTAGCTACATATGAGTGACTTAGGACAGTCCAAGATTTATGTAAAGACTTTTATGTGATGATGTTGTAATGAAACAGCCCCCTAGTGACCTTAAAGGTCCTGTTTACCTTTGGGAGCAGTGATTTAAGAAATGTTCAAGATGTCACTTTTAATGGATATGTGTAGGTCTGTTGTATCACAAAACATCCTCCCATATAATTTTTTTTTTTTGCAATAAAACCTTGAATATAAGGAGATATATCTCAATAAACCATAACTGTTGATGCATTAGTCTGAAAACATTTTTATTATAACTATTGTTCACATTTTGTGTATTTAACAATACTTAACATCGATTATACGGATTCGAATTTTTACAGCGGTTGTTTCTGTCCCTCACTCACATTTTAGAACTATTTTAAAGCACTAATGCAAGGTTTTTGTTTCATCTGCAAATGGTAAATTATGCATTAATCTGAGGCACCAAAATCTGCTTTCACCTTTCCTGTGCTCTGTTTGCCATATGGCACAGATATCTTGAAACGGATTGTCCATGAATAGAGATGACTTTAGCCTCCTAATCTCTATTGTGACCTGGGGCCCGTTTCATTAAATTTGTCATCAGTGACAAGTTGTCATAGATGTGACAAGCTACTGAAATCCTTGCATCTGATTGGCTGAGAGCAAATTTGTCATAGAAATGTGGCAGTTGTCACTGATAACAAGTTTGATGAAATGGGCCCCAGGATGTTATACTGAGGCACATTGCTACACCAGAGTGAGCTAAACTATGTCAAGTCTTGTTTGACGATGGATTGCTGGTGAAAAAGCTTATCAAGTTAAGCTTAGTGCTAGACACACAAAGGTTCATATTCAATAATTCTGATGCTGTTTCTTTCAATTCTTTATTTGATTTATGTGTTTATTTTTATTTATCTTTTTTTTTTGTGAGGGGGGTGGGGATGGGATGATAATCAATAGTACAGGTAGGACTAAAGTATTTGCTTGTCATCCACCTAGTTTTATGGATGTGAAAAAAACATGTATTTTACTGATTTCGTTGCAGAAATTGGTGATCGTCAACGTGACTCCATGTGCTCCAGCACACAGTCTACCCCAATTGCATCTCAGACCAGTACCAGGACCAACTCACCCACACCCACCATAACTCCGCCCACCCCCCGGGCCAGTCGCACCCAGAGGTACATAATACATATTAAGTTTCCCCAGTTTTCTTCCAAGTTAAATCTCCTCTGGTTCTGTGTGAATGATAAGTGAAGTGCAGAGAGAGAGAGTGAGTGAGAGAAACTACATGCCTGACAGAAGCCAAGACTGGTATTTGTCATGATTTTCAGGTGTCTCAGGTATTTTGGAAATCACATTGTGTTAAAATCATGCAAGAGTAAAACAGATTCATGCCAAATTTGCTTGCTTGAAAACAAGAAAGTAAAGGAGTTTGGATAAAATCAGTGATGAAATTAGCTAACAGAACATTAAGGGGTACAGCCAGGCAAGGACTTTGTTTATCCTTTATGACAGATACACCTCTGTAAAGATATACCACAACTATTTTCACCTCGAAATTTGTACCAACTCCAGAAAAGGATAAAAGTTGTGAAATCTTTTACCACGTTGATGGTCTGCAATGATACATCACGTGATGCAGTGGATGTAACACAGGGCAATATATCACTGGCCCCTGCATGCACCCAGTTGTGACCACAGTGTTGCACCTCTTTGAACATTATAACCTAGCTCAGTTTGCCATCTTCGACAGTCTTTTTCTTAATTTGAGTCACAGCAGTTTGGGTTTGTTTTAGGGGAGCTAGCCCAGAAGGTATGTGACAGAAGATGACATGGCACATGGTTTTCCTTTGCCGAAACCAATCATCTTCCAAGTTCTGTTCCAGAACCAATCATCACGTGAATTCTGTTCTCCACTCTATCCTACCAGCATGCTATCAGCGGACTCTTACCTAGAGGCAGGCAAGCCCAGGTTTGTGTTCCTGAAGAAGTCCGGTGCGAGCCTGGGCCTGCGTATCTACGGCGGAAATGCCGTTGGGATCTTTGTCTCTGAGATTGGAGACATAAGCATCGCCAACAAGCCGGATGGTCTCAGGGTGGGGGACCAAATCCTTGAGGTAGGACTCCTATTCCCTTCTCTTCTTTCACCTCCATCCTGCATACTTGTGTAAATGTGTCACATATGTAAAATGCATACACTTCGTACACTAAAGTAAGGCATGACGCTCATGCACAAGGCCGGCAGGCGGCCCGATCTAGAAGTTGTTTACAAGATTGAGAGCGCGTATAGTACTGTGTGACATGCTTATAACAACGGATTGAGTGTGCACTGCTGGTGTAGACATTGTGAAGTCAGTGACCGTGCAGTTAGGCTTTCTATGTAATATCCTATAGGATAACACACCATGCTGTTATACTTCTTTGTTGCACTCTTTTTGCACAGCTGAACATGTCAGCAAGAAAATCAAAAGCGCACAAAGACTAATTTCAGCACTTCTGATTGGCTACATTCTCGAACCCATTTTATAAAGTCCCTTACCAAGGGACACAAGCACTGCTGCTTCAGAGACTTGAATCAAGAACCTTTCTTCCCTACCCCCATTGTCGCACAAGCAGTAAATTTTTGTGGAAAGTTGATTTATCATGAAAACCTTAAAATGCATCTAGGTGATCTGTTCTGTTTTAAACTATGAATGTCCTGTGTTGACTGATATTCCGATATCATTTGGTGTGTGCTTACATCTGGTCCCGCCTTGTCTACTGCAGTACAATGGAGTGAACCTGAGGAATGCCACTGCAGAGCAGGCAACCATGGAGCTACAGAAACCGGCAGAGGAAATCTCGATCCTGGTGCAGTACAACATTGGAGGTACATGATGCTTTCATAGCAAGCAAGGATAACTTGGAGGTGCTGCCACAGGCACACCTGAAAAAGACAAGTACACAAACAAAATAATTGTAATATCTGTCAGATACCTACATGCTATTTGTCATTTTATGTAAATACTGATGTCCGTCTACCAGCGATACCCTTTTCTGTGATTTAGGTTGCCATGTCGTGACAGTTCTTATGTTACAGGAGTAGCAGTAAACAGACTATTCTTTTTGGGAAGGACAAATTCTTGCTGGATTTTGACCATACAAAGCAAGAATCATCAAGGGGAATCATAGTTTGTACAAATGGCAGGGGTGCCCCCCAGGGCCCCTATGGCAGGGCCAAATACCCCAACATTAGGAGGGTGTTGCCAGAGGGACCTACAGCAATTCCCAAATCTTCAGATTTTTTGATATTTTGCTTGAGGCAGAGTGAATTCTGCTTAGCTTGGTGCCATGCCCATGGGTCTCTTGTCCTGGACGAAACCTGTCCACAGCATGTTTCAGGTATTATTGTTATTATAATTACTATTATTATTAACATGACCTTTTCTTCTTACACTGGAACAGTGTAAATGTTGATATTTGAAACCTCTGACGGTGCGGAAACTTAACCTCATCCATTGCAAATCTCCTTGACATGCAATGCAGAGTTCAACAGGATTCAAAGCCGCCACCCCGACAAGCTTTTTATCAAGGCCCTCATTGACAATCCGAGTGACAAGGATGGCCACTTCAGCTTCAAGCGGGACGATATCATGCTGGTGGATGACACCATGTACAAGGGTGTGATTGGCACGTACAATGTCTGGCTCATCGACCAGGAGGGGCACAAGAAGAAGTGTTGCCAGATTCCCAGCAAATCGGCGTAAGTGTCCTTTACGTTTGCTCACACTAAGACACGGCTGCATTTTAGTTTTTTGGTTGGTGGATGCGATTTTGTGTGATATGGCAGGAATATAACATTACAATTCATCTTTTGCTTTGATAAATGTGTGTTGGAGAAGGAAAAATTGAATTTTGACTCTTGGTTTTTAGATTCATGCATAATGAAAATAAGTATGAATTGTAAAGATATTTTCCTTGATTTGTTGTACTTTGAAGATTCTTAACTATTTTCTTGAGTTATTAATGTTATGTGCATATTCTGTATACCATGTATATTAATATAGACAGTTTCTAGTTACAGTCACCTGAATGATTACTGCCTGTTTGGTTAATAAAACAAACAAAACAAGAGTCTTTTTGTAAGAATCCAAAGAACTTAAACTTGACATGAGATGTAGCTTCACACTGAAAATCTGAGTCAACATACAGCTCCTATGTTGAAACTGTCGTACAAAGCTTGTTCATCATGTATCGCATTGTCAATGATGAAACTGGCAAGCCACTCAGAATCAAAATGTCATTGTCCATTTATAGCAGCCCGTGAACCCCTCAAGCTGTAGCTCTCAGGTAATTTGACAGCTTGAGTTTCATGTTTTGTTCGGGCTGACTGTGGTGGACGAATTGTGGGTCTATTTTTCCCAAAGAGTGCAAAAGACAAGAAAAACAAACATTGAAATACTGTCATCAGGCAAGGACTACTAAAACTGAATATTCAGATAAAAAGTAATATATTCCACCAACACAAGTGTTTTCTTTTTCAAGTTATTTGAGCCAGAAATTTCTTTGGCATGTATCACACTTCTGCAAATTCAGTAATTTAGATCATGGCAAAATCTACCATTCCTAATTGCCTGTGTCATCTTGATCACTGTATAAGGAGAGTAGGCTCTTGTGCACTTTTGTGTGTTAAAAACCCCAAACCAAAACAATGCTGGCTCTTCCCTAAATTAGTCAAGTACCTGAGTGCACAATGTCACACTGATTGATTCATTCTTCCCTCTATGACTGATTGCATTGTTATTCACCTGACTCTATTTGGATTTACCCTTTATGCTTCCATCTCACTCATTATTTTCACACAATGGCCTTTTTCAGTGTGATGCCCCTACGCAAATAAGCACATCGATCTCCATCCCCCCCCCCTATTTTTTTTTTAATCCCTTTTGAGTAGCACATATGGCTTGTGTGGGAGGGAGTGAGCACATTGATTGGGAAAGTTGAGGGTGGAACACTGAAGTTGAAAGGTTTTTTTCTTCTTCTTTTGCACGAAGAGTGTACAAACTGGTATTGCTGTATAGCGATTGAATTTAACGTTGCTCAGCTAGTTAAATAAGAGCTCAATTAAGATGCTTCTACTCAGACTTGCTGGTGAGAATTCAGAGGAGACTACGAAAGTGTTGTCTCAGTGGGAAATGCTGTAGTCCTGTGTTCTTGCTGTACTGTCCTGCTCCAACATGATAGCTTTCTGATATGGAGTGATTTAGTATTGCCAGTGAGACTGGTATGCTCCTCTTTGTATCATAGTGGAACAGCGTGGTAATATGTCTACTGGCCTCACTGGAATTGTAGTGTAAGGAATGAATATTCTTTAGTTAGATATTTATACATTTGGAAAGATAATGGGGGAAAAGAAATTGTGGTGGTTGCTTTGACGTGATTTTACCAAACGATGCTGTCTGAAATCATAGGACTAATATATTTTTGAGAGCTGTCCTTGATCCATAAGACTGTATTCATCATGGTTTGTTTTGTTATTTTGTTCATTCCAGCATGCAACGTGAGATGATGACGCGGCGTCTGCGCTCCGAGAGCAACCAGGAGGAGGAGCTGAAGTACGGCCGGATCTCTGGCAGCGCCCGCCGCAGCTTCCTCAAGCGCAAGAAGCCCAAGCACCAGCACAACAACTCCAAGGACAGCCGGGAGCTCAGCGAGGGGTCCATGAGCAATGTGCCTATCCTAGAGGGTAAGGTCCCCAGCCTTCACTTGGCTCTACCCTTAGCCTTACTCCGACCCCACTTCACCCTTACTCCTTCCCTCTGTCCTTCCCTGGCATGAACCCCTGTCCAACACCTACTTCTATTCCTGCAAGCCAGTTCGTAATTGGCTCGTGTGCACATTTGAACAAAGGACCTTTCTTTTTTCTCAGTTGGCTAGGCACTTAACTCCTCAAAGTGACATTATGGTTCTCGAGGTAACAGTTCATATTCAAAGAAAGAATGAACCTGTGTAGACCAGGTGACTAGAATGGCCCGTCAATTTACACATGGGGAAGCATCCATTTCAGGGTTTTACATTGAATGCAATTAACAAACCTTTTCTATTGATATTGTCAAGTGCTAGGCTTTAATAAGCACTTCGTTGCTGTCAGGTGGTCGTCCTGGCAAGTGCCAGTTATATGGATTTCATCATGAATAATCATGACATAATATGCTTGTCACTGTGAATTTAAAATCTGGTCATGTCTGCTACCATTAATGAGCATTTTCTACCCCCTGCACATAGTGGAACTTCGAACTGATGTATCATCCCACCTCCCCTTGCCTCACCTACTCTCTTGTCCAACCCCTACTTCTTCCTTCCCCTTCCTCTACCTCTGTCTCATTCCGACCACACCCCCCCCCCACTTTTTCCTACCTCTTTTGTTTGATTAGTGAAAGTTAAAAGTGTAAAATTATCAATGTGAATGCGTATGTCACCAGAATGCAGTGTAAAAACGATATCTTAGAAATATGCAGTGTTGAAACAAAGAAGTAATAAACTTCTCATTGTGTTCACTTTTCATCACGGCAGAAACCATCATGACCTATCAACGTGTGGAGCGGCTAGACAGTAAGTCAATGTTCATATCACTGTATGATTGGAATGTTTGTAAATATGCACTATGGGAATAAAAATATCACTGATGCTGTAACCAGTATACAGATATTGACTTTCCATGAATGTACGAGCACCATATTTCTTCATGGAAATTAAGCTGTCACGGGAAACATCTGCAGTAGTAGTGCTGCATACATTTGCATATTTCTTGAATTATTCTTTAGTCTGGAATTCTTCCTCTCAAGCAAAGCTGTCATACAAATGAAACAGGAAATTATGCAAGTCTAGTACAGCTTAGTACAGCTTGGTAAAGCCCATTCCAAGACATGACTACGCTTATAGACACATGTGATGTAATACAGTGACAGGTTTACAAAGAGAAGATTCATGCCTTCAATGTCAATATTCCGCTGAATCTTTGCAGGCAAAGTTTTCTTAGTGGTTTTTAGGTAGATTTCAAGACTGCTGGTAGCATGCATTGAATGTAGCATTTGTGTTGCCAGTTTAGGAAGTGACAACCTTTGGCATAGATCATTCTAAACATAGCGCTTTCTGTTTTACCGCCTACCAGTGCACATCAAGCGGCCAGTTATACTTCTTGGACCGTTGGTGGAGAAAGTTTCGCTGAAGATCATGGACGAGTCGCCAAATCTCTACACCCGGGTCCACTCCAGTGAGTACTGTAAAATGAGGAATGTTCGCATGCATTTTAATTTCGCGAATTTCGCGAGCGCCAAGGTTCGCGAAATTAAAATGCATGCGAAATTTCTTGTTTACACTATGTGCATTGAACGCCAGTGGCAATTCGCGAAAATTTCATGCCACGAAAAAGGCTGTCGGCTCCAAGTCATTCTTGATGTCGTTAGGAAAGTTAGGAGATATTGGACCTGCGTGCAACATTGCATTTTGGTAATGGGTATTCTGTGACTTCTATTATGTGCACCTCCTAATGCGTGGCATGGTCACATACTCCAAGTGTCATGTCTTTTATCCAGGACAATACATGTTTGGTATCAGAAATTACCAACATGTTCTTTCTTGCTATGATGTCATATATGACATGATGAATTGTGTCAAATAAGGTGATGTTGTTATATCTAAAGAAGTCATACAGAAGTTATGAAGGTCCCTTTGATAAGCTGTAAATTATGGTTTCATGTATGAATACATGGGCAGTAGCAGTCAAATGACAATCTAGTCTTCCTTTAAAAGCTTGCATTAATCTGGTTTTAGAAATGTCATGTGTAAATGCATTCTACTTTCTCAGCTTTGTACTTACAGCAATCAATTTGTGGAAGCAAAAGAAATGGTTTGTTAAAAAAATGTATATATATATATATATTCTTCAGAGTCTTTTTTTCCCCGCAACACCTTGGACTCGCTCTGTGTAATTTCCTTGTTTTTAGCCAAAACCTGTGCATGAGATTTCATTGTGCACTCAGTTGAATGAAGCAAACTTGGTAGAGGTCGTGTCACACCCCTTGTGAGTCCCTGAAAGAGGGCTGGCTTACAGTGTTTGCAGTCACGCAAAAAGGAGCACAAACAACGGCTGTCTTTCCAATCTTTATACTGTCTAAATTTGACGTAAGAACCCTATCTTTCATGTCAGAGAACTCAAGGATATTGTATGCATGCTTTCCTGCTATGAGCGTGTGAATTAGAAAGACTAAATAAGTTGCAGTAAACTTCATTCAAGGGCTGGCCTGTCAACACTATTCATTCTAATACAGGATTAATCATGATACCAATATCTATGACATACTAGGCCTTTCTCCAACATTGTAGGTATAAAGACTGCTAACGAATTCCAGTTATCATATCAAACTCTACAGTGTGGCTCTGCAAACTGCATTAATGTAGATTTGAACGTATCAATTTTCGTTTTGTGCAGCATTGAGGTGCATTATTTATGGCTATCACACATGGTCTCTAGCAGGAAAATATGTCAGTGGCTAGCTACGGAAAAAAGAAATGTTTTATCAAGTTAATTGCTCAAGTTTCACCTTTTTTTAAATCAATGCTTGTATCTTTCCTTGTGAAGTAATGAGGGAGAGTGTCTTTATAAACTTTGTATCATATCAAACCATGCGGAAAGGAGAAATTTTTGCCTCACCTCATGTTCTACACCTGCATGTAGAATTCAAACTATGCTCCCTTCATGCATTTTTCTTAAACATTGTAGATTGTGTTGTCTTTCATTTACACTACTAATCCGGTTAGGGTACACTTGTTATCTGTTGGTCATAAAATTAACAATTACCTGTCTATTTACTTTGTGATCAGAAATGGACCAGTCGCCCCACCAACTGCTTGAGAAAGACATCGAGAGTGGGTTGATTGTCGACTTCCAGCGCAAGGAAAACATGTTTGAGGTCATCTACACAGCCACAATCAAGGACATCTGCAAGAAGGTGAGTGTTGCTTCTTTCTTTAAGCACTACTCTCTCTTGTACAAGGACTTTGGAAGGAGACAGCTGCAAGAGACTGAGAATAACTTGCCATCATTTTCCAAGTGCAGATGCTACTTTATGTGAAAAATAGCAAGAATGCATCATGATTCAACATTGTGTTTTGTATTTGTTTTGGTGCATTGAAAGCATTATGTATTACAGGAATCATTTCATAATCATTTTTTTTTTTTTTCAGTAGAAAGAGGGAGATAAAGCACCAACAGTTCCATCACAGCATCTGTCACGGATTGATGATTATGATGGTGTAAACATTGTTTTTATCTGTGTTGGAATTGATGAGTGTACCAATAACTTGTACACGGGGAAATTATCAAGTACCTGACCAGGCAACTCTTCCAACTCTTCTGCATTCCAGCTTTATTAGCCTCGGTATAATCCTATCTCTGTACATGCCTTTCCTGTAGGGATGTCACTGTATGATGGACAATGTCAACCCAGCCGTAGCTGAGAGACTGAAGAGCCTTCAGCTCCACCCCATTGTCATTTTTGTCAAGTTTAAGTCCATCAAGAGCATCAAGTAAGTTATACTTTTGTGTTTTGGGGGCTGACATTGGCATTTTGTTGTTTCTTACAAGTAGTTTCATTTGTTTATGTATACTTTAGCTGTTGTTTCGTTCTCCTTTACTCAAGTTTTCCCATTCATATATTGCTTGCGTATGATGATACAGGAAATTTGAAATGTGTGGTCATGCAATGTTTTATATGAGATACAGAAACGGAAGAGTGACATTCTAGGGGATAGGAGTACATATGTACATGTATAAAATTTGCAGAGAAGAGAAATTACCGGGGTCGTTCGTTTGTTTGTTTTTAAATTTTTATTTTGTTGTTGTGTGAATAATAACAGATTTGGAGGGAGTGTCATAAATGGTTTTCTGATCATTTTTTGGAGTGCCTTAGATTTTGATTATGTATCGCATCTACAGTAGTTGTGTGTCAGGCATTCTCATATGCAATCTGTTTAATTCATGCATTCTTGTATGCAATCTGTTTAATTCATGCATTCTTGTATGCAATCTGTTTAATTCATGCATTCTTGTATGCAATCTGTTTAATTCATGCATTCTTGTATGCAATCTGCTTTCAAATCATGTCGGCCAGAAAAAAAGAATAAAGCTGCATGAATGACCAGCAAGTTGAATTCCATTCATATTTATAGGAACAGAAAAAAATTAATTAATGGATAAGGAAAAAAAAAACAACAACCTTTGATCAAATGGTATGTTTGTCTGTTTAGTATGTTCCGTTCTCTCCACGTTCCTTTGATATTGTCAGTAACTTTCATCATTTTGGTTTTGTGCCTTTTTTAGTATGCTTATTCTCTCTGTGCTCAGTTTATATTGTTGGTAATTTTTATATTGTATATTCAAATGATTGTTATTACTGAATAAATGCTTTGAATTGAATTGAATTGAATTGAATTGAATTGAATTGAATTGAATTGAATTGAATTGAATTGAATTGAATTGAATTGAATTGAATTGAATTGGTCCTCAGGGAGCAGAAAGATCCTCACTTCCTTCGTGAGCGTGTCACCCACAAACAGGCCAAGGAGATGTTTGAGATGGCCAGCAAGATTGAGCAGGAATACAAGTCAATCTTCACAGGTGAGCCACGGTCACCCAGCTGTAGTCCCCCTCCCTCCCCTCCCTCCCCCCCCCCCCATTACCCAAAAAATAAAAGAAAAAGAAATTGCTGAAAGGTCTGTGCACTGAGATATGTCAGAAGAAACTGTGGTTCTTATATTTTTGTGGCTTATATGGCTGAAGACAATTTTGAAAAAATGATGAACTTTGAGTAAAATGTAATTCCAAAGTATTCATACTTCAAATAGTTCTAGATATCTACACTTCTTACATTTGATTGGCAGTCCAATTGTCTACAATATAATGCTGCTAAAATCGTGCTTTTTTTGTTTTCTTGTTTATAATTTTCTATTTTCATGGGTTTATTTTTATTTGTATCACTTTATGGTATTTTGTGCAATGTACGATTATGAATGAAAGGGGTGACGAATGTGGTCCATGCAAAATCAGCAGAATGCCTTATTATGTCATTGGTTTCAGAAGCAGTATTGAAGTGTGTTAAAGAAAAGAAAAGAAAACTGTACTAAATTAATTTGATGTTGAGTCAGTTATTATTTATGGAAGGCATTGACAATAGCGTCATGACTAAATGTGATATGTGGTTGACTTGTCTCTGCAGAAATCATTCATGGGGGAAACCTGGCCAGCATCTCCAACCACGTCAAGAAGACTATTGACATTGAGCAGCGAAGACCAATCTGGATCCCATCCAGTCAGATGCTGTAGCCCTGGTAGCAGCGGTCATTCCATCAGCCAGTCCTGACTGACCGATGACCACCCTGTGCTGTGTGCCCAGTGCGTTTACGCTCCGGACAGGAGCATGATGATTCGGTTTCTGATCATGTGGAGACTGTAGCACTTTAGTGCAATTTGTGTGAACTATTCTTAGACACTGGAAACGATCACCCTCTGACCACCTGCCCAGCAGCAATGCAGGGTCTCGTTGTTTTTGGCATATCTTTTTATCATTTGGTGACGAGTTGCTGATGTTTTCCAAGCCAGCATGCAGCCTGGGGATGATCAGATGGACATACCCAGGATATCATTAATTCTATTCAGTCATTGCCGACATAGACAATGAATAACTCTGCCATATACACTCAAAAGACGTTTGCTTGGAAGAAAACACTTGCCTGAAGCCGATCACGTCCGTTGCACAGACATCGAAAGAGAAAAGGAGAGATCCTGGTGGTACCTTGTGATCTCCAAGCACAGGACAGCTATTAAAGAACTTTTCATCTCTCACTTGTAGTTTAGGAGGAGAGCAACTAAGCCTCCTCTTTTCATCCCATGTGTGAAAGAACTGCAGTCCAAGACTGGCCACTTGTGTTCGTCATTGTAGCGTAAACTTGCAAAGTTTACATTTGCCTCTCTCACATGTAAAAGAACATTGTTGTAAATCTTGTCGTTTATTTTCTAGAACGTGTCTTCACAAGAAAGTGACAGTAGCATGAACTTACACAAGATAAATTCAGTGGCAATCATGGTTTTTCTGTAACCCAGGAAAATTGATGTGTGTTTGAATTTGAGTGTATGTGTGTGTGTGTGTGTGTGTGTGTGTGTGTGTGTGTGTATGCACTTTTGAGTGTAGGCACTTTTGAGTGTAGCTAAGCAACAATATGTCTGAGAGTGCATGGAATCATGATATTTTTAATACACAAGATGTGATATAATCACTCCTTTGTAAAAAAAAAATGGAAAGAAAAGAAAAGAAAAAAGCAAAAGAAGAATGGTAATTATTTGAATGAATAGATTTCTTAATTTATTGCACAGATTCATGAATTATTTGCTGTCATCATTATTTCATTGTGATATGTGGGAAGTATTTAGAGTGGAATGAACTGCAGATGACATATGTTTCAAACCCACTTAGATACTGGGTTCCTACAACGTTGCATAGTATCGCGACACAAGACCATTTATCATGCAATCGATCACTACGGGAGCTAGAGTTAGTTGTTTGTGTTCGTGTGCGATAAGCGTGTCTTTTTGTTTCCATGTCACCCCCAATAAACAAGCATCACGATCCATAGTCACCTACCATCATTGTAAGCCATGGCACAGAGATGCAGAGGAGTATGCAAGAAACCACTTCCTGCGATGGATGACTACCTTTAACCTTTACCCTTGATTTGAATGTACAATACATTTTTCGGCCACCAGAGAAGCTATGATGTAGTCTTAGTAAGTTCTCTCAAATCATCATGTCGCTATATTATACAGCCGTTGTGTAATGAAAAGTGTAAACCTCTGATTGTTGCTATGGTTATGGAATACTGCCAACATTTTTGAACCACTTTTTTTCCATTCACAAGATTATTGAAGATATCGTGATTGCCATAATCGTTTAGGAGTTTAAAAAAATTGTAACCACATGGTTTAAGGACACTTAGCGACATATCTGCTGTGAAAAAAAAAAAGAAAAAATGTATTGTGATACACTCCACTAGTTTGCTGAGTATCTTATTATTCTGGGAATAGAAGGTTTTCAAAGCATGTAACCTTTTCTGTACTTGCATTACTACAGATGATTCCAAAAGGTTAGAATGACTCAAGGAACCTGTATCAAAGTGATGCATCAAATTGTCCTGTCAGATTCATATCCATGGCTGATATAATCAAGGGTTTAGGATATTTGCAGTTGAGATGACACAACATCACCATCAGTTGGGCTTTCATAATGGCTTGTATTCTGATAGTCATACAACCCATGTTGTAATTAATGACGGTAAACCATGAAGTAAAAGTCATGCTGACATGTATTCAGGTATGCTTTGTCTTAAGTTTTCATATTTTAAGTGCAAGATCAGTCCAAAGATGGCACTTCTGCCTCTCAGTATGGTATTCAGACATTCACATTGCCATCTATACTTCAATATGTAAGAGATTTCCCTAGTATTCAGAAGATATCAATACACATAAAGTCAGTGAATTGTATTCAGCTTCACACAGTGTTAGTGTATTCAGAATTATTGCCAGTTTTTGCAAGTAATGAGGAGTGAAAGTTTGTACTTCCATCTAAATTTGTAGTTGTAATGTTTTTCATGTCATTTTTCTCCTAGCCTTTTGAGATACCTTGTGATATTTTAGTGAAGAGAATAGCTATCTACTTGCCACTTTTTGTTCTTACAATTTTTATTTATTTCTTATGTATTCATTTTATTTAGTTTTTTTTAATCAATTATTTTTTTTTTGTGGGGGGAGGGGGGGGGGGGGGGGAAGAGATGTTTGCCTCAGAGTAACCAGAGAGTGAGAGCTTTTATGTTATTGAGCAATCTGACCACAAGAAGCTCTTCATGCTTTTGATCACAGCTTTTGATCACAGCGATCTGAAATGTGTCTGTCTGCTCCCAGAGTTTCAGGGAGATGTCAATCATTCCAAGGCACTCATTGAATAGATTTTATAAGCATTTTTTAATTTTTTATTTACATATGTATTTTTTTTTAACAGGAGATCTAGAGTTCAACTGGCTAAGCGTGATATAGAGGTAGTGATGTTTAGATGAAATGAATGTTCAGATATTCTTAGATGACTTGCTTAATTGTCTACCAGCTAAAGACTGAACTGGATTCTGTTGGGAAATACTTTTCATTTCAGAGTTTGGTCTGAAAATCGAAAAGAATATGCCTTTTGAATTATTCTGGTTTTTCTGTGAGCTCATTCATTTGCACTTGAGATCTTTCTGCTGATGAGGCTATACTGACATCATTTGTGACCCTGTATCACAAAACCAGCACAAAGTTGCCAGACATGGATTTTTAGTTCAGGGCAGATTCTGAAAGAGCAGACTTAGAGCTTTACAATGATGTATAACTCAATTTAAGTAGACTCTCCTAACCTATTGTAATATTGGAAAGAAAGCACACATTCTGGAAAAGTGTGCACTGAGAAAAGAGGCTCTGAAGTTTATTGGGTCTATTCAAGTGCTTAATTTTACCAAGCATTGCTCTTTGCAATGAATGGGACAAAAAACAGGTTGTGAAACTCCATAGCAATAACAGTGAAGGGATGAATGTATGGAACTAAAATTTGTTGTGCTCTATTAACACATCCCATCCATGACTAAAAACAACTGTCAAAGCAGTAGGAGTATCCTTTCAAATGTTATTAGAATTTAAGATGAAGAGTGTATTTAAGTAATGAAAATTGGCCTCTAAGACACACCTTAATCACACTATTCTATTCAAAAAAGAAAATGTGTTCTAGAAAAACTAATAGAAACACAGTCTCCCATTCATTTTAATGATCCCAAACTTTAGAATAATGAAGGAGAAGAAGAATCGCTCTTTCAGAACATATGAAAAACTCAGGATTGACCTAGGTTAACCTTTTTCACCTATTTTGAGTCCTCGCATGAAATCATGCTGTGCAACTTTTTGTTGGTTTTTTTTTTTTGATGCAGGGTCAATATATAGCAGTGTGAATGAAAAGTGAAAAGGCCAAGCACGCAAAAGGGAGCCATCAATACAATACAATACAATACATTGTAGCCATGTACTGAAATGTAAGTTTTGTGTAAGCATTAGGTTTAAGTACAGACAATCATACCACATAAAGTGTGTTGTTGCATATGTTTTCCTTCTGCACTCAGATTTTTTTTTCTATGATGTAATAGATTTCTCTTTATTTTCCATGTCTCTCTTTCCAAAATTATGTGGTTGTCAAGTACTTCTTTCAGTCAGAGGTTTTAATATGCAACCTATGGAACAAACTTTATCTGTTTTTTTATGTTTTAGAAGCATCAAAATTCATGCAGTTCATCCTCTGTTGAGCTAGCTCATTTTGATTGGATTTTTTTTTTCCTTGCATGATAAAAAGGCCAGTTGAGAGGATGGAATGTGCAAGACTTACCAACATTCACTTCAGCAGTAGACAGTTGCCTTTGATAAGACTCATACTGTGTCAACAGCCTTTGATAAGACTCACACTGTGTCAACAGCAAATATTACTCTTTCTGGCTTGACTAGAGACTAACCTGTCTAGCTGACAGTGAAAGAACAAGCAACTGTAAAGTGCCATAGACTGAAAGTCAATAGGTGAGAAAGGATCTGTCATTTCTCCAGCTGTACGTTGTTGTCAAACAGAACTTGATTTAGCACTGAGATCCAAATGTTGTTATGATATTTAAACATTTATTGATTGTATCATAACCTAACTAAAGATATGCTTGCCTTAAGGTTTTGTAGTTGAGAGAGAAGAGAAAGTAAAGAGAAGATTATATACATAACTTAGATCTGAGACTCTATTTTCATGACCTCTTCTTCTGCTTTTGTGCAGTATATAATGAGACAAAAATTTACTTTAATATGATTAAGTTACACGTAAGTGACAGATATAGGGTATTGATCTGTATATTTAGTATGCATTGGCTCCGTGTAGATTTTTGACTGACATGAGCATATATTTCTCTGAAAAACGGCGTATTAACGTTGCAAAATGACATCATGTGTATAGAAAGGTGAAAATATTCAAGTTTTGATGTGTGTCATTTTTCTTCAAAAGTCCCCTATAAAGGTGCAAATACTCTTTCAATTATGTGCTTTTTCGAATTCATAAGTTCAGGATCACTGCATGTGTCACCGATACATTTGAATTCTCTTCAGTGCATTTCATATCTTTTACAACTTTACAATATAGCAAGGCAGATTTACGAAATACTCGGCTCTAGGTTCACATCATGATGCTAATGCATTTGCATGTAATTCCTGTTTTTTGTGCTTTGAACCTGTACTCTTATTTGTGTGCGTGTTTGTGTGTGTGCGTGCGTGAGTGTGTGCATGTGTGTGTGTGTGCGCGCACGCATATGCGCATGTGTGTTACTTCGGACCTAAAAGCAAGCATCCTTAATTTACATCCTTACATACTTCTCTTCTTTTTTTTCCACTGCCACTGCAGAGAAATGATGTTTTCTTCCCGAGATACGTAACTTGCCTTATGAAATCATGTTGTACCTACCAAAGAGCACTGTCTGTAGTGTGTCTAGTTACTTGTGTATGTTTTCATGACAAGATTTCTTTTCTGCTTTTGTTTCCTTGGCACTTATTAAATGCTTGTAGACATTCTTGTAGGGTGTAAAGGGAAGCCATGAAAAGAAAAGTTAGCCATATTTGAAATATATGTGAGAGCACACAGGAAAGACTAATTTGTTTAAAAATGTGTCAAAAATAAAGAATATCATGACAAAAGAAATTTCCTTTGCTGAAAGATTATGACCATGTAGTAGTTTGCCTCAGTAATTTCATTTTTATTGTTGCTTTTCCAGCTAGTAGTATAGCATGGTTGAATGAGAAAATGGAAATGTTTTCATTTTTTTTTTGTATTTGCCAAGCTCCATCCTATATTGTTTGCAAATAGAAAGGTGTAAAGTATGTTATCTCTTGTTCAAAGTGAGAACTAAATTATAGATATGTACATTTCTGTGCAAAATTTAATATGTATAGGCTAGAAATTCTTGCAGAAAAAGGGTCTGTGTGCAGTTGAAGAATGATTGTTTTTTGTTTTTGTTTTTGTTTTTTGCTGCGAATAAATCATGCTGACTGAAAAAAAGGTGGTATTATTTTTCTTACAGTTGTCATCTTCTGTTTTAAACCTATATTTACTTGGGTGTGTATGTGCTTGGGCAGCTGTATTCCACATTTAAAGGGATGCTGTTGTTTTTGGTTGAGATTGAGGGTTCATATTTTAACTTTGTGCAAGATAATTAAATGTCACCTATGAAATATGAAAGAACTTGCAATTCTTAAGGCCACTGCATACTCTATGACTTTTGCACGACTGACCGACTTTGGATCCGAAATAAATCACAATAGCCTCAGAATAAACATGCTTGTTTATTTCAGATCCAAAGTTGGTCAGTTGTGCGACCAAAGTCGTATAGTGTGCGGTGGCCTTAATAAGAAAAATTCAGAGTTTATTCGATGAAAATTGGTTTTGAACCGACTGAGATGTCCATGGTAAAATTTATAAGTGAAATAAAGTGGTCCTAACAACCTTTTATTAGGGTCTTTTTGTTTTGAGATATCTCACCCATTTCAAAACCAATTTTTATCAAATAAACTATAAATTCCTCTCAGAATTGTATGCTCTCTCATTTTTCATACGAGGTTTCTTATTATCTCGCAAAAAAAAGTCGGAAATGTGAAACCCCATCTCAACCATTACTATACAATCCCTTTAATGATGCAGTTGCACTAAACCGCTCATGCTTGTCACTTTGTGTGTGGAATGCCTAGTGTGTTGTTAGTGCAGCATCAATTTTTAAAGTATCAACTGTCCTTCCATGATATTTACTTCCTCATCACTTCAGTTGCACAAAACAGAGTAAAGGAAAGTCGTTAGTAAGATACACCTGGCATATTGTGCACAATAAACAGTATTTCAAGTCGATGGCGTTTTATGATTTGCTGTGTGTTTTGCATGAAATATACAGTTGTCATCACTTAATCAGAATGACTAGGGATTAGGACCAGTGTCACAATTAAGCAACTGTCCCAAATTGAAGATACAGTGCACTCCCATTGTAGTGAACACGGTTATACCAAAATTCTGATTACAACAAAGAACGTATTCAAGCCACAACATCATCCGCTCATTTTTTTTTTTTTTTTTTTTTAATTTGTTTGGTTATAGCAAAATTTTGATAAAACGGAATAAGATTGCCGGTCCTGAGAACTGCGTTATAATGGGAGTCCACTGGATTGAGTCATCCATGTGCTATACATTCAATGCATGGGCATGTGCACCACACCATGAATTAAAAAAACCCAAAAAACAATTGATGCCACTAACAAACATCTATGCCTATTACCCCTTTCAGGTAATCGTGGATGCGGATAATAGGAGCAATAAGTCGTAAAATTTTGATTACATGAACGGGAGAGGAGTAAAAAAATGTGCATTATTTTGATGCTGCTATTATCCGCATTATTGCAGCACGAGGAGTTGATCGAGAATACATGAACGCGTTTTACGACTTATGCGCACTAACATTCCACAGTTCGGTCAAAGGTCACTCGATTTCCCGCACAACCGCTGATTGCTGAGCGAGAGCGAGAGCTGTGCATGCATGTGAGTATATATCACTGGAAACATTACGTCATTATAGAGGCGTGCACAGTAACCATGACAAATACTCCCGTCTTTCGCACCGTTATATGAACGGGCGCTCTTCATTTTCATCTTGAAAAACAAACAAACAAAAAACATGAAGGATTTTCACCAAACTTAGCAGGTAGCATTCCAAGGGGAATAGGATCTCAGTGTGTTCAAATACTAATAGGCAGCATGCTCCCCAGGGGGACCCGCAGGGTGAACCACCTCTCCCCCCCGAAAAAAATCTTTCAAAATCTCCTCTAGAACCAGAAGTGATAGAGCTAAGTTAATTCTATAAACTCCATTTGAAGAGTCTGCAAGAATGCATAGAAGGTAACAACTTGCAATACTCGGATGTGCTCGAGACCCCTGGGTCTCTTGTTATTATTCAGCACCCCCTCCCCCTCCCCCTCCCCCCTCCCCCCTCCCCCCCCCCCCCCCCCCCCCCCCCCCATTAGATGCCTACACTTGGTTTCAAATGTATCAAATTTTCTTCCTTCTCTGAGATGAAATATGATATATGTTCCCTATTCTGCATGAATTTCTGCTGAAATCTGTCATTGCTGTATATAGCATGCCTTTAGAATATTGCTGAAATATTTTCATGTTTAAGTGGTACTCCTGGTTAACTCCTGGTTATCCGATTTCGGAATAAACTGTATTTCCATAATGTATAGGTTTTCACATTCATTAACACTTTTGACTAATGAATTTGATACAGCGATTTACCTGTTGGCACATACAATTCATGAACTTGCAAATCAAAGTATCTGTCTGTCCACCTGTCTATCAGTCTATCTATCTATTAGTCTATCTCTCTATCTATCTATCTATCTATCTATCTATCTTTCTATATATCTATCTATTTCATAGTCCATCTATCTATCCGTCTGTCTCTCTATTTGTCTATCTATCTGTCTATCTATTAGTCTATCTATCCATCTGTCTATGTATCTATTAGTATATCTATCTATCTGTCTATCTATCTATTTATCTGTTAGTCCATCTATCTGTGTGTCTGTCTATCTATCTATCTATCTATCTATCTATCTATCTATCTATCTATCTATCTATCTATCTACCCCCTGCATCTATCTGTCTCTCTACACAGTGCCAATCTATCACTGTCAAAACTATTGTTTTCGCATGCAGATGTATTTTTGAAAATGAGGAGGTCACGGTCATTTTCGCGAGAGGTAGTTTTTTGCAATTCTGACTTCGAGGCGATCATTAATGTTTTCTAACAGAGCTGCCCAGCAGATTTCTCATCGTTTATGAAGACACGTGTATTGCCCAGTGTAAAATATTCACCTGTTGGATGATTGGAGATAAAATGGCGAAGAGCAGAAAGAGAGGGAGGGGGAGAGAGCGGGAAGTAGTTTTTCTTCTGCTGATGTGTGCCACATAAGAGAGAATTCATTTAGAAAAAAAAAGGGGAGGAAATTCCTCCAGGCATACAGAATAAAATTCAGCTCTATAGCAGAGAAGTCCACATTCTCTGCTAAGTGGTTGATAAAAGACGAGTTAATTGTTACAGGCCTACATAGAGAGATGAGCGCAATATCCCCTCACCCAAAATAATGTTGTGCTACTGTCAGCCGTAAGGGGCGGTATACCTATCAGGCGAAGGCAAAGTGTTACTTGGCAACAACACTACCACAGATCACTACGCTTATGACCATTCCCCGTACGTGTCGAGCAATTTTTTCCGATCGTAGCAGAAAAAGTTCAGCAAAATGCCGCAGAACGACATCGAAAATAGAATGATGGAACCACCACAGATATATGTGGAAAGAACTCTTGCTATTGTAAAGCCAGATGCAATCGACAAAGCGGAAGAAATCGAAGAAATTATACTACAGTCCGGCTTCACAATATTACAGGTTGGTAGAGCTACTGTACAGTCCCATGCACTGGGTAACGTGTTAATCATTTGTGTTAAGAACTAGCCTATAGAAACCTAACGTTAGTTGGGCCAATGTAGAGACAATATCGCAGGAAATTCTTGAAAACTTGTCTGTTTTTTATTAGGGCCTACTCGTGTGAATTTGAGCCAATTCTGTTACAGTGTTAGTGCCTGCACACCCGAGTATTGGAAAGCAGCTGATATCAACATTGACTTTCATGTTGTCGCTCCAAACAACCCCCTCTTTGATGTGAGCCTTTTGTTCTTCTAACTGTTAGAGTAAAGCCCCCAGTATTAGGCAGGCCTCCAGAATCTGGACACTTATCATATCACTTATCGAAAGCCGGCAAATTGTACTGTCACAACACATGCATATCACATTTCACATAGGTCTAGTTATACTCTACTTGCACAGTCGTTCACAACAGGAAAGTGCCTTAACGTCAATTACGGTATGTTCGCCACTGCGGTAAGGTCGCCAGACATTCACATCGCATGTAAGGCGCGCCGCGATCGGAGATCAGGTTGGGCGACGGATTTTCATCACTCTCAAAATACATTCGTTATTCACCTTTTTCCTCCGTAAAAACACAAATAATTGTAATCAAAATATATTTTACCATATGTAACAAGTGATAAAACCATTTTTAATGCGAGGATGTTTTTGATTTAGAAAGGATTTCGGGTGGCAGATTAAGGGAGATTTTCAAACGCGGTGACCGACAATGCCTCCTTCATTGAAGCGTATGTATAACACACACGCTAATAATATGTTGCAGGCTATGAGCGGCGAACTAATTCAGTGCCGATATTAGTTCGCCAGCGCGGACGTGCACAAGAATTACACACAAGTGGCGACCATACGGTAATTGACGCTAGTCATCTACAAAAAAATCTATGTAAAATCCAGAATTTTGCTGTCAAAGCACAGAATCGGCACAACTTTTTCAAAGCGCACACAAATTTAGGCCAGCATTAAGAATCGGGGTCACCAAAAAAGTGCTAAAAATTGAGAAATACGCCGTTCTGTTACAAGATTTTTCGCTTATCGAAAGCTCAGAGTGTGATGGTGTCCTCAAAAACACAAAAGAAAAAAAACAAAATCTCTACGTGCTGATGTAGTGACTAGAAATGTACAGTGGTTAAATGCAAGTGCCATCTCGCTAGAATTTGGACACCAATGGGCGTTGCAGCATCCTGATGCAACCTTGCACCAACAGGGTAGACCCTACATGTATGCCTTTATGGCGCGGCGCATTTTTCAGCTGCCTTAGTTGTACCCGCATTGGCATTGAATGTGCATAGCTCATGTCCGGATTCTGTTGGATTATCAAGGTGATAATTTGGGGGGATTTTGTGAAATGTTATGATGTATTTAACAAAATCAACATTTAGATAAAAGTAATTTGATATAGGCCTACAATGTACACTGTATGTAACGTTAGAGGTTCTATATCCACATACACTGTTTTAGATGTAATTTTGAATGTATTATTCAATTTGAACGAATATTGCAGAAAAGCTTAGACGTGTCCAAAAACTATATAAATCTAGAGAACTACAATGTATACATTGAGTCTTTAGATATATCAACATACAATGTTGTGGATGTAATTTTGTATGTATTACTTGAGTCGAACAAATATTGCCGAAAAGCTTTTGAAAAGTCTGAAAACTGGTGGTTTTACAGTAGATACAAATTTATGTAATTCAACTAGATTGTAGATTTGTAGCTGTATTGCTTGCACATTCTGATACTGAAGTTAGCCATCTATGTGTCTTTCATGTGCTAGTACGGTAGTAGCAGTAACCAGGAGCTAGTGACCCGTAGTCAGGAATTTGTGTCACTGTGTGTGTGTGTGTGTGTCTGCCTGTGCATTCTAGGAACTGAGTTTATCAACAGACTTCATTCAATGTGCCATTAATCATGTGCACTTTGATTCTCAGCTCCTGGTTACTTGAAAAATATGTCTCATTGCCGGACTTTGGAGTTGAGTTGAGTTTATATAGTATTACAGTTGTCTGTCTTGGTGTTTGCCCTCAGAAACACTAAACAGTGCATCCTGTAACATTCATTCATTACTGCGCTCATGTAACTCAGAGTCTTACCTTTGAAATATTGGTCTTTCAATCTGCAGAAAAGGAGGGTCCATTTAACACCAGAACAGATGAGTGATTTCTATGCTGAGCACTTTGGAAAGATGTTCTTCCCAAGTCTGGTGGCATACATGAGCAGTGGTCCAATCATTACAATGGTCCTGGCCAGAGAGAATGCTATTGGGTACTGGAGGGAGCTCTGTGGACCAACAAACAGTATCAAGGCCAGAGAAACACATCCAGACAGGTTTGTATTCGAAGTTGTTGTGGTTTTTTGTTTATTTGTGTGAATTGCTTTTTTTTTTCTTTGTCTGTGCATTCTGTAAGCCAGAAATGTTCATAGGTACCCTTTAATTAGAATAGACTAGCCCCCACCAAAATATGATGTCAAACAAGAAAAAGAATAGTTGTAATAACAATATTTTGCAGAAGTAGATAGTGCCTATTCCATAATAATGAGATGATAAATTCGACTTCATTCATAATTCATTGCTCTTTCCTGTGGAGAACTTTAGATCTTGCAGAGAATGGGTGCAGAATCTCTTTTTAAATAACAGAAATCACAGTAGAATAATCTAATCACTTATATACGTAATCTGTTTGTCATAATGGTAACATATATGTACAACATCCCATCATAATTGCATGAGTAATGTGTTCAAAGATTTGTTTATTTGCAAGTCTTTTTGCTGTTTTGTTGTAATGCATTTACTCAAAGAATCAGAAGTTTCAGTAACTTGCATAAATGAGTTATCAGGTTTTGTTTCGTTCTCAAGCTATATGAAATTATCGTGAAGTGTCCCTGTTTTTATTTTTAATTTTTTTTTTTTTGGGGGGGGGAGGGGGGAGGGGGGGGAGGGGGGAGGGGGGGGGAAGGGGTTGTTTAAGAGAATCCACAACAAGTCTGTCTTACCATGACCCCTATACAAGTTTTGACAGTGTTGTACATGGTCATGACATACCGGCAGTTTCAGTACTTTGTGTGTGTGTGTGTGTGTGTGTGTGTGTGTGTGTGTGTGTGTGTGTGTGTGTGTGTGTGTGATCCAAACAAGTTACACTATGTAGTCCAACTCTGTTCAATCAATGATTTCCAGTATCCGAGCAGTGTATGGTGTGGATGACCAGCAAAATGCAGTCCATGGCAGTGATGGCTACCACAGTGCAGAGAGGGAAATCCGATTCATGTTTCCAGACAGTAAGTATAGCAGCCAATCAAATTGAATGCATTCACTTAAAGCGATAAGGATATTGAAATGTCTTTAGGTAGTGGTTATTTGTTGATAATCAATTACTAATAAATTCAGGCAATCACTAACTCATGAAGAAATGGAACTGACGATATCCTATAAGTGCAAATAGTACCCTCTTGTCGCAGCAATCACCATAAGATTCTGAGTATGCTAATATTTGGGATAAGCATTCATGGATTGGTTTCTCCTTTTCAGTGTAAAACATGATGATGGAAGTCAGCAAATATGATGTTTTTATGTTGTATTTTCAAGTTCAAGCAAACAGTTGAGCATTTTGATATCTACCACAGGCAGTTTGTTCTTTTTGCTTTCAATTTGAGAATTTATTTCTATTTTCTGAGAAAGGAGAACTGTAAAATATACACCATGACAACCAAACAGAAATCATCAAGCAATTATTATGGCAAGCTGTTTGTTTGTTTGTTTTATACACAGGTTAAAAAGGTAAGTAGTGATTTAAGAACTATAAGGAGCTATTTAAAATTGGATGGAGGAGGGAATTGTGAAAGTTAAGAAGGTGAAAACATAAAAGGGAGTAAAATATGGAATGTACTCATGTCAGTTTACATGAATGTGCAGGACAGGTATGAATGTAAGATATTGTAACTAACAGTGTTTGGACTCAAATTCCATCCATAACACCCCGTCTTTATCAAATTATCCAGGTGTGATTGAACCCATACCTGCTGGTCAAGCGGCTAAAGACTATCTGGCCAAGGTGGTAAACCCAACACTACTCAAGGGACTCACAGAACTCTGCAAGAAGAAGCCTAAGGATCCAGTGGTAAGTGAACACCATTCTTTTCAAAACCTTTCTGTGCTTTCCATGCAGACCAGTGCATTCCTGAGCTGTGCTTTTTTACATATATATGAGTGTGGATGACACTATCAGTGTAAAATAATGATGTAATCTTTCTGAATAACCCTTATGTGCATTAACATGGTGGTCTTCTTGTGGCACTTTGACACTTGAAGCTTTATTTTGTTTATCCAACTTGCAAGTACCATATACATATCTGTATACAAATATTTTTGTTGTTCATCTTCTTCTCCCTACCTGTACTTTGTTTTCTTTCTTTTAAGAGGATGGGAAAGAGAAGTTATTTAAACGGCAATTTCTAAAAAAAAAAATGCTTGGCAAGTGTACACTACCTGTAATTGCATGGCCAAGTAATGAGTCAGGCAGTTAAATAAGATGACTGTTATGTGGATGTTAATTTCCATGGACAGTGGATTTTGTTGACATTAGGAGGGTATTTATAAGAACTGTAACTACCATTGTGCAATGTATGTGCAAGGTAATTATCTGGGTTTGCACAAACTTGTCAGGAAGACGCATTTCTATGCATGACTGAATTCTCACTGGAATACAACTTGTATATGCGCTGCTGTTGTCACTATCTGTGCAGATCTGGCTGGCTGACTGGCTGCTTGTGAACAACCCCAACAAACCCACTGTTAACGAGCCATATGTTGTTGAGGAGCCATAGACTTTCTCTTACCAAGGATGTACAGCTGTTAGAGACAGACTTTTACAGAGCTAACTGTCACCTCATCATGACCTTGACAGTTTAATCCATCAGTGTCCCCCTGGAATGCCAAGTTGAGGAATGAAATCAAGGTTCTGGAGCAAGCAGAGATATTCAGAAGTTTTCCAGTCTGAAGTGATCTGATTGGGTGCTGTGCTTAATCCTTTTTGGATGGACACGTATACATATAGATCTATATCTTAAATATGATTTGCCCACATAGATATTTGATTGTCTTGTCCATTATGTCATGGCACGATATTGTAAGGGAAGGCAAAATATTAATATACTATATTTGCAGACACAACTGTATAGTATTCTCACTGTTGGTCAAAACTGTTTAAAGCCCAGTGGCTTATTGACAGAAAGAAAGACCTATGTACAAAAGAAAGTAATACACTGGTATTCATCAAATTACAGTAACCCTCATGAAAGTCGACATTGCACAAGTTGACAATGAAAAAGTCCATAATTTGTCTGTTGTTTATTATTTTGTTGAGTTTCACATCAAGTAGACAAATTTTCACCAGTCTCACACACAACAACTTTCATGAGGTTTACTATACTTTTTTTTTTTTTGTATTAGCCGTTTCCTCAACACATTCTTAGTAAATCCTGCAGTGCAGTCATATAATCGTTTTGATGGACAGAGAGGTGTATTTATATTGAGCTGTGACCTGTGTCTGTTAAGAGCCAGAAGGGAAGTAATGCAGTGGAACATCTGTAGAGCTAACACCCTTTCTCACCTCTCAATTGATGGAAGTGTTTGGTACTCAAGTGACAGCATTTATTTTATTGCTGAAGATTCAGAGATGCATTGAAACATTATGCTGTAGAGTGTATGTGTGTGTATATGTCCCTTGATACAGACAATAAAATCACTGAAATTTCCTATATTCTGTCATGCCGTTATTCAATTTCTCCTCCAGGCTTTTACATAATCAACTTTGATATAGATATTGGAAACACAGAATATCAAGTCATTTGTTATGCAGGTCTAATTTTGTATTAGTTTGACTCTCTCTGTCTGGCTCTAAAGGATTTAGAGGAGATTTCCCTTCATTCTTTCATTTATGTGCACTCAATTTGCCATGTCTTTGATGATTCATGAAGTTTATACAGTTTGTACTACATGTTTTTATAAGTCTTATTCATGACATACGTGTATAAAGTATTTGAGAATTTGAACGCCATGGTGAGAGTTTCATGGCATGCCATGACATTCAAAATTCATATGAAGTTCATCTCAATTACCATTTTTTTTTCACAGTCTTAATTGCACAATTAATTCTGAAACATACGACATAATTAAGTTCATTTTGCTGGCCATTGAAATGTCTGTTTCAAAAGTGCATTGTGTTGTCTAAATTATGAAGTACATGTATCTAACTTCTTTTATCTTCATGTTACATAAATGGCACATGTATGTATGTATATAGTCGAATTGTAAATAAAGGCCCACATCTAAATTTTCAGAATGTTATATTTTTTGCTGTGTTGTAATTGATCCTATATTTAACTACATTACTTGCACAAAGGTTGAATTTCTACAATACCATTGTAATAATATCAATCTCACAATGAATTTTGGATGCAAGTTGAAAACCTCACACACCAATATTTGCACATGATGTATAATCATCCCTGTTTGCAACAGTGTGCCTACTTGTGGCAGGGGCCATTTCATTCGTTGATGAAAAGGCTGAATTAGGTGCGAGAGTACTCTCACTACCCATAACACTTGCGAGTAACTCCCGCTTTTGTTCTAAAAGGGACTAAGCACACTCGATGCTCTTTAGCTGTTTTATCAATGAATGAAATTCCTCCTTCTGCAAATAAGAATCCTGTCGCAAACACAGATAATGACTAGATAGATAGACAGATAGATAGATAGATAGATAGATAGATAGATAGATAGATAGATAGCTATACGTTTATATACCAAACACAATAATGCCGTAAAAGTGGATAACTTCGCGCGACTAATTTTTTGCGCTCAGCCGGACAAGAAGAGTTTCGCGTGTTTTTAATTCCACAGATTCAAGATATCAACTACTGGAACATATGGCAAGCAAAAATATTTGTGTGCTTTTATTTTTCGCACTAGTTTCTGGTAGCACGAAATGCGCAAAAATTTCAACACCGCGAAAATTTCCACTTTTACAGTATACAGGCAAGCCCGTCTATAGTGGCCACCTGCCGTATACGGCCACTAACACCCCCTCCATTCCAAGGGAATAAGGCATAGAATTATTAGCAACACTGCATACAGTTCATGACATTCAAATAAGACAAATGCTGCTAATGACTTAACTGCCTTATTCTCTCAGGATTGGGGGGGGGGGGGGATTCTTTAATACCGATAAAAATATAGCAAGAAACTTTTGAGTGAATTGTTAGCGTAAAATTTATTGACTAAATACAGTTGTCTCACAATTTCAGTGTGCGTTAATGTTAATTCAATGAAGCACTCTTATAAACACATACACTCTCATAAGGATATCAAAATGTAAAGCGCATTTGAATATACTGTAGATGAGTCCAAGTATAACAATGTGTATATCAAAATGGGACGGTGGAGAGATACTAAAGTTGGTTCCATGCTGAGAAAAACATAAAACCTAAGCACAAACATAACCCTAACTCTAATCCTAATCCTCACATCAAACTAAACATAAAACCCCTTCACAACCCTTTTAATTTGGGGAAAAATAAGACCAGATCAATTGTTGCAGGAGCAAATGTTGTGTCACCAGTAACGTCAAATGGTATTGGAATTAAAAACAAACAAACAAACAAACAACACACCTGTACTGTAAGTTTGGGTGACAATACACAAGAAATAACATGAAGTGAACTGTAAAAATAAGTGAACTGTAAAGAGAAGTATAAATACTCAGTTGTGAAGCCTGTCACACCATGCCCAAAGAAATGGAGGAAGGAATGGTAATGTTCATACTAATAATATAATTATACATGTTCAACAGAGAGAAGGTTGGGAAAGACAGAACAAATGACATGGATTGAAACTAAAGACACACCATGAATGCACAAAGAACCCCAACATCTCCTCCCCCTTCCTCTATGAAAATATAACTGATGGATTTGCTAGAATTATTCTTATTGATGCATATACAGCAAACATGTAAGTACACTAGACACAGTAAAATTGCTGGCTGTACAGTAAACACATGATTGATAAAATCCAATTACTGAAATGTTTTACCACAAACAATGAGCATGTAACATCACATTAAAAAATCCTTACTGTATGATCTCACTGTATTTTCATGATTTTCCTCACGTTGTAGCATTGATAATATTACTGATACACTGACACACAGGCTAAGATTGTCTTTCACATGATTTCATGATGAATTGTGTAGTACATGCATAATTGCATGATTGAACTGTCATCAGGGGTGAAGATTTGAAAAGCAAACCTCCTGGATATTGTGGGGCTTGCAGCTAGCACACTAAATTTCAAAACAGATGGGAATTAACTATGCAAGAAAAATCTGTAGAATTGACATCTTTTTAAAAGTTATGTCATTTAGTATTGAAAGATGGGTATGTTTCCCTGACTACACAACTTGATATCTTTATTACACAATCCACACAAAACATTTGACTAAGCATTATCCTTGATACCAACATTAATTTGTTTTCATATTTAAGCATTCATATGTATCTACACTTAATAGTAACTTGTGGGTACAATTTATCATTTCTATGTACATCACTTGTGAAGGAAACTGCACATATGTGTATCATGGAAGTAATTCAGTCTACAAAGTTAGATACTATATTATTGTATCAGTGGTAGGTAAACGGACTGAACAAAGTTCACAATACATTTATTTGCATTTCTTAGTGAAATATTCCTCAACTTTTGCAAATAGATAATAAACTGCGCAGGAAGATGGTGATTATTTCGGTGGTTCTAAGCTTACAGAGTACATCGCACCTACAATTAGCCTTGTGCACATGATACATATACAGGTGTTAAATTCACACTATTGACAACTATTCGCCATGTTGAGACAGTCATTAAGGCACTAAAATAGAATGAATGCAATTACTTTTTACCCATTTTTAGACTTTAAATGAATGAAATAATAAGAAAGGTAATGGGTTTATTGTGTCTTCCTTTTTCTGAATCTTCAGTTTCATAATCAATTACAAATTCACCTGTCGAGCTTAAAATTAAGTAACCTTCCTACATTATCATGCTCAATTCTGCATTTTCGTTTTGCTCAGATTCAATCAATTATACTGAAGCAGAAAGCAAAAAACAATCAAAGCACAACTAGAGGTTGGTATAATTCTCATACTATTTCCTTTCATTCCTGACATGACTTTTAGAGACGCCATTTTCTTGACAGCACTTGACAAATGTTCCCTACCATTCACCCCCTTGTGCTACATAAAAACATGTGCACAAGAACAAAAACAATTATATTCACTACAATCTGTGGGAGATGTATCACATAATTACAAGTGAGCATAGCTTGATTTGCAAATGTGATATCTACTATGAAGTCATTATACAGACACACTGATTTTTCACATGCACTTGATGTCATAACAATGCATAGTTACTCTATACACTTTGATAATAATGAAGAAATTGACAACCTTAATCATATAACAAAAATACTAGCACAATCTGTTTACTAGTCCTTTGCACCAACTTAAAATAGCACTGAAATTTGTGAAAGACATTTTTTGTAGGAAAACACAAACTGATGGAATGAAAGATACAACTGACAGTAATTTTACTGTAGGCGATTTCAAATACAAAAACACCAGTTAAGGCTAATCTTATCTTTTTCACATAAGCACTTATCATACTTTAGAATATGGGCTAGAGAAAGCAAAATGCAGGTAATAATATGTGCATGGAAAACAAACTACACAACAAAAAGCTAAAAGTTATGTTAAACATCTTGATCACATACTGACCAAGCATAAGTCAATGAGATCAAGGCATCTTGTTTCCCTGATGTCATTTGATTAGAAATTCTTCATGTACTTTGCCATTCATAAGTTAATTAATTTCCAACATCAATACGATTTAATGGTCCATTCACAAAATAAAAAAGAAAACTTACTGCATATCAAGTTAACATATATTTTTGCTTGGATCAGAACATGTCGAGACATGCAATGCAGTTTAGACAGTCCGATAAAACTTCTCAAGTGTTGACTTGCACTGTAGGTGTGTGTGTGTATGTTATGTGTGTGTGTACCCAAGTAGTGCTCTTTGACATGTGTTACACTGTCAGGTGGCTGTCCGAAAACCTGTAGTCAATCGTAGCATAGGGGAAATGACCCCTAGAATCACTCTTGTATTCTCCATGTTTCTTATTACTGTGTCAGCAAAAGCAACAATTATAGTTTACATTGTTGACAAGGAGAAAGTTTATGATTGAAGTAAATTGATCGCATGTTCAGCTCAGGATGTACAAAAGGTGATTAACATAGCTGATAGATTACTATAGTAATAACGTAGTATTAACATTTCAAACCTGTGAATACTTTAATGGATCATCTATGCTGTGGGATTCATGACTGAACTTTCCGTTTGTTTTCATTTCAGGTCTCTGACAAAAGTGTTAAAAAGTTAAAAGATTAATACACCCTTAAAGTTTACCACATTGGCAGTCAATTTCATATCATCCTACATTGTACTTCCACACATCTGTTCATCTCACAGGTAAAGATGACTCAAGATGCGCAATTAAATCACATATACACTTGTGTGTCATCCTGTTACCCATATAAAGTTGGAGATTAAGGAAGGAAGGAAAAAAAAAATGTGTAAATCCTTCTTTGGCAATATAACCTGCACAGTTGTCTATGGATTCTTTAATTCTTTTTGGAAATATTTTCCTTGTAATGAAGTATAGTAAATCATACATAAATTCAAGGCTTTTAGCATCTGACCAATTCATGATCTGCCAAACACACACACAAAAAAAACCCTTTCCCTGACATTATATGACTTTCCCGATGAGGTATCGCACAATCCGTACATTTACATTTTGTTGATTTATGCATTAAAGAATCATAATTAGTCAACACAATTTTCCTGTCCAGTGAATGTCAACTACAAGGTTTATCATGTCTGGATAAATCACACTAGGATAAATGTATCTCCTCAGGTATAAAAGAGCACCTGAGCCATTGAATAGCAAAATAGCATATTCACAGCAAAGGGTACAACCCATACAGATGATGAAATTTTGCTTCAGCAATGTATTGTCCAAAGGGAAAAAATTAAAACTTACTTCAAATTCGGCTTTCCTGATTTTTAAGTAGAAAAGAATTAAAACACAGCAATTGTCACTAAAAATGCCACAATGGACAAGGTGCCGTGTATATTGCCTAGTGCACTAACAAACAAACACACATACACAAAAACGTACACACGCATACAAACATACACAAACATGCATACATATAGATCTAGGCCACTTACACTTTCATATTATGTTAGTTCATTCACACTGTGACTAGCCCACATCTCTACATACTGTATGTGGATATCCATTTCAAATGCTTTTATCTGTAATAAATCCTCTGCCTAGTGCACTCATGTAGGTACTCTTGGCATCTTCAGTTCTGAATAGCTACCATCCTCACTAACAATTATGCCTTCAAATGTGGATTTTGGTACAAAATATATACAAAATCCACATTTGAAGGCATAACTATACTTATACACAAACTGATCCACACATTCATGCACATATAGGAAGTGCATGCATACATACATGACACATTTAGTGTTTTTGTAACTAATTATTTCAGGGGGTAACTCTTACTTGGAGACATCATTGTGAGTTTCATGCAAAAAAGGGCTTAATACAGCTGACAATTATATGCCTTGGCTAGTCATGAAAACATATGCCATATCTTCTTCACAACTGAGATGTGTATGTGTATATTCATCAAAATCTTATGATTTCATATTTCTTTCTCTCAATACACATGTACCACATTAGGCCATATCTTTAACTGCAGAAAATTAAAGCAAGAAATTAGAACACAAGCTTATCAATCAAGACTTTACAGTTATCATGATGCTGCATTCCATTAACATATGAAACTTTACAAAACTATACCGAGTATTAAAATGTGGGATATCTTTTATCAAAACTATACATGCTCTTCACACCTTACTGTATGTATACATACACTTCACTCTTGATATCAAATACACATGGAGTTGTCAACTTATTACCTATTTCATGGATTTGTTCATGGATGGTAAGACTACAGCAATTCTGAATTTTACAGCACATTTATGTGATCAAGAACAAGAGTGAAAGAATGCTAAGAATCATTCCTTTCCAGATAAAAAAATCCATCATTTTCCACCTTGGATTCCCATACAGTGCATTTTTGTCTTGAGAGGCAATAGTTTTGTAAGTTGTTAATCATGCGAATTGCATGAAAATACAAGTGCCACTGAATATACCACATATAAAATACAGTACTGTAAAACCAGAAATATTTGTGTGAATGAAACTTTTGCAAATTTTGCAAGAAGCCAAGATTCGTGTTTTAAAGTAAAATGCAAGCAAATTTCAACATATCTCTGTACTACTAGCACACATTGTATACTCAATTTTCGTTAGTGGGCAAATTACAAAAATTTCATGCCCCAAAAAAGGCCGTCGGCTCCAATATGCAAAAGTTTCATGCCGTGAATGTTTCCAGTTTTACATATCAATTCTCATGTAATTCTTACATACATTATTAGAAATACAGATCATCCACTGATGACAGAATCTTCCCAAAGATGGCTTTCTCAAACTTTGACAACTGAAGAAGAAATCCTCTGTTGGGTGCTGCGATTGAGCGCCGATCCTTGAGGTAGTCGTGAGAGTCTTTCAGTGTCCATCCCATGTTTGACATCAGGAATGCAATGGTGCATGTGGAGCTACGACTCTTCCCCTGGACGCAGTGCACAAAGACCCGACCTCCACCACCGATAGCCTCGGCCACAAAGTTTGTGGCGCTCTGGAGTCTCGGTTCCAGCTGTGCTGACGTCTCATCCTCCACGGCAACTTGGAGGTACGCAAAGCTCTTGGGAAAAGCATTCTTGCATTCCGTGGAGACATTGAGGACATGTGTGATGCCCAGGTTCTTAAGAATGGCCTCGTCCAAGGAGTGCTTGACGTTGCCCTGAAACAGGACCCCATCCAGCACCATGGAGGGGTAGGACTTGAACAGCCGCATTCTGTCTTGCTCTGAGCGAATGGTGAGGTTGTTGCACAGAAAGGGGTAAAGTTTATGAAAACTGCAGAAGCCACCACTCAGGATCTGCACATCCACGTTCGCTCCCTTTAACCTCTGAACAAATTCAGCCAGCCCGGGCTTGACTTTCTGCGTGGTGCTGGCATCGTCGTACACGACAACCATCATGAACTTCTCCAGTCTACCCTGGGCCAACAGGCAATCATACTCGGTGTCTACGGCACTGCTGTGTCTAGCTGTCGTGATGTGCAGCTCATTGAAAGCTTCCCTATCTCTACAGTCCAGGATGAGCATGTAACATGGGTCATGCAGGTACGGTGACCGCTGCCCATCATTCATAGAGTTGTACACCTCCTGGACCGACATGAAGCCTTCAACTTCCTCAGGGCAAGGAACTGGTTGTTGTATAAGATGTCCTGCATCATCCTTCTCCAGCACAGGTAGAATCCTCTGAGGAGGAGTTGCACTTTGGGCCTTCCCACTCGCTGCCATGGCAGTATCTGAGACAGACTCAACTGAATTGTTTGTCCGTTTTCCGTTGACTTCTTTCTGCACAGGGAGAGCAGAATGTTTTTCTAGAATGGGCTCATCTTTGAGATGATGATTGACAGAGTTGTTGTTGTTGATTGGGATACTGTCCACTGGATGAACCCCTGCACTGACTCCAGGCCTACTGTGCATGCAACCCATGAAGAGAGGACACAGAATCGCCACAGCGATATCCTGCGGGGGGAAAAAAAGTGGTTGTAAGTGACAATTATACATGAAAACACACCATCCATAGTCAGGATTAATGACAGGTATTAGTCATTGGAAAGTTATGTTGTCAAATCTTGTTTTGAGAGATTGAGGTAGGGGTGACAGAATTGAAACACAAGTAGCTAGAATTCACTGTTATATTTCAGCTGTTTTGAAGTAACACATATTAAATATTCATCCTCTTACAACATTGGTACATTATTAGAAATCATAAAAGAAATTAATAAACCAGCTTAAGAGGGCTAACAGTGAAAATAGCATTATGTTTTCAAAACATATTGTTACAAGTCCATCTTTATAACAATCGTCAAGCAAACATGAAAGCAGAACAGCATGCTCTGCACAAAGCTTCAAAGTGTTGATGTCTGTGCACTTACTGGGAAATACAAATCAAATTTCTTATCACTCACTAGTGGTAAACTAAGCTAAATTTATCATGTTAAAAGAAATAGTGACTTCCATGGGTTGATAGAAAAAAAAAATTTAGAAACAACGACAGATCAGATCAACAGCTTCATGTTTCCAAAGCGCAGTAAGGGTCAAGATACCCCACACGAATTCTTTTTATTAATTTTAATACCATGTCTAGTTTTTGCACCAATCTATATATAGAAAATGCAAGTCATTTTAAAAACATACATATTTCTATCCCTATGCTGCACTAAATCTGATCACAAAGCTGAAGGTACAGACCTATATAAAGTTAGTCACGTTGCTCAAAAAAAAACCTAGAAATGTCGCTATGGCGACTGGTATGCCTCCGCCATAATGCATGGTTCTCCTAATAGGTCTATAGTGCAATGTCTTGACAATGTGTGGTGACAGTTTCACATAATTGGCAAAATATTAAGATGACAGATTTGTCACAAATGTGCTGAATGTTCACTTTCCTTGAACTAGGTTTAACTGGATGAATGGCTAAATTGTCTAAGAGTGCATGAATTTGGGGATTTGAGGATTTTCACTTGACATTTGACCCTTTCATAAGTTTATGCATTGAGTAATTTTCAAGGTATGGAGAAAAAGTGTAATTTCAGTATCAAATGGCAAGATATTAGCATTTAAACCTGGCCTTTGATGCTTGACCTTTGACCTTATGACCCTAAAGTTCCCAAGAGAATCACTGTCAGGTAGAACATGCATAAATAAGTACCAAGTTTCATAATGATACCTTGAGTCACTTTCGAGATATGGAGGAAGAAGTGAAATTTACCATTTTCACTTGATCTTTGACCTTTGACCTTTTGGCACGAAACTTTCCACAGAATCTCTATTGGGCAATATATACATGTATATATCAAGTTTCAAGAAAAATCCTGCAGGCACAACTTTGCCCCCCATAAATATACATGCCAAGTTTCATTAGGATACCTCTAACAGTTTTTTAGTTATGCTGTCCACAAAATTGATTACGGACGGATGGACAGACGGATGGATGGACAACCCGAAAACATAATGCCTCCGGCACCACTTTGTGGCGGTGGCATAAAAAAACCCAAAAACAAAACTACAAAATAACATTTACTCACACAACGAGGCTTCAAAGACTCATAAAAGCTGCCATAACTCAACCATCACTCCCAGATCACAAGTAATTAATTCCCAAGTAATCAAATGTAGCCCGGGCAACTAATTATTTGCTGCTGCTATCTTAGACACACAATGCATACTGGTACTCAGAAAATGTCTCATATTTTGTACCTGCTTACAGTTTGTATACCCATTCTCGATTAGCATAATTATATGCACCTTTGTGTGAAGCACACCTGTGCCCCAGTATCTGTAGCAACCAGCAGGGAATATGGCACCAAAATTATCTCTGCCACTTACAAGTCACACTACCGGTACTCACTAGAAAGCAATTCAACCCAGATAGTGACAACATTAATCTCTTTATCACTTGTACACACAGTGAAGCTCTTTGACAGCAATCATACCAGGTAACTATTATGCGCTGCTAAGCAATCCTGTCAAGAGTGCGCGGTGGTTGCCATGGCGATGGACTCTTCCAAAGATCCTCTGGTCTGTTGTCCCTGTAGGGAGTGACTCACTTGTGACACAGAAATCCAGAAAAGTGTATACAGCACCTGAAAAAAAATGTGATGCAGAACTCGATATTGCGGAGATATTGCAAAGAGGGATGAAGGAAAAGAGAGATATATTGTATTACATGCCAAGCGCATGTGGATATGCAAAGGCTACAAACTAGCCAGTAAAACAAAATTACAGAGGAAAGATGAAGTGGAAGAGATGGACAAAAAGCAATATTGGAAGATATGGGGTTCCCTCTTACAACTGAAACTTGAATGCAATGAGCTCTTTGAACATTACATGATTCTGCAGGCAACTCCTGTTATAACAAAGTCCTCGGGACTGGCAGTTTTCTTTTGCTATATTGAAATTTCTTTAAAGCCCAACAATAAGTATAGAAAGGATAAACAAGCGTTAATTTTGGGGTCTGAATTTTTACTTTGTTGTAACGAGAGTTTTGTTTTAACTGTGTTTGTTATCATGGGAGTGCACTGTATCATGGCTGTCACAATTACACATTTCTATTTATCCTTGTGCATAAATATGGATATAAATCTACAGACAGGCTCTTCACATGCAAAACATGACTGGAATTCAACTGAGCTTTCAGATTCTCATATTTGAAATTATACCATTTACTCTTTCATGTGGCTGACAATATTTTACAACGTCAACTTTTAATCATAGTAACAAAATGTCAACTGGTGCAAATACACAGCTTGACAAATACACTTGCTTGCTTGTCTATCGCACACAAAATAATGATTTCACATCAAAATATATCACTTGGCAAAATAAAATGTACATCAGAGGCTATTTTTCAACCTGCTCATGAACCATGCATCTATTATAAATATCATAATCTTACATTCATCTTGCAGAGAAGACATATTAGTATTAACTTTCACAATCAAAACAGAAATGACAGCACACATCGCATAAATGGCTCTGGTACAAGAATAGTGCCGACTCCTAGTAGCATGGATGCTCATGGACTAACCTGAACAATGATAGAGTAAACCTCACATACAAAAGTCCACAGTATGTAAAGTCAACACATTCAAAAAGTATTCATTAATATGCTTATAAACGTTATATACTCATTAGATTTTTTGATTTTTTTGATTTTTTTTTTTTGGGGGGGGATACATGTACAGTTGCAAGTCAACATTTACAAGTAGAAAAATTGCAAATGTCGACATGACCTCTTTTTTTTGTTCCAACTGTAGAAATCTTGTGCTAATTGTCTTGCGTAAGTTGACATGTACAATACATGAGTACAGTATTTTCAATTCTCAAAAGGAATATTTAAAAAACAACAACAACAACATCAATGTACTGGTAATGCTTGACTAAATATATGGTGGTAATGACTGAGGCCTGCCAATCAACACGTGCATGCGTATGTGTGATGGTATCAAATATCTGCCTGTTTCAAAACCTGCAAATAGCAAAACTGGAGTGTGGGGGATTTTTAAAAATTCTTTGTCTTTATCTAAATCAGCTACAGTAATAAATGATGATGATGATGATGATTTCTAACAAGGGTGGTGATTCTGGACAGTTTGTTCAAGTCCTCTGGTATGAATTGTAAACAAACAAACAATACATTGTACAAATTGTAGGTCGTACCAAAACTTTTTTACTTCTAACTATATTGGTTTGTTTCTCACGATTTAAAATGCATGTGTTTGCCAGGCAATTCTATGAGCACTGCAATGCAATACGCAGTATGCTTTTTCATTTGGTGTCTCTCAAATAGACAATGCATCTGATATAATAGATGCTGTCTCGCTAGGTCTGTTGCCAAGTCAAGTCTCTTTTGGTTAATCCTTTTTCATTTCCATGTCACTTAGATGCAATCTCGTTGCTGGTATGATGCTAAGTTTAGCGCATAATGTTGAAAATTTTGAAATACTGTATGCCAACATGTTCTCTGGGCTCTGTGTTGTCGAGTGATTTCCCATTAACACATAACAGGGGAGGATCCAGGAATTCCGTGAAGGGGAGGTGCCTTTACAAAATTAAAGGGGGTGCACTCGCCCCCCCCCCAATTTTTTTCTTTTGATTTCTTTTGTTTTAACAAAAAATAAAGAGGGGGTGGGTGCGCGCCTGGTGCGCCCCCTCTGGATCCGCCACTGCATGAGAAACGCAGTGCAGCCATATGGATGTCACTTTGGAGCCAATTCAACTCATAAATCTCTAGATCTATACCTTCATGTTTCTCTGATTTACAAAGTATAAACATAAAAACAGAGACACATCAGTTCAACACATTAGTGGGACTACAGTGTAATACATCAAGGAAGGATCATGCATTATATACATTATAATCACCTTGGCATTATATAATATAACACATACAGCTGTAGTACTAATTCTTCTGAATATGCTGTATGCCACTCTGATTCAAAGGACAATTGTGATGTAAAATTTGTTTGAGAAGCATACTCCCTTGGAAATTCCTACAAAGTTTATACACATAAACTTCCATTCTGGTTAAAATTGATAATCTTCACATACACTGTAAATATCGGGGTGGTGTTTGCTGATGCTACAAAGGTGACAATAAGATTATTAACATGGCATGTTTTTTGTACAAAATTATTTATAGTCATGTTGCTATCAAATACATATATAATATATAGTGCCAGAAGATAAGGGCATTCACGGACGTACATATTGTAGCTAGATCAACGTACTTTGTATGTAGTTTATTTCCAAGCTTTCGGTCTTTTTAAGACCTTCATCAGGGCTGTGAAGAGATACATAAAATGACTCTCGCACTGAATAAACAATGAAGGAGCTACACTGGTTCTGTACATGGTCGAGAAACCTTCTTGCACTCTATATATATATATAGAAGTATTGGAACAAGTTCACGCGGTTGACTGCAGGTTCATCCGTATTTATTGCAATAAATACGGATGAACCTGCAGTCAACCGCGTGAACTTGTTCCAATACTTCTGTCTAAAGCTCTTCCTTTGAGGATATCGAGCACTCTTCATAGAAGGATAGAATCACCAAGTGTGTAATGGATGAAAACGTTGAACGATGTACAATTGGCCATTTTCGGGCTTTGCGATATTCAAACCCTTGTAAAATTGTCACCTGTGGGTGTTTTTCATAGTTTTATGTATCATTTGGTAGGGGAGGGTTGTGCCTTTCAGAAAATATACACTTTGTATTGTTGTTACCGCATTTCCTTAAAAAATAATGCCTTAAAGCTGAACAAATTGACAAAAATACATATTTTATGAAAAAATCCCAGAATCAGACGTCGCAATTTTTGTTCTTATCCAATTCTACAGCTTTGTTTTTTCTTGTGAGTAAGCCCACATGCTCCAACTATTTAATCAAGTACTTCTGCCATGAACGTGTTTATTATTCATCTTATCAGGAACTTTTGAATTCACTCATGTCTGAAAAAGAACGTCTCTGAATGAATTATCTTTTCCTTGACGCAAAAACTCCAGGATGAATATGAAAACATGTAAGGCCATATTTATTTAGCGTATTATCCATACTACCATTCCATCAAAATTTGTGAGTGAGCTGTACAAAGTAATCGCGTGGTGGCTCATTAAAGCAAATTATACTGAATAACCATCAGAGATGTTCGATTGGTTAATGGTGTCATTAATGAAAGTTGATTATGCTTGAGATAAAAACTGGTGATCAGTACGTCAGTGTGAGCCAGGCGATTATGATGATTGGCAACAAGAGCAACATACTGTCCATAAAAATGAGTTCTGGTTGAAAATCCAAATTGGCAAACGTCTCTGATCAAAGCGAATGTCTCTGATTGAAAATCTCTAAAGGGATATTCCCTCATCTGACACGTACACACTGCATGATACTTTATTTGCGCGCTTATAGTACGCACTGACGCGCCATCTTGGAATCGAGTCGGCATAATTCAACAACGGAAATGCCCACAAATCCTGAAAATGTGAGTAATAACAAAAACTTTCCTGGTGTTTGTGTCGATTTATAACAGTTATCATTCCGTAGATTTGCCAATTAGTATCATCTGTGAAATTATGTATTTTAACCTTTGGATTATAAATAAATTAAAGAAGGATGGACAGTAAATATGTAAGATTCTACATGAAGATCAAAGACCGCACGTCTCTGAGCAAAATGAAAAACGTCTCTGATAATTACTGTTTCATGAAATAAAGACATCCATTCTACAAATTATGAGAACATTACAGTAAAATTAGGTCTGGATGGGTGCGGTTAGTATTATAGGAACAAGAAGAACAAAGTTTACACGGGCGTGTTATAATATTAACCAAAATGAAGCTTCCTGAAAGATGTTGAAAATATGTAGAAGAGTTTCAAATTTAAGGTTTTCTGTTGATTGAGCAAGTTTAGACACATTGCCTAGACAGAAACTGTGTTTTATGACTAGTAATAGGTCAGTAGTCTATAATTATAATGTAATAGTCACTTTGAATTACGTATTTTTTTGTGAGAGAAGCAGAAATGTCAGAAAAACAGGATTAGGTCAGGGACGTTCTCTGAACAAATAAGATCTGTTCTCAAACCAATATTAATGACCCATCATGGCGAATTGGTGCCTACGTTTGAAGCACATAGGTTCCTCAATCCAAATATAATGCTAATATCTTGTAAAAATCAAACCCATTAAGTACTGATAAGCAAAGATGTTTACGTCAGAGACGTTATACGGGACGTTTTACATATTTTCAACTACTACAATTGGGAGTCGATCTTTCATTATTCCACAGTAGATGGCCCTCGTATACATACATTGTTCTAGGTAATTTGCGCAATCTAGAAACAATGTTGATTTTATAATTTTGATCAGAGACGTTCATTTTGTGCGTACATTGCTCCAGTGCATGGTAAGTTAACTTTAATATCATTTTTACTCTATTTTTTTTTTTCTTACAGCAAGATGGGAAGACCGGATGGATTGTAAACACTCCGAATATCCTGTTTAGGATCTTTAGTCTCAGTCATGTTCATGGAGCCTACAAGTTCCAGACCACGGCCGTGGTAATGGCAAGACCGGACGGATATCTGATTGGAGGTGCCATCTGTTTACACAATAATGACTTTCCCAACCCCGGTTTCAGGTGTCGCAAGCGACACAGTCGATACTATGCACTGATTGAGGACATTGAATACCAAATGAAGGAGAAATTCAGTTCAATGTTATAATGCCGACTCCGTTTTTAATGCACGTCACTACGTTTGCTTTTGAGCCTGTGAAATTTGAGGCTTATACGCTAAGAAGTAAAGGTTCAAATAATTTGCACCCAATTTGAAACAATGGCAGGACACACTTGAACCCTTAATTATGTTTAATTGCACCCTTACTTAACTGCCTTTTTGAATTTTTGCCAATTTCTGCAAATAAGGTTTTTGTACAGTGGATAAGAATATGCAAATGAGTGAGCTAACCATGTCATAACCTCTCCATTTTCCATTGATCGTGTACAAAAAATAACGAAAATTTAATGTTTCTGGCATTGAAATCTGAAACATAATGCTATTCGTGGTCGATTATATACCTTCGGAATAGTGTTATATATACCCGGATTTAAGCCTGGGGCATAATTATGTTTGAATGAAAAACTGGAAATTTCAAAATATTATGTTCAAATGTTATGGCAAGTAGTGAGGGGATGACATAGCACATAGGTTCCTCAATCCAAATATACACTTTAATGCTAATGTCTTGTTAAAATCAAACCCATTAAATACTGATAAGCAAAGATGTTTACGTTAGAGACGTTATACGGGACGTTTTACATATTTTCAACTACTACAATTGGGAATCGATCTTTCATTATTCCACAGTAGATGGCCCTCGTATACATACATTGTTCTAGGTAATTTGCGCAATCTAGAAACAATGTTGATTTTATAATTTTGATCAGAGACGTTCATTTTGTGCGTACATTGCTCCAGTGCATGGTAAGTTAACTTTAATATCATTTTTACTCTATTTTTTTTTTCTTACAGCAAGATGGGAAGACCGGATGGATTGTAAACACTCCGAATATCTTGTTTAGGATCTTTAGTCTCAGTCATGTTCATGGAGCCTACAAGTTCCAGACCACGGCCGTGGTACTGGCAAGACCGGACGGATATCTGATTGGAGGTGCCATCTGTTTACACAATAATGACTTTCCCAACCCCGGTTTCAGGTGTCGCAAGCGACACAGTCGATACTATGCACTGATTGAGGACATTGAATACCAAATGAAGGAGAAATTCAGTTCAATGTTAAAATGCCGACTCCGTTTTTAATGCACGTCACTACGTTTGCTTTTGAGCCTGTGAAATTTGAGGCTTATACGCTAAGAAGTAAAGGTTCAAATAATTTGCACCCAATTTGAAACAATGGCAGGACACACTTGAACCCTTAATTATGTTTAATTGCACCCTTACTTAACTGCCTTTTTGAATTTTTGCCAATTTCTGCAAATAAGGTTTTTGTACAGTGGATAAGAATATGCAAATGAGTGAGCTAACCATGTCATAACCTCTCCATTTTCCATTGATCGTGTACAAAAAATAACGAAAATTTAATGTTTCTGGCATTGAAATCTGAAACATAATGCTATTCGTGGTCGATTATATACCTTCGGAATAGTGTTCAGTTACATATATACCCGGATTTAAGCCTGGGGCATAATTATGTTTGAATGAAAAACTGGAAATTTCAAAATATTATGTTCAAATGTTATGGCAAGTAGTGAGGGGATGACATAGCACATAGGTTCCTCAATCCAAATATAATGCTAATGTCTTGTAAAAATCAAACCCATTAAATACTGATAAGCAAAGATGTTTACGTCAGAGACGTTATACGGGACGTTTTACATATTTTCAACTACTACAATTGGGAGTCGATCTTTCATTATTCCACACTAGATGGCCCTCGTATACATACATTGTTCTAGGTAATTTGCGCAATCTAGAAACAATGTTGATTTTATAATTTTGATCAGAGACGTTCATTTTGTGCGTACATTGCTCCAGTGCATGGTAAGTTAACTTTAATATCATTTTTACTCTATTTTTTTTTTCTTACAGCAAGATGGGAAGACCGGATGGATTGTAAACACTCCGAATATCCTGTTTAGGATCTTTAGTCTCAGTCATGTTCATGGAGCCTACAAGTTCCAGACCACGGCCGTGGTACTGGCAAGACCGGACGGATATCTGATTGGAGGTGCCATCTGTTTACACAATAATGACTTTCCCAACCCCGGTTTCAGGTGTCGCAAGCGACACAGTCGATACTATGCACTGATTGAGGACATTGAATACCAAATGAAGGAGAAATTCAGTTCAATGTTATAATGCCGACTCCGTTTTTAATGCACGTCACTACGTTTGCTTTTGAGCCTGTGAAATTTGAGGCTTATACGCTAAGAAGTAAAGGTTCAAATAATTTGCACCCAATTTGAAACAATGGCAGGACACACTTGAACCCTTAATTATGTTTAATTGCACCCTTACTTAACTGCCTTTTTGAATTTTTGCCAATTTCTGCAAATAAGGTTTTTGTACAGTGGATAAGAATATGCAAATGAGTGAGCTAACCATGTCATAACCTCTCCATTTTCCATTGATCGTGTACAAAAAATAACGAAAATTTAATGTTTCTGGCATTGAAATCTGAAACATAATGCTATTCGTGGTCGATTATATACCTTCGGAATAGTGTTCAGTTACATATATACCCGGATTTAAGCCTGGGGCATAATTATGTTTGAATGAAAAACTGGAAATTTCAAAATATTATGTTCAAATGTTATGGCAAGTAGTGAGGGGATGACATAGCACATAGGTTCCTCAATCCAAATATACACTTTAATGCTAATGTCTTGTAAAAATCAAACCCGTTAAATACTGATAAGCAAAGATGTTTACGTCAGAGACGTTATACGGGACGTTTTACATATTTTCAACTACTACAATTGGGAATCGATCTTTCATTATTCCACAGTAGATGGCCCTCGTATACATACATTGTTCTAGGTAATTTGCGCAATCTAGAAACAATGTTGATTTTATAATTTTGATCAGAGACGTTCATTTTGTGCGTACATTGCTCCAGTGCATGGTAAGTTAACTTTAATATCATTTTTACTCTATTTTTTTTTTCTTACAGCAAGATGGGAAGACCGGATGGATTGTAAACACTCCGAATATCCTGTTTAGGATCTTTAGTCTCAGTCATGTTCATGGAGCCTACAAGTTCCAGACCACGGCCGTGGTACTGGCAAGACCGGACGGATATCTGATTGGAGGTGCCATCTGTTTACACAATAATGACTTTCCCAACCCCGGTTTCAGGTGTCGCAAGCGACACAGTCGATACTATGCACTGATTGAGGACATTGAATACCAAATGAAGGAGAAATTCAGTTCAATGTTATAATGCCGACTCCGTTTTTAATGCACGTCACTACGTTTGCTTTTGAGCCTGTGAAATTTGAGGCTTATACGCTAAGAAGTAAAGGTTCAAATAATTTGCACCCAATTTGAAACAATGGCAGGACACACTTGAACCCTTAATTATGTTTAATTGCACCCTTACTTAACTGCCTTTTTGAATTTTTGCCAATTTCTGCAAATAAGGTTTTTGTACAGTGGATAAGAATATGCAAATGAGTGAGCTAACCATGTCATAACCTCTCCATTTTCCATTGATCGTGTACAAAAAATAACGAAAATTTAATGTTTCTGGCATTGAAATCTGAAACATAATGCTATTCGTGGTCGATTATATACCTTCGGAATAGTGTTCAGTTACATATATACCCGGATTTAAGCCTGGGGCATAATTATGTTTGAATGAAAAACTGGAAATTTCAAAATATTATGTTCAAATGTTATGGCAAGTAGTGAGGGGATGACATAGCACATAGGTTCCTCAATCCAAATATAATGCTAATGTCTTGTAAAAATCAAACCCATTAAATACTGATAAGCAAAGATGTTTACGTCAGAGACGTTATACGGGACGTTTTACATAATTTCAACTACTACAATTGGGAATCGATCTTTCATTATTCCACACTAGATGGCCCTCGTATACATACATTGTTCTAGGTAATTTGCGCAATCTAGAAACAATGTTGATTTTATAATTTTGATCAGAGACGTTCATTTTGTGCGTACATTGCTCCAGTGCATGGTAAGTTAACTTTAATATCATTTTTACTCTATTTTTTTTTTCTTACAGCAAGATGGGAAGACCGGATGGATTGTAAACACTCCGAATATCCTGTTTAGGATCTTTAGTCTCAGTCATGTTCATGGAGCCTACAAGTTCCAGACCACGGCCGTGGTACTGGCAAGACCGGACGGATATCTGATTGGAGGTGCCATCTGTTTACACAATAATGACTTTCCCAACCCCGGTTTCAGGTGTCGCAAGCGACACAGTCGATACTATGCACTGATTGAGGACATTGAATACCAAATGAAGGAGAAATTCAGTTCAATGTTATAATGCCGACTCCGTTTTTAATGCATGTCACTACGTTTGCTTTTGAGCCTGTGAAATTTGAGGCTTATACGCTAAGAAGTAAAGGTTCAAATAATTTGCACCCAATTTGAAACAATGGCAGGACACACTTGAACCCTTAATTATGTTTAATTGCACCCTTACTTAACTGCCTTTTTTTTTGCCAATTTCTGCCATAAGGTTTTTGTACAGTGGATAAGAATATGCAAATGAGTGAGCTAACCATGTCATAACCTCTCCATTTTCCATTGATCGTGTACAAAAAATAACGAAAATTTAATGTTTCTGGCATTGAAATCTGAAACATAATGCTATTCGTGGTCGATTATATACCTTCGGAATAGTGTTCAGTTACATATATACCCGGATTTAAGCCTGGGGCATAATTATGTTTGAATGAAAAACTGGAAATTTCAAAATATTATGTTCAAATGTTATGGCAAGTTGTGAGGGGATGACATGCTCATTTTGCCATTTGCAGATTCATAATGACCATTCAAAAACTGTTTACTGAAGAACTAGCGAAACTTCAAAATGTCACAACCTTCTCATTTTTGTGGAGCCCGTATGATTTTCTTTCTTATCAGCGAATAAATTTATACATTTGGGCTGAATTTCCCCTTGAATGAAGCTTTTTCCTTTGGAAGTAAGGTGAAATATTCTAGTGATATTTTTGAGGTTTGTAAGCCAAATACAGGAGAAAAGGAAAAATACTAACGTCTGTGATGAAACAAGAAAACGTCTATTAAGAATGTCCCTTACCTAGTTTCCACTATGAACACTATAATGCATCGCCTTTGAGTTGAAGGAAGAAGGATTAATAATCCCCTAACGATGTGACAGATAAAATGTGATATCGTTATGTTATCATTGTCAACCTCTTGAAAGAGGTTTTCAGTTCACTTTTCGTCAACAAACAGTTGCTATACCATACTGTCGATATTCTTCTGAGTTTGGTGTTGTGGCAAGTGCATTACATTGTTTACAATTTATATCTGCCATAGTATCAAAAAAAGCGTAGCGAAATTTGATGCTTCTAGGATAAGCAAAGGTTAATTACAGCTTTCTGAGACGACATCATAACAGTGGCCCAGGTAAGGTCCCTAATGAAAATACAAACTGGCTTATACTCATACAATTATATTTTAGACTAAGGGGTCAAATTAAATTAGTATCAATAAATTTGTGTTTACCTTTGTTATAGATTTGGACTACAATTGAAAGCAAACATATACAAAATTAATAGCGTGTGGGCACACCTGCATATACACCTGAAGGTAAAATGCAAAGTAGTGGTCATCATAAACAAAAACAATTCTCGACATTTAGGCCTAGGTAAATGATTTCTCAATGAATGTGGAATGTCCAGTTGCGAGCATCTTTTAAAATAGGGAGTTTGATGTTTAATTTTAGTGATAACTTACAGCCGAAACGTCCCTGATGGAAAAGCAAATGTCTCTGATATAAATGAGTAATTAGGTAAAGTAGTTGAAATTGCAAATTTTTCAGGTAATTTTGTTGTCTGTCATTAAAAGGTGTTGTAAGATCTGAATGATATATCAAGAACAGGCTTGTTGTTGATTTTTGGTGCAGAAATCGAAATTCCTCTTACAATTTGGAGATTCGTAGTTATAATCAATTAGTATGAAAAATAATTCAAGGTGAAATTACCATTCTGAATTGTTGACAAAAGATTAAAAGACATGTGCTTAATAAAGGAAAATGTTGTTTGCTCACAAAACTCTTAAAGGTAGGGAATCCCATTTGCATGCCTTAAACGAAGAGTTGTATAAATACAGTGGTATGTTGAAAGAGTATAATTTTAGAAACTCCCATAAAGTATTGAAAGTGGAAGGTAACATTTAGTACATTTTTATTGACCGTTAGATTTTAAATTGAATTTTTTTCGGGGCTCACCGTAAATTCCAGTACATTACTAGACTACCTTTGCAGACCCATGCACTGCATGTGTGTCCATCATGTATATTTTGTGAAGAAAGTTCATCAAAACTTACAAACATTTCTATATACATTCTTGCCACACACTCTATATGTTATTACATCAGCTCTTATACTTTTAGATTTGTGTTTATAGATAAAAAAATACAGAAGACTGCAACAAAAAGGCTTAAGTGTGGCTGACACACAGAACTACTGAGTAGTTGAGTTTTGTGCATTATTCAAATTGTAGATAACTGTTAACTTCAAAATTTCTCAGCAGTGGCCTAAATAAGTCCCCTGAGGTTCATATTTAATGTTTTGCTGCATTTTGGGAGGTCTGTAAAAGGTATCCCCTACCTTTAAATAGGGATCAAAGGACATCATTTGTATTGCCTATGTCTGAGGAACGTCTATGAGTGAAACCAGAACGTCTCTGATCAACACATGGCTTACTTCCAGCGTCTGTATAGGGCTTTTATGGTGATTTGATCAAACGAAATGCACTAATTCATTATTAGTATCTACTGAACATTAACATTTAAACAAATGAGACCCCTGCTACATGTTTTGTTCAAATGAGATGAAAGTGAAGATAAGAATATGAAAATCTCTGCTTAAATGACAAAAACTCCACTTTGTCTTTAACTTCCATGTGTATTAGCTTTTGTAAACTTCACAGGAGGCAAACAATATTTTAGGAACAAATTAACACAGTCTTCGAAAGTATGAACAAGATTAAACTATCTTCATTTGAATGTTTTTTCACCCTTCATTTGAATTTTCACTAAAACGATGTTTATTTTAGTCAGAGACGTTCGCCATTATGTCACAGTTCTATTTAACCTTGAATAAAAACAACACCCTTGGAGATATCCCAGTATAATTGGGTTTACAAGAAAGCTGACAATAATGACATTTCACTGAGATGTATCTATACAATGAGTCACATGTTTTAATTTTGACCCCTGATTTGCCCAATTGTACATCGTTCAACGTTTTCACCCATATATATATACATATATATATATTGAAACAAAGAAAGGGAAAACTGAACAGAAACAAATGATGAATAGTGAAAAGCGGTCTAGTAATCCAGAGGTCTCGGGTTCGAATCCCGATGAAAACCCATTTTCTTTGCTCAGTTTTCACTATATATATATATATATATACATACATACATATATATACATGTGTATACACACACACACACATATTTTATATATATATATATATTTATACATATAGCAATCAGTCCATCAGCATTAGAAGTGTGCTCCTTACCAGCCGAGTTGCATACTCATTATCCTTGTAATGTGACATACCTGTAAACCCTGCCACCACGATGCACGCTGGATGCTACAATGCCCAGCATCTACATGTATGCATTTAAGTGCGCATCCTTGGTGTCAAATGTGTCAGTAGTATATCGTTCATTTACCTATGACCTGTTATTGTTCTCTCAGAATAAAATTCACTTGACTAACCAATGGGCTATGGCATGGTAGGGTGCCCGAAAATTTGTGTGTTCATTAAATAAACTGTTGGTATCGACAGTCTGTTGTATAACGTAATATTGATATCATCCAACCAACACACAGATTACAAATAGAATACTGAACATATATTTATCATATCATATATCATATATTTGTATATATACAATCAGGCCATTACCATATATATGATCTGAATATTGACTAGTATAACTACTACTTAGCAGGTCTATTCAATCTATTTGTACCTACACTGCAGTTTTACTGTAGCCTGTGGGGCCTTGGGGCCAATTTCTAGATGATACTACTGCATACTACCAGTACGTACACTTGTAACGTCAATGTGATGAATATGGGACTCGACTACGGGTAAACGCAATCAAAGAAGGCTGTATGTGTCACTCTGTAAGGTGTGGGTGGATAAACAAGAACATGCCGCAAGAATAGGCAAGAACGAATCCAAACACTCACAGTATCATACAATTCGCCACAGTGACGGACAGAGACGTCGAATGGCATGGACTTCGGCGCAGGAGAACAGTTGCAGGAGCATTACTAAAATTCTGGTACAAGAGATCAAGTACGCGGAAACGACACCACACCACGTTACATCTAGTAATACAATACAGGATCCCGATCCCTGGCATTGCCTTTATGGCACCGTACCCCTGCATGACGCGCTGCGGCGGGGACCGAGATCCGGTGCGTTGCTAACAAGCTCCCACCAAGCCGAGCGTTGCGGTAGGGACGCTGTGGTTGATCTTTACACACTGCATTTTCGATGCTGGAGAGGGCGTGCTTGTGAAATTCTCTTGTGAGACGGCTGAAACCGGAGGTGGAAGAGAATTTTGCTGAAACCTTTACATAATGCAGGGCTCTACACTAACTTTTATTTTTGGTGGCCCGATCGGGCCACCAAAATCATTGATTTTCATTTTTGGGTGGCTCGAAAGTAGAAAATCTGGTGGCCCGAAAAAAATCAAGAAAAACATAAGAAAAACTAAATCGGTCCTACTAAACATAGAAAATAAATATCAAGTATTACTGAAGTGATACAGGTACCCATGTCTAAAATAAATGAATAGAAAATCCAATCATCTTCCCGCTATTCTGAGTTCTAAGATTTAGCAAATAGGCTTATAGATTATCATAAAAGTTGATGCTTATTTAGGTGGTCAAAACTTACGTTTGAAATGATAAAGTGGGAGCATTTGCAGACATTTGTAAACACCCGGCATTTGTTTTGGCACTGTAAAGAGCCGAAAGTTACCGTTATTCATTTCTGATTGTAAAAGCAATCATGCAACATTTACAAGTATTTTAACACCTTACGGAGTCGAATGTTTTACCGTTAATCATTTTCAAATGTAAAAGCAAACAACCGACATTTATTTTAGCACATTACGGAGCTAATTATATGCATTGTTTGCGTGTTTTCAAATTTTATTGTTCAATTCAAATGAAAATGAATTTGAATTGATTTGAATTTATGTCACAAAGCAATTCTGACATTGCACTCTGCTTCAGTAGTGGGTACTAGCATGTTATGAGGCTGCTATCATAGTACGTAAAAATTACATGATCGAATTGTGTCCAAAGGAGAAGTACTGAATTAATTGCATGTAGTTATACACGCTGGAGGCAATTTACTCTCGCGGGGGCGTCGTGGATACCGCTATAACCCCGATCGATGTTGTAATCGAGATGTAATCAAATATGAAACATCAGTAGCAGCCACGATCGGTAAGCTCTCATGTGGTACGTATACTTCCGGCGAGGCTTTTTGGCTAATCGTTCCCATTTTTCTTGTTTTTTATTGGCCCCTGCCACTGAAATCCTGTTATTACATGGTTAGATCACACCTTTCTTATTCCTTCTGCTTCTGTCTACATTTTACACCAAAACCCGACAATTCTGCATGCCATTCAAGAACGATTCGATGTTTTCATTTAAGTCGACAGTGTCACTTTATTAATGTCACAAAGCAATTCTGACACAATACATAGCGCTCTGCTATCGTACAGTGACCTCGCTTATGAAAAGTCAGGACATCGCACACTGATTCTTCACAGTCGCTATGTGAAAATAATGTCACAAAGCAATAATTGTGGCATTACAGAGCAATTCTGACATTGCGCCCTGGCCTACTTTATACTGTCCCTGTATATAGGATCCTCCCACAATATCGCATCCACCACACGATTTCTAGCGTCAATTCTCCGTTCCTGTCAGCCTGTGTTCACTAATGTTGAACAGGTATACTCTTAATTTCGAGTTTCTGTGCCGTCAGTGATAATTCACTTCGGACATGTCGGAGCTGCGCCCCTCATTGAATAGTCAGTATACCGTTTTGGGATCGCCTCTGCCCATATTTACGAGAAACTCTCACGGCTAAGTACTTAGATAATTTGTCATAGCAGGGAAGGGAATACCATTAGCATCACATGGAACAATATTCGAGGTTACACCAAGGAGGTGCCCAGTACCTCCTTGGTTACACACGTGTTTACTCACTAACACTTTCTTTGACAGTTGAAATCTATCCTCAAAATCAGACGTTTCTAGTTTCTAGTTCTTAGCCTTTTTTTTCTTTACTTGATGTGCAGTATATATGCCTCCAATCACGAAGAAGTCAAAATGAGTGGGTAATGAATAGAGTAATGCCCATATCACACCAAAATAGAGAAACATTGATAGAAATACATTGTATCGACAAAGAATGCCTGTTATGAAGCTGCATTTGAATATATTATCCAGAGACGAAAGTGGGTCAAACTGTATAGTAAAAAGACTATTCGGAAATGGGGGTTTTGCTAGGGGCTCGACTTATCATCCATCCAACCAAGTCACCGAATCAAGGAGGTGTGACCCAACCAGGGAGGTGACAGACGCTTCCTGATCGTCTAACAGCCCGCGAGCAGCGCGATCCCTATATAGAACATGCAGGCATACACATAATACGCAAAGCAATGCTGGTGTACGAGTATCATGCTCGTTTGTTGATGTTTAGCGACCTCGCACGTGGATTCTCCACACGACCTTCGCCGCTATGCTCGGTAGGAGGTTATTGCAGCTGCATCTACTCGTGTAGCGTATACCAACACCAGACACCTCAGTCTTGAAGTTGAATTCGAAAAGTGTCACATCCCCTCCACTCCGCGTGTCTTCATCTCACGCCAGAATTTGCAGTTGAAATCAATATTCGCCATTGATAGACACAGACAGATGCTGCGTATTAACTCGTCTCAACTCTGATGAACGTTGTTCAAGGCAGACGGATACGGCCAACGCAAAATCTACGTTTGGCGTATTAAAATTTTATCCACCATTTTCCAGGTGAATCCATAAGGAGCCCGTTTGGCAGCCTCAAGGAAGCAGGTGGGGAAAGTCTTGGTGAGAGCGATTGTTTTGAGTTTGTTCCTGTGTTTTTAAATAAGAAAAGGGTGGAGTTACGTGTGAAATCAGTCACATACAAGGTATTCGTAGTGTGCGCTATATCATGGCTCTGGGTGGCTTCGATGATCCTTTTGTATGACACGCTTGCTATATAATTATGTGACATGTCATTGTTATCGATGAATGAATCGATGAATAGTTGTTATTATTGAGTTATACCCGTCTAGTATGATGTCACAAGGTTTAGTTTCAATTCAGGTGTTACCACCACCTAAGCCGGTAGGCCTATACATATCGATGCAAATATACAGATACCTGCCATACAAACTGAAGGATCTAGTCAGTCGAAATAAGAGCTATAAAAGTATAGGAGCTATAGCGCGTATAGCGTGGAGTAAAAATATGTCACATTATGGAAGTAGGTCTATACACGAACTTTTGATAAATGAGCTCGTTCAGAAGGCCTGCTTCGCTTCGTGGTGCATATACAAAGTACTTATGAAACCTTTTGTTAAACACAAAATGGCTTGGGTTATAGCATGCATGCAGTGCGAACGTAGCTCGCCTATATCCTTCTTGTGGTTCGAACCTGATTGAACCTACTTGTCAAGTCGAAGGAACTGTTCTTAGCTGCTGACGATGATCGTATGATAAATCACCACGGCTGATCAAAAGCAATCATTAAATCTTGATGGATGGATCAATGTGTTCGAATTTGATCATTTTCGGACAACAGTGTGAATATTATGTTGGCAGGTGGCCCGCACTAGCTGATAGATTAATATTGGTATAGTCAAACTTAAATGGCGCACATGCCTGATCAGGCAGACTTGCCTCATCAAGCAATAATTGATTTAGCATAATTCAAATCTTAATCAACATAATGATTTTAATTCGTTTAGGGCAGCAACAGACGAAATGAAACGAGACCAAAACCCTAATAATAAACCCTTAATTAGTTGATTGAGTGAAAGCGGTAATATTAGTAGAACACATCATGAAAAGTTATGAATTTGTAAAGTTTCTATGCCGTCATCGCTGGATATAAGGAGACTACGCACTTGATGACGTCATTCTGGTCAACAATTATAAAGAAAATATAAAGAAAATTCAACACATTTTCTCTTTTCTAGCATAACAAGCGAGCAATTGACAGCTCTTTTAGAAAGCAAGCGGAAGTACCAAAAGGGATGGGTACACAGTTTTGGTTGAGATGGAGCTTCAGGTTTCCAACGTTCTTGATGGTAATTCCTTGATTATGAGAAACCTCATAATTATGAAATACGAAAGAGCATGTAATTCTATAAGAGGAATTCAAAGTTCTTGATGAAAATTGGTTTTGAAATGGCTGGTATATCCAAAACAAAGCGATCGTAATAAAAGGTGGGACTCATTTTTTATCAGGATTGTTCTGTTTTTCTTTGTTTTTTTTTATATCTCAGCCATAGCTCAGATTTTCATCAAATCAATTTGAATTCCTCTTAGAATAATATTGTATGCTCTTTAACATTTCATAAAGTCGCTTCTAAGTATCTCGCAAAAAGTTGAAAGCTTAACATTGTCACCTCAACCAATACTAGTAACAATTTGAAGAAAATGTGTACTTTTCAATTATCCTTATCTCTATATTGTTGTCAATAATGACGTCATGGAGCGAGGTAGTCTCGTTATCCAGCTGTGACGACACGGAAACTTTAAAAAATCATAACTTTTGAAAGGATTGTCCGCTTTTCCTCAAACTTTGCACTTATGCATTATACTAATATTGCTACTTCCACTCAATCCACGTTTATATTGGGACCTTTGTTTTCTTTAAATATTCAGAACGTGATGCGCTGTCATTGCATTTGATTGAAATCTGAACAGCAGAGTAATTATCTATGTATAGGCCTAACACAAAGCATGTGATGCTCCATAGTGTAAATATCATGGATATTCTATAATGTTATGGGCAACCTCAACAACGCATACACTACAGCCCAACTTCCCTTTGTGATTGAAGTGCACTGTAACTTTTACCAGAACAGAAACAAAGTGATAATGATAACAAGTAATGAAATATAAGTCGCATCAAGGAATCTGATTTCATTGATCCGCCAGTCAGTTTTGAGCACTCATCTAAACGAGATAAAATCATAAAAATAAACGCTTATCTCCGAAGGGCACTAATATGCGATAGTTAGCCCTAAAATAAGACATCGATCTACTCGAGTTGTTATTTATGGCGATATGTACCACAGTCTGCCTTTTTAAACACACCCACGAAAATATGTACAAGAATGTAGCTGTCTTTTGATTTGTATTACTGATAAAAAATTGAGATTAATTCAGTGCAAACAATCTCTTCGAGTACTTCCAAATATATCTCGCGTGTGTTTATATTTGCATAATCCTGATTTTCCGTTTAAAAAATATCATGCACATCTCCTTGCTGGTGTTGTCCTGTCTGCTTGTCATGTAATTGTAGGCCTACACTGAATTGAACCTGTGACATTATTATCTCAAACCGAAGGCTCCCATATTCCCGCAAACATACCGACACGTGTCAAGGTGACCTTCAAACAGCTCATTCGTCTATACGGGACGGCCAGTGGTGTCGTCGTTATGATTCTCTAGTCATTTCAAGGAGATACTATACAAGTACTTCCTTTCATGGGTTAGGCCTACAGTTATACTACTGCAACAATTCCCATTGTTCCCCGCTTTCCATAAATGTGACTTCATCTTTATCATATACTTCATTTGTAACTCCAAGGGAATGAATATACCAGTATTGCAACTATATAGACAGGCACACGATTTGTTTTGTTTTGTTTTGTTTTTGTTTTTGTTTTTGTTTTTGTTTGTTTTTTTGTTTTTTTTTTGTTTTTTGTTGTTGTTGTTGTTTTTTTTTTTTTTGGGGGGGGGGTTGGGGAGTGGGGGAGGGTCGGAAAGGCACATTCAAAGGATATTTGCCAGTGGTAAGAAATTATACATAGGCCGATATTATGATTATGTATAGTTTTTATAGTTATCGAGGTTAAGGGCGGCAAGGTAGCTCAGTCAAAGCGTATCTCCCTTTCAATCGAATGCACAGGTTCGTGATTGGTACGGTTCGGCGCGGGTTCGAATTCCTGGGCAATGTTGTGTGTTATCATGCCCCTGTAGTATAGGGCTCCTCTATTATCATCAGGGTGATTATCACACATCTGCAAGCAGATAAGTGTGGTATGATTTTATACAAGATTAGCACTAGCAGATTACGACAGATTTCTCCCATGGTAATTAACACATTCAGTCATTGTCTACCCTTCCCCTTCTGCAGAAATTTATGAACGCGACAAACCTTCAGACTCCATGGTTTACTTTGATGGAAACAAAACTTCATTGTCACAGAATATTATAGCCATGAGGAATTTGAGAGGAAGTTGGAGACGGATAGCATGGGAGTATCCGAGGTTCACCCCGTACCTTGTTTTCAGTCAGTATAGTGCCACCATCCTGTACATTATGTGACATATAGATAAATTAATAGATGGATTAACGGGGGGGGGGGGGGCAGGGAGGGAAGCCTATTTACGTAAGTTTCCACTGTCTGCAATACTCAATTCCTGTCTTAAAGATTCCTTTCCCCATGTGTATGCCGCCATCATTATTTCAGGCGTAGGCTTTCAATAACGTGCTCCATTATTTTGACGTTTTGATTGTGAATGTATAATAATGATATAAGTATGCATGATAATCCACATAATCTGTTTACATAGCGTTGTAGTCGGACTTCAGTGCTATGTTCGGAAAGGATTATCAATGAGATATGTCAACGACACTGATTACTATACAGCCATCATAGTTATTTACCTCATCACCTTCGTGTTAATGACCGTGGACAGCGATGGTCAATGATTCGCCGTCCTTCACGCTAGACAACAAGGTCCCGTAGCGTTATCGTAAGTGTAGGCCTATCATACACTTCAAGAGGAAATAACGAACGAGTTGCACTGTTTACATTGGCCAATCACGTGTCCCTATTAGCAAACAGAATAAGCATACAAACGGTCAATGGCAAAAAGTTCGGGTACGTCGCCGTTGATAATGGTTAGTACAGTATGAAATGATACGCGACATCATATACGACGTAAGTCCCTTGTCACCATTTGTCATGATGGCATTACGTTCCCAAGATGACAAAAGCGTATGGTTATAATACATGTTTACACATATCAGCATCATATACCACTCGTCATGTATAATGCATCAATTACTCTCTGTTTTTTGGCAGTTGCAGGAAATGATGAATTTTTCTTCTATTTCCTTATGAGTTTTATTTATTCGCATAAGTTTTAAGGGATGGCTAGGAACTGATAAGTGGGAATCAGTGGGAAAGCTGGAGGATGATTGTTCCCATCCTTGTGGGATTCATTTAAGAGTATATTATATATCTATTGTTGTGTGAGAATTATTTGCTTCAGAATGGTTTCATATTCAAGTAATGTGCAGTTTAATGTTTCCAGGTTAGCATGCCTTTACAGTGACGAGGCGATAGTTAACGATCGCCTCGTCACTGTACAGGCATGCTAACCTGTAAACATTAAACTGCACATTACTTGAATATGAAACCATTCTGAAGCAAATAATTTTCACACAACAATAGATATATAATATACTCTTAAATGAATCCCACAAGGATTGGAACAATCATACCCAGCATTCCCACTAATTCTCACTGATCAGTTACAACTATCCCCTTTAAATATAAGCATTAGAAATTGACTTTATCTTTACTGTATTGTTTTGGAGGTCGTATACTGTGAAGTAAAGCAGTTCAGTACAGTTCATCACTGAGATTTATTTCCATTCCATTCGTTCACAAAAACATGAAAAAATACAAAGTATACATTATACAATCATCATTTTGTCATTTTTTTTACAAAATACATAATAAAATATCATAAAGTATAATGAAATATACATACAATTTCATTAAACAAACAAAAAAAAGTGGCCCACTGAAAACAGGGCTTGTATAACGTGAGCACTTGAGACGTTATTGATTTATACTAAATATCATCCGGAATTAATTCATATATAACTCAAAAACATCATTAAGATGTTTTTGGTTATATGTATTGATTATGATGATAAACAATAGCTATTTTCGAATGCAAAAAGTGCAAATTACAATTTACAAATTAAGACACTGACAAAAATTATAGTGTTATACAAGCTATACAGACACATGAATCAGGGAGGTGTGAGAGAGCTCTCACTCACACCTCCCTGCATGAATTGAGCCGTCTGTACCCGGAAGAGACGACACAAAATAACTAATACGTACATGTGCATACACTACATTCATACACACATACGCATGCACGTATCATAAAAACATTCACACAAAAGACACGACATCATACAAGAGAGAGAGAGAGAGAGGGAGAGAGAGAGAGAGAGGGGAGGGAGAGAGAGAGAGAGCACAATGATGCACATTGAAGCATATAGAATAGCTATTGTACCACGGCACGATAATGGAGTCCAGTATACAATTGGAACGGTTGCATACAAGAGAGATAGAGAAGAATAATTCAGCATGTGCCATCACTATGCATGAACGCGGGTTATGGAAGATACTAGTATTGTTTATTTCCGTTATAACCCCAAGAATTACATCGCGTTGCAATCGCAAGAAGATTACGCCGACGCCCACGACACATTATATCTCGTCAGGGAAGTCACCTCCCTGATCTCGTCAAACTATGGAAACCCCTGCCAATGCCTGTTGAATGATATTCAATGGAGGCACCAATTTCTCTGTTAGATTATTTTATTAGATTCACCGGTGAACGAAAATTTAAAAAAAAAGACAAAGACAAAAAAAAAAAATAATGCATGTTATGTTTAGTAAAATGTCCTTGACACTTGCCCAAAGATCTCAATGTCGACCAAACGCTATTTTATCGGCTAAACTAACATGCAATGTTATCTGCCGAGCAAACATGCCTTAGTTACATCAGAGAAGCAAAAGCATTAAAAAGCGTCGACTGTGTGTCTTCCTACTCCTACTTCGAAAGTTCAATGCTTACTTTAGGATTTCTTTCAAAAGATTTTTGTATATCTGTGTGCGTTTGTGTGTGACTTCTTTCAACGTGTTTGCGCATGTATTTAGACATACACTCAGCAAAAAAAGAATGTAAACAATTTCTTGAGTTCATATTTTTCATAGATTTTGATGAAAATCAATGTATTATATACCATATTAAAGGTTATTTAATTAGCTATTAAGCTATTAGGTTAATTTAAAAGAAAACTTTACGCATGAGTGAGCACATTTGTTTTGTCCTCCAAGGTAGAAAATTGAAAATTGCAAAAATTGACATGTTCTCTTTCATTTGCAAATGCCTTCACGATAACATTGACAACAAAAGACCAGTTTAAGACAATGAGAGGCATGAATGAAATAGCAAAAATAAGTTTTCGTTCTCTTTATTTCTTTATAACCTCTAAGAAAAGCAAAATGGGAAACTAAAGGGGGAAAATAAGAATTCAAGTCAAACTTCAAATGACATAGGGAATTATGAGCATAAAGATGATTACATAAACAGAATTGCTCTATTTATTTCTTTTAATCTAGCAATTTAAGAATTAATGAGACAAATTCAAGAACCGAACATTATTTACGATTTCCTAATTTGAAAAAAAGCTCAAATTTCTACCATTTTTCTTGATTATTACTTCTCTTATTTCATTTGAATTTAGATTTGACATAAAATTCTTTATTTTCCTCCATTAGTTTTATCCTTCATTGATCTTTTGGGCTTTAAAGATATCATATAGAGATCATAGGTTCATTTTTACAACTTAATTGATGTTTCGTTTTGTATGAAATTTGTTGTTTGTTCTTAATGTTCTATGGAAAAGCACATATGCATGAATGACAACTTATTCAGTTTTGCAATTTTTACTTTTGTGCCCCGGAAGAGAAAAACAAAGGTGTTCACTCATGTGTAAAGTTTCCATTTTTGTTGACCTACCAGGTTGATAGCCAATTAAATTACCTTTCATATGGTATATAATACATTAATTTTCAGCCAAATATTCTATGAGAAATATAAACTTGAAAAAGTGTTTACTTTCTTTTTTTTGCTGAGTGTACAATTAAATAATTATACCTTCTTTATCACAATCGAAAAATTAATGTTAATTATATAAACTCACTTTGATTTTACTCGTAACAAATCAAGATTTCCTTTCCTTATGACATAATATTATATACCATCTAACATTCCTGTACCCATTTCTCCACTTATTTCACACAGAAACGGCTTGTCCAAGCACTGAGAAGATTTTAATTTCTACCGTAAGATCTGCCAAGATCGGCCAGAATGCTCACCGCGGTAAGAAGTGGTAAGCTGTTTACCGCAGCAGTGTCTGACCGTATCACCAAGCTGCGGGTACTCGCAGCGTCTTTGTCCTCATCCAGTGGCGTGACCGCGGTCAACTACGAACCGGACACCGTCAGGAGGGGCGTCGACATCCGACAGCAAAGCATACTTTTACCGGTAATATTGCTTAGCGCATTACAAGTTTTTACTCATTAATTTTGTTATTGAGAATCGCTGTCTGTTCAAGCATCGGCTGAATTTGATTCTCCTTTTTGTGTTGTTTAACTATGGAGAAGGGGGGGGGGGGTCTACAGTTTTTATGTCGTTCATTCATTCATTCATTCCTTCCCTTTTTATTGTCATTTCCAAACAATATACATGGATAACACAAACGTCAAAATGATGGTATATTCTTGTAACATAATATCACATGGTCGTGTTTGAAAATAAAATATCGTTCAGTTCTCATTCACTTCCTCAAAGGGTTTGGAATGGTTTGCTGAAGAAATGTTGTTTGGATGTATTGTCAAGCTACTGATCACACATTCTCTCAGTGTTTGAATATTTGGAAATGAGGGTCGCATTTATGTTTCAGTGATCCTCGAGTGTTTAACTTTATGTTGAACAGCCATTTTATGGCTGTCGAACAGTCATGTCGAACAGCCATTCGTTTGCACCAGCACTCACCTCATTCTTTGTACATAATAAGTGTCTATCCAATTTTTGTTGTCGCAATGTGATTCCAGGATGACTCTGTTTTTTTTTCTTTTGTTTTGTTTTCGATAAGTATACATGATGTTTGTTTTGCCCATTTTTTTCTTTTTTTTTTCATCCCTTTTAAGGGTGTCGTATCTTCAAGCTATATGCTTATTTGACGACAGTCTTTTGCATTCACACTCCCAAAATATGCGCCATAATTCAGTCAGATCATTTGATTCATCATATCCCGAGTGGTTCCCAGTTGACGTGTTTTCTAACTCTTTTCTTCAATCTGTATACGCATATATTTCAATTATGTTTGGATGTACACACTGCATGATCATGTATTGTCTTGAAAATAAAAAGAAATAACTGTATTTCATTTGTAATATGTATTCAACGCAGAAAATTCCTAATAAATTCATTTGAATTGAAATTGAATTGAAATAGGTAAATAATATATTCTCTTGTAGAAATATCATATTTCTCAAATTGATGGTGAGCCTGTTCGCCTGTAAGCGGAAATAGTTCAAGCTTCTGAGGTGCTCTTATATTTTGAAATTTTTTTTTTTGAAAGTATAAGCATAGGACAGCAGTTGTGGAAGCATGTATCATCGGCGACGGAGAAAGGCCGCACAGTTTACGACAGTTCAAATAGTTAAATACCAATAAACATGTCTGTATCTTCGTTTGTTGTTTAAATGTTGTTGCTGTTTTTTCTTCAGCACATTACGTTTCCGATTTGAATGTGTTCTTACTTTAGTGCACTGTTCATGATTAATGCTACAATATACAGGGGCCTGAAAGAATCCGAGTGAGTGCTTACGTCAACGAATCACGCTACAGGTCGGGGCAGTTTTACAGCGACGCGACCACTGTGTACGAGGCTTTTAAGAGAGGCCAGAGAGTTTCAAGTAAGAACACGTCTCAGAAGCCACAGAGCATGAGAATGACGATATGAATCTGTCGATGATACGGGAGTGTCAATAACATCAATGACAGCGATGATAATGCTTGTGAATTCATTGATTACGCTTGAAAGTTTAAAGATATGCACAACAGGGGTCATTAGCGAGCTCTACATCTGCCACGCTAATCCTACGAAGCCGCTATTAGGCAAAAAGATAAAATAATTATAACTACGATAATAATCGTTTTGTACATGCGCAAGACACCAGGGGGGCATTTCATGAAGCATTTTGTCCGACAAGTTGTCGGACAAATTGGGCTCTCAGCCAATCAGATGCAAGGATTTCAATAGCTTGTAACAGTTTGTCAGAAAAATATCCGACCAAAATGCTTCATGAAATGCCCCCCTGTTCCTATTTTCCAGTCATGGAGGATGCGCGTCATAAACATTAAAATCTAAAGCTTGCTATAGGAAGCTTTAGTTAGATTGTCACGACGCGGATGTTCAGAGGAAAAATGTTCTGCGCATGCACACATTAATTTCGCTTATAAAAATCAACCAGGGCCCCGTTGCAAGAAAGTTGCAATCAATTGCAAATAATTGCTAATTTTGAAACAACCATTCTGATTGGCTCAGGGTCTGCCCTATTAAGAAGACATGCATGCAACAATGATTTTGATTGGCCAGTGACAATCAGTTGCAAGTTGCAAGTTGCCTTTCTAGCAACGGGTGTCTCGTCTGAGTTTGCGCGGCTTTTGCGTCCGCTCAAATTCACGACGCAGAGAGCTACTTGATGCACTGACCTTTTTAGCGTCCTCGCGTAATCTAATGCTACTTTGCAACAGTACGCAGGGAGAGAGGAGACTGACCTATGCAATCGTCGTCTTAAACATCCGCGTCGCAAATCTAAAGCTCCCTATTATTTCATGTGACGACAACTGTGATAACATGTTTGTAACGAGTGTAACAATTGATGATTAAAATGATATTTATGTGCTCGTACTATTGGGCTAGAGAGATATCGAATAAAGTCTGTTCCCCTCGTTTTGGTTGTAATACTTTGATACTTCAAAATTTTGAAAATAAAGTGTCTTTTGAATTCTCGACTTATTTAATCTCTGAATCGTCCGTCATCAACTGCTTTTTAAACAACAAAAACGAATAAGACGACTTGATGAAATGTCATTCTGGTAAATCTAACCATTGCTCTCCATCTGTGTAATTATCAGGGGCGGATCCAGGGAGGACCGCAACCGGCGCATGCCCCCCCCCCCTTATTTTTTTTTCTTGAAACAAAAAAAATAAAAAGAAAAAAATGGGGGAGGGGTGCGTGCGCCCCCTCTAATTTTGTAAACGCGCTCCCTCTTTACGGAATTCCTGGATCCGCCCCTGATTATGTACTTCACAGAGCGTATGGGACAATGTACAATTGTATTACACGATTGGAGAATTGCACTCAGGATTGATTGCACTCAGGATGACACTTTCGTGAATTCAGTTTTTAAATTATCGATAAATTCTCATGACTCATATCATCCATCAAAAAAAAACTGTGTTTGATGACTAACAGCTTAGGGCGCATTATGGCACTGCTGTTAACTCTCTACGTGCCACATCAATATATACCTGTCCATATGTTTGTGTGGGAAATTTGGGCACATTCGACAGAAAAGTGTGAACATAATTATAGATAACTCTCCCTCCTTCGAATCTGATCGCAGACGATGGTCCCTTTCTCGGCGCCCGAACTGGACCAAACGGCCGCTACGAGTGGATGTCGTTTTCCGAGGTGCGTGTTATAGACGTATTACTCACCTATAAATGATGTCTCTGTCGCTACCGAATCTTAAAAGATTTTTACTTTCTTAACATGTACGCACCTACACGTATGTAATTACATGATTTAGACGTACTATAGACAACTACCTGTTGACGATAGAGTTACATCACAGGTCAAATAATCGGCATTCATTCTTGATTGAGTGCACTGGTTGAAAATTGCACTGCACAACTGGCAAGTTTGTGATTTTGAGCTGCGTGTTTGTCTATTGAGAATTGAAATTCGATTTCATATCACTATGATGTTACTATTGTGATCATCTGGATGTTTATGATACATCACCTGATAACAAGCAATATCTTTTTCATGTCAATCTTGTTGCTTTGTTTTCCCCTAAAAAATAAAAGGTTGACGAGAGGTGTCGACTCTTTGGTTCGGGATTGATTGCTATGGGTGAGAAGCCCGGCGGAAGCACCTGCATAGGAATCTTCTCACAAAACAGACCCGAGGTATGTATAAGTTTGATTTATGTGATCATCAGAGCTATATATGTTGCATAAAAAGCTGCACTCAAAACTAAGTCAGAAAATCAGACATTAGTCAGACATCAGCCAATCAGAGTTTAATCTTCACAGACTGGATATCCAAAGACAATATATACGCACAGAAAACCGTCTGAGGTAAGTTTATATGCTACATGAATCATTACTTTAATCTGGGCAAACCGGGTTTTTTTTTTCTATAGAAATCCTAAATAACGATCAGAAGCAAAGCCATCTTATTTTCCAATTCATTTAATCGAAAAATATTCATATATTGATCCTTGAACAACGAAGAAGCTTACGATTTAATGAGAGAAAATACGCAAATCTTGCTATAGCAAGTACATGTACAGTATTTACTAGTTCACCGCCAAATTCCAAAGTTTTGAAAACAGTTTAAAGTGGCGTATTTAATAATGAAACGAATTCAGACTTTGAGTAGTACAGTGTATAAGTATTTCAATTTCAATATGAATTTCCGGAAATGTTTATGAATTCATAACTATGAAATATTAAAGAAGGTAACAGACATTACTCCGGTCATTGTCAGAGCGCTATACAAGTACTCATATGATATTGTATGTATTGTATTGTATTGTATTGTATTGTATTGTATTGTATTGTATTGTATTGTATTGTAGTGTATTGTATTGTATTGTATTGTATTGTATTGTATTGTAATGTATTGTATTGTATCGTATCGTATCATATTGTATTGCATTGTATTGTATTGTATTTATTGTGTTGTATTGTATTGTATTGTATTGTATTGTATTGTATTGTATTGTATTGTATTGTATTGTATTGTATTGTATTGTATTGCATTTTATGGAAAGCTGATTGCTTGGGCCCGAAAACCCTTGACTTTGTATTTGCACTCTACTGTTTACCCCGACAGTGGACAATAAGTGACCTTACCTGTGTCCAGTATTCCATGGTGTCCGTCCCTCTGTACAACAGTCTCGGATGGGAATCTTGCAAATATATCGTCAACAAAAGTGAGTCTTTCTTGCATTGTAATTTCACCTCATTTCTCGCCTAGACGAAAATCATTTACTCCACTATTCTGATTCGTGTTTTGGTACTTTGCAGTTGTTACAAAGTGAAATATTACAAAATCAATGCTAACTTTGTTGATAATGACTTTGATGATGATTATGATTATGCTGGTGTGGTGATGATGACAAATTGACTGCACTCGTGATATTAGCGGTGATGATGTCATGAATGACTAATGTTCGGAAATTGACTACATCCACCGCAGATAGGCTTTCATAACATTGCCGATAGAGGGCGGTGGTACGAGAGTCCGTTCAGTGCCGTATAACGGCACTGAGTCCGTTTCTCTGTACGGTCCCAGCGAAGAGATCCATACAGGGCTCACACCTGAATGGAATATTCCAGACCGCATCACAAAATCGTACCAAAGATACTAAAATAAATGAAGAAAAAAAATCAGAAAAGGCAGTTTGGCAGAAACTGAATAGCTGCAGATATTCCTCTACAAACTGCATTTTGGTTGGAAGATGAAAGCTTTTCAATATGGAATTTGAAGGAACTATATGTGATTGGATGCATGTGCAGAAAAGATGTGATTATTCATTTTTTTTAAGTAAAAAGAACTCGTAGTCTGGCCTTGCGAACCCTTGGACAGAGTTTGAGCCGAAGAACCCCCCTTGGAAATTTGATGGATGAAAGGGTATACCTCACTTTTTCAGGTTACCGAAGATGAAACATTTTATTTCTCTCAGCTATTTTACAGAATTTTTTGAATTTTGAATTTTAAAACACGTCTCTATGGGGAAATATTTACCCGTGTGAGCCCTATAACAAAAGAATACAGGGGTCATGTACAGTATATATCTCGTGTTCCACCACGGAGATAGTCATATTCTAGCTCCATCACGGGAAGAGTTTGCTAGGGTCAGGGTTAAAGACAGGAGAGAATGAGTAAAGCGAAGTCTTTTTTATCCCATTTGGTAAGGATGGAAGAAATCGCAAAAACAAAACAAGAACGAAAGAAGAAGGCCTAGCTGACGAATTCAACAACTTGTGTCATCACGATCATGATACTTTGCTGAAAACGCTGAGAGCCAGTTAAAGCAGGAAGGTGGAAGGCATCTCTGTTCCACCTCACTGGAGAGTGTTTCTTGAAAAGGAATTTCACTGAACTTAAGTCCATTTCGTGGTGGAGACTGAAAGTTTAGAGAGTGTCCCGCGGAGAAGCAAATCAGTGCCCCCAAAGCAATGACTCAGGTCATCGGCATAAAGAAGTATTAATGAGTGGAAGTTTCAAGCTAGGTCACAGACCAGGGAGGTGATCCTACCTCCCTACACATACTGAGTGTTAGAGAGGTTGACTGTACAGCTAGTGAACGTAGCTGGCGACAACACTCAGTGTACTTGAGTACTCTGTCTTGATGGTAACATTCTGGCTGTCGCTCATCAGTACGTGGCACTGAATACCAAACGTATAAGGAGGTTCTACGTTATCAGTGGAAAAGTAATTGTGTTGCACTCCATGTCAATGGTGTCCATATGTGTGACTCATATGTGTTGGTTTTTCTCATTGATTACACTGAAAATCATTTGTTTAGTATCGTTACGGTGGTGATGATGATAATGATGATGATTATGATTGTTATTAGTGTCGTTGGTACTCTTGTTGTTGTTATTACTATCATTATAATTGTCAACATCTTCAACATTTAGTATCACAATATTTATTAATAACTACACCACAAACACACATACACATACACACACATGCACACGAACTTCACCTTCTTTTAGTCCGAACAAATGCATATAGAAACATTATCTTCTTAAAATAGTTTACCGCTTGTTCTTCAAAAATATCCCATTCCTTAATGGTTTCAAACGTGCATATGAAGATCATCTTGTGAATTGTATTCTTCCCGTTGCTGATTTTTTATGTTACTTTTGTAACGTTATTTACTTTCATGTATATGATCTTATAGTTGTGTTTGTGTTTTGTGTCCTTCTTAATGTAATATTTTGTACTACCAGGGTTAACGCGTTATAAGACTTAAAGTTCTCTTTGTTGATCCCCATTCACATGAAACATGTTCTTTAAGTTTGTAGATGTACGTGCCTTTGTATTTTTATGTATTTTATAATGAATGAAACAAAATGAACTGAACTGATTTATATCATACTGTCGAATGCCCAGATATTATATCACATAACTCATTACGAGTGACCTAATGCTGAATTCTAGTATTGAAGTAGGGGAACAGGAAAATCTATACTCGCGAGGGAACATAAAGTCGCAGTTAACTTCAGGGGCTAGCTCGCGGATAGCAGGAGTTTCACCGCAGCGAGCGTCATCTGGTACCGTTGAGTCAGGCAGGTGGGAAATCTGCAAAGAAGTTACAATATACATCTCTATGGAGAGATCTCACTAGCTATACAATTTCTATATTGCCCAGTGCAGTGGGATTTCTCTGCGGCTTGCTTGTGAAGCACACATTACACCCCTGCATTATGCAGCAGTGAGCTTGAACGAGTTCAATTACATTATTACACACGTCAATTCGATCGCGCGGAATAACACGGCTCCCGACTTTTTTTTTTTTCCATTCTGCAATTGATGGAAAGCGTGTAGACGTGGTCCAGTGCTGCCATCAGACTTTCTATAGGGAATGTTCGTAACACTTGAAATGATGAGCCCGAAAGGGTTAATTTGGCAATGACTGTGTGGCGATTTATTACGGAATTTAACTCTGTTGAGCCCATAACGGGGCGTGACCTTTAAAGGGCACCATTACATCATGCAGCGATTTTGACACCGTGATGATACACAGGGGTAGCCTAGAATGAGAACAGCATTTATACGTACATAAAATTATAACAACCATTTCGATTTTTTTTGATGGAATACAGCACCAACTTCTATATTTCAAAATTCGTTTTACAATCTCATTTATTTACTTGTTCGTTTTGTCTGTAAAGCCTGAGTCCATTTTTATTTCATCCTGCCGCTTTGTTGCTATCTCTCAGTTTTTGCACACAATAATGGTACCAAATAGTTGAATCATATACACGGAAATGGTCAGTCAGTGCCTAAGACTGGATTGACAATCCTATTGTTTCTTCTAATGCGATTAGTTACGTTGTATAATCTTGTGTAGCAGCCTTTGCTTATAAACAATATGCATTTCCAACTGATGAAATGGAAGTATTAATTCTTATTGAGTAAAATGGTTCTATCGTTCATTCTGAGGTGATGTATAGATTAATCCTATGCTCTGCGAAGTACGATGAAACTGCTGCCATCATCAGTGCAGCCACTGTGAGCGCAGCGGAGGTTCGCTGTGTGAAATCAGGGAGTTGAGACCTCCCTGTACACCGGGTTGTAAATCATACATAAACATACAGAAATGATGGGTACGAGCAGAATGATGACGTCATTCACTGAGTCACGGGTACAAATAAGAACACTGCGCCATTCGTTCACTCCGTGCATGCAGTCACCCTAATTGGAATAATAGAAGTCGAACCATGTTTCGCATAATTGTATGCTTCCCCCCCCCCCCCGAAAAAGAGAGACTAGAAAAAAGAAACAAAAACAAATTGAAGGTCAAAGGTGGGAATGATGAAACTATAATTGACTGAAGCTTATAATTCACAGGCCATAGAATAAAGCGACTTTTGGATTTTGGGCGCCACGGTTCGTTGGTGTGCCTTCTGACAGTGGTAATGGTACAATGGATGTAACTGTAATTTTCACTCTTATGACCACTTTAATCATTAAACGACTGCCTCTCCACATTTGAACTTTATCAAATAATATAACTTGAAGCTGCTTCTGTCACCTCTACTATTGCAGTAGCTTTATATCACCACTAAACTACTATAGGTCTAAAGCCTCTGCAGGTAGTCATCCTAATATAGGAGGCTTATGTTACTCCAATACATGTACTGATTGTTCGATACCATCAGTTACATTAACTACTAGCACCTGTTTACCTTTGGGAGCAGTGACAAAATGTTCAAGATATCACACATTTATGATGCATATAATGTAAGTCAGTTGTATCACAAAACACCTTACCATATAAACATTTTGCAATGAAGCCTAGAATATAAGGAGATATCACTGTTTTTCTCAGTAAACCATAACTGTAGACGGTTTAATCTGGAAACATGTTTATTGTAACTATTGTTCACATTTTTGTATATTTAACAATACTTAACATCGATTAGATTCAAATCTTCGTGACATTGGTTGTTTCTATCCCTCACTCACATTCTAGAACCATTTTGAAGCACTAATGCTGGGTTCTTGTACGTTCATCTGCAAATGGTAAATTAGGTCCTATGCATTAAAATAGCAAGACTTACTATGAACAAAACGCGCGAGTACTGCATATTGGTATTATAGCCACTACCACCATTTTGAACCAACACTGGATAATACTACCAGCATGTTTCTTCGAAACTAACATCATACATATAATTTTAGATGTACAGCTCGCCTCCCTTCCACTATACAGGTAGGCCCTACCTGCTCTTTCTTGTAGCAGGGAGGTGGGGTTCTCTTCTCACCTCCCTGCTTGTAGTATTAAATTATGTATAGCACCCGGCCTGTGCAGAAGAACGAGTGAGAACAAGAACCATCGTGGTGAACCTGTCCAAGGATGAGTCTCCTTGACCTGTCTATAGCGATCTTTGTACAGTTTGCCATCATTACGTTCGTTCCTGATCGATGTTGCTTTTCTTATATTTCCACTATTTATGTGCTTTAGCACACTTACATACACACAACATGTGCATAGGCCTCCTATATAATGTGTGTATGTATAGGCCCTTTTATATCTTATAATCATAATAGATAATATATGCCTACATGTACATGTTACTAATATCATTGTTATCATTTATTCTGCATTTTTGTAAGACAGTGTATTTGCTTATTTCACTTGCTTATCTTTTTTCCGCTTTATGTTCATAATGGTTGGTTTATATTACAGTTAATTTTTGACTATTGTGTTTGTAAGAACTTTTATGTGACGTTGAAAAATAATTGAAATCCATTGAATTGAATTTGCATAATCATACGCATTCATATACTATGTAAGGCCTATATGGATCATAAATAGAAGGATAGATGGATGGATTGGTCAAAATGTATTTCGATATAGATGAAAATATATACACAATATATACATACATGGTATATAATCTTATAAATATATATGCCTATATTTATAACGAGAGAAAGACTAGCTTAGAGAGAGGGAGAGAATGAAATATATTATGTGTGAGTTTGTAGGAGATTATATAGTCATATTGATGAATACATCTACATGTATATTTCTAATTCGCCATTTGATCAAGCATATATAGTTCTTGTGCTTAGTTGCATCAAGGAGGTTTAATACCTCCTTGGTTGCATATGACTGTGTCTAAATTTATTTTAAAATATTCCGTAGATACTCCCACGCTATGCCCGTCAGTGCCCGTGACTCATTCGTCGCTCTTGCTGCTGAGTTTGCATGTGCTGGTTTTCCACTGAAAGGGTACGTAAAAATATAACAGTGGACAAAGAAGTGATGCCACGTGGAGGCTATGGGTAGAGCCTGTACACTCCCTACCTACTTATGATTGTGTGTATCGTGATAAGCAGGGAGGTGGACGTCTCTTTCCACCACCCTTTATAACGAGACACACACACCAGATTTCACTCTGTCGATTGGGCCAACGCCCCAATCTGCCCCACTCTGTCCTTTAGTCTCTCGACACAGACATTTTCCATTTCCAGCGGGATGGAACTGGGGAGATAGCGCTCTCCCATCACCTCTCCCGATGAAACGGAGCTCCTGTAAATACTTTATGAGAAGCATGAAACATGCAAAGTCACATTGCTGGTAAACTACGGAGAAGAAAAATATTTCAGGCTAATTATATTCATTTCAATCATTATAATTACCTGCATTACCAAGGGCCGGGGTGTGTGATACCTTCTCGGCATTACTAATGCAGCTTCTATGCCAATAACGATGATGATGATGATGATGATGATGATGATGATGATGGTGATGATGGTGATGATGATGATGATGATGATGATGGTGGTGGTGGTGGTGGTGATGGTGATGATGATGATGATGATGATAATAATAATAATAATAATAATAATAAGAAGAAGAAGAAGAAGAAGAAGAAGAATATTAACAATAATAATGATAATAATTACAACAATAATAATAATGATATTAAAAATAATAGTTAAGATAACAATATGCAGACGAAAAGGTAGTCCACACACATACAGTTAAAGTTCATTCGGTTTTGTTCATTTTTTGTGCATTTTAGATTATAATGATATTTGCAGTAAATACGTAAAACGCAGTCCGAAATAATAAATGTGATTTGTTTATGTACAATACAGGAGTTTGGGTATAGCAAAGAACTGACTGATTCAATACCCATGCCGCTGCAGGGGTATAGATATAATCATTTAGTCTTGCAATATTTTTTAATGTTCCCACTAGATTTCAATATAACTTTCCGTTGGATTTCTATTAGACCAACAAAGATTTGTGTATTGATATTCTATAGGACCTATATGACTTTCTATTGGTGTCTGTTGGATTTCTATTGAATTTGTATTGGGCCAGAAAGAAATTATCTGTTGGTATTCCATTGGACCAATATACCACTTTCCATATTGTAATCTACAGGCCTATTGGTTTTGATGGTCAAATAGCATGTTCCTTTTGGAATTTCTACCGGGTTCACTCATTTGTTTTTCTTCTGCGATGCTTATAAAGCAATACGAAGATTTTAAGAAACATTTTCTAATGCTTATGTTTACTCGAGCGACACGTTTCCTTTTGCGTTTTACCTCACGCATACATCCAGCCATACAAACTTACAAGGCATTGCGCTATTTTGTGTTAGCACTTGCGCTTCTATACTCTGGTTAGCACTCGCGATGACGCTGTGAGTCATGAGGAAATGAAAATAGTATTTAATAGTGATGACAAAGATAGTGAAAAACGAAGATTACGTCATAAGCTATTCAGTCTCTCGCTCTGTCTTTTTCCAAATTGATATCTCTTTTTCAAATTCGTTTTTCGCTGATATGAAAAAAATCTACTTTTTCTGTCTTTCCTTGTCCATGTGATATCATAATCCTTAATGAACATTACTATCATATTAATTGGGTGTTTACAACGGATGTTTTTAAGCAAATGATAAAGACTTTACGTTCAAGAATGTGTAGTCGTATATTGTATTCAATTCTGCGAAGATTTTACAGCCAGGAGACATGACAAGACGAGGACATGTGAAGAGACTGTGTCATTGTCAAGGCGATCGCTCATGTAAAGACTAGTAGTAGATCATCTGGAATTGCAATTTACTGTCTGAGAGCGGTCAAACTACCTCGACAATGACAAAAGCATTCATGCAAATTTCAAAAATCTCACTTCCCGCTCGCAAGCTGGCATACGTTATGCAAATTTCAGGCGGCAGGTGGTTAGTTGATTAGAGATCATAGTCTTGCTCCGTTACGTTTGTGCATTTTCTAAAATGGCACCAAGAATATTCTTGATTCCAGATGTACGATTGAATAAATCGGTTACTATGCCTAAGAAATATAGACAATAGATTGATAAACAAAGTTTGAATCACGCTTATCAGCGATGTATGCAAAAAGGTCGCGTGCAAGAATAGTTCAAAAGAAGTTTGGGAAATGAGACTAAGCAGTGAAAAGAGCGGGCGAGCGCAAATCGTCGACTCTGACAAAAGCCCGATCGCAGCAAGGAGAAATCAGAACGACGTCTGCTAGCTCACCTTGCGACATTGCAGTTGTCATCGCTCTCTCCATCAATCTTCAAAATGGTGAGTATTAATATTTTGCTTTCAGGATCTTCTTGTAGATAACTTAATTAACACGGCACTTACATTGTCCTACTTTAAATATGTAGGGGGCACTTATAATTTTTTTAAAAAAATCGATTTTCGTCGAAGATTTCCCCATGATGTAGGCCTAAATGCCGTATCGTCTGGCAGTGGTTGAATTTGATATCGTATTGTGCTGTGAACCCAGACCAGGGAGGTGAGTCACCTTCCTGCCCAGACCGACAGAGAGCCACGTGACAGAGTTATAATCGTTCATATTGGGACCGCAGGGTAGAATATACGACTACCCACGGAAGTTTTGTGGGCATAGTCGCTGTTACGAAGTGACATTCGTCATTGACATTGCTAAAAAAAAAAAAATGATTAAAAAAATTGTCACTACTATTGCAGCAGTGCAGCCAGTAGTCTGCGTTTTTATACTCACAGAGTAGACACTGGTAGAGAATGGAGGAGCAAGGACAATAGCTGGCATTCAAACGTGTGCTGACAAAAAGCAGGCGTGTGGGTTGACCAAAAGGTCGGTCTGTATCTGGTCATCTGGGCCGGGATAATTTCCGCGGAGACTGGCTTCACTGAATCCCTTCCGAGACGGAGGATAGCCGTAAAAGTATTTTTAAAAAAGATAGATAAATAGAATGAAGGGGAAAAAACTACAAAAAAATATTTCTCCGGACAGTTACATTTAAGTAGGAAAAGCTGATTTTAGTATCCTTTGTAGATGACAGTGCTTGTAGATGACAGTCCACTGCAGTGTCAAGCCCCCTTCATGGCCATGCATGGCCATGGCCATGGGTCACCTCCCATCAAAATTTTACCGATTCCTTTCTCTCTCTCTCTCTCTTAGTTTGTCAGTAGTTTGAGAGGAGATTCTGTCCATGTGCCGCTGTGTTCATACTTTCTTATTGTTGTTTCACGTGTTGGCCACAAAGTGCACAATGTATAGATCTATGGGGGAAAATATTTAAAATTTGCCTTCTTACCAGATCGAGAGTTCTAGCGGCTCTGTCTCCATAGTCAGCTGAATTCAGGGACGCCTATTTATACCGCCAAGAGATCCTAGCACGGCTCAGTAAACGCCATGTAATAATGAATAGATTCACAGCTTACAGAGCAAACATAGAGCAACCCCCCCCCAAAAAAAAAAAATGAAAAAGGTTATGTAAACACCTACTAAAGACTAATACGAATATTATACGGAAACTAACGGAAGCAGTCATGTGCAGTCATGCGCAGTGATGCCTGTGGGTGCACAAAGACGGATTTGTGAGAATGCATTGAATTCGTGGACAAAGAGGCTGCGAAATTTGACAAAGGTGGGTCGACTTGTTTCCGTGGGAACCGTACCAAAAAAGAGAGCATTTCGCCAGCCTCTGTAGAGCGCTTGAGCTACGGGAGACAAAGGAGGAGGAGGAGAAGCGAAAGGAAGGGAAAAGTATTGAGAAATTCAACCCTGAGAACATACTTTTGGGTACAGTTGTGCAACGGTCGTGCTGCAAAACGTTTGCGATTTTAATAGAAGATGATTACATTGATCATATAGGGGATAAACCGTGAAGTTTAATGTTTAATACACGTGTGTTTTATTACATGTTGTAAGAAGTGTTAATAGCTCCTCGCTGAACTAGATAAATTACGCGGGAAAACTGATGAAGCGTTTGTTAAGGAGGAAGTGTGTAGCCACGCACGGGCCGCGACTACGACAAGTTTCTGTTTCGGCTCTTAGGGCAGTATATCAGAATCTGTTTTTTTTTTCTTCTTCTTCACAGAGGTTTCCCGTTAAACCAAAAGGGGAAAACGTTTTCAAGAAAAACACGAGTGCAATGTATCGAATATTTCTGTTCTGCATGTGGTACCAGCATAATGTACAATATCATCGCGTGACTATTGATGTAATACTTTTGGCACATGGCCAACTAATCTTATCTTTCGTCTTCAGGAGGCACTTTGATACCGCCTCGAAACATTTCGTGTCGAAAGAAACAAGGGCATAACGATAATTAACAATCACAAATCAATATGTGTGCTTCTATGTGTGTGTGTGTGTGGCTAGAAAACTATGGCGGGACTTAAAAACTTGTTTTTAAATTCGCAGTCGGCAATCCCTAATGTGATAGAAATATTGAAGGTCATTTTAAGTCCTTGTGGCGTTGGAGCCCTGACGGTTTTTGGCGAGCAACCACAGTGGGAATGTAGAAAAAAAAAGTGTTTTTCACATGTGAAAATTAGAGCGCATTTCAATTTATCATTATTATTTATTTGGGGGAGGGGTGGGTTAATATAACTGGCTTCATAACCGTCAAGTAAACGTGATATTTCAAAACAGCTCTGATATTTTCTTTAAATCCATATATATATTGTTCAAAGTGGAGAATATCTACCAATTCTCATAGACGATATTACATGCCATAATGCTTTCAACCTAAACTCATCAATGTAATACCGTGATCCTGGTACACGTCGGATACGTTATTAAAACATAGGAAGCTCCGGTCATTTCACTTCCATTTGAATACCGCAGTACAAAGCCAACCACTTGCGTTTTCGATTATTTCACAGCGTGAATGTATCTCAGTCCACGTTGGCCAGGCCGGTGTCCAGATCGGCAATGCATGCTGGGAGTTGTACTGCCTTGAGCACGGCATCCAGCCCGATGGTCAGATGCCTTCTGACAAGACCATCGGAGGAGGTGACGACTCCTTCAACACCTTCTTCAGCGAGACTGGAGCAGGCAAGCACGTTCCACGTGCTGTGTTCGTCGACCTCGAACCAACCGTGGTCGGTGAGTGGATTTGATTCCTATTATATCTAGGGCAGGTTTTTGAGACACGAAGAACACTTCTAATGAATAAAATAATGATATATTGAACGACAAATGTTGAATGCTGTAGAAACATTCATGAATCTCCTTTATTATGAATTCATTAATTTGGTACTACATGTACATGTATACTTCTGTCAAGGCGAAATTGCAATTATGTATCTCGCAATCATGCTCTAAGACGATGCTCATTTTCTATTGACGTATAACACTTACACTCCATCTTTATTGAATACAGACATCGCAGAAAGTAAGCCTTATTTCCCCCTCATATTATGTAATCCAGATGAGGTTCGAACGGGGACCTACCGTCAGCTGTTTCACCCCGAGCAGCTGATCACTGGCAAGGAGGATGCCGCCAACAACTACGCCCGTGGCCACTACACAGTGGGCAAGGAACTCATCGACCAAGTTCTAGACCGTATCAGAAAGCTGGTAGGTATACATTGTACTAGCAATCTGAGATTCTGAAAATTCACGGCTGCGAACATTTTCCAACGATAGGGATTGCTTGGGGAGAAGATAAGAACATCTATGAGAAACACATTGTGTATAGGTATCTGCATATAAAGAGACTATGAAACAAAAGAGAAAAACATTGAGCTACCGTAAACTTGAAATTGACAAACATAAAGCTGGTTGGAGCACTTGAACGCGAATTCCCGATATTTTCATCCAACTCAACACGGACGTTGATGAGATGACTGTTCAGATGTGCGAAACAAAAAAAAAAAACTGATTTGTATACACTTGTATCAGCTTTCTCAAAACTCCAAACGTCTAGTTGGCGGATAGCTCTTTGCAAAAATTTGTTAATGATCCAATGATAATGTAGGCCCTCGGGGTTGTTTTCTCACCCATGCCTGTGACTGTTGCCAATACATAAGCGGGCAGTGGATATAAGTATTTTGACAATGCTTTAGCCCAGTTCAACTTTTTGCCAAGCTCAGCGTTTAAAGATAACAAAAAGTTTTGGTACCTCAAAAGTGTCCTTGAATTTCCTTGTCTTAGTCTGTGTTTCAGGTTAAAGTACCTTTCATATAACTAACACTGTGAGACTTACTCGCCCCAAAGTGCTCTCATGTCTTAGTAATCATGCAATTAACTGCGATCAGCAGCCCCATACGCATAGCGACCAGCAGTCCCATACGCATAGCGTAATCGGGCTTCGCATTGTAGCATTCAGGATCATGACAGATTTAGTATCGCAGGGTAAATGTCAACTTAAAATCCCATAAATTCTTCAATTTGAAGACTTACCAATTAACTTGAAGTATTGAAAACAGGCTTCGGGCAACGTTTGGTTCTGCCTATAGTCCCTTTCTGTTCGAATTGATGACTGAATGTGACTCGGTCGACAGGACCCTAGGAGAGCTACATACAGTACACTGAATATTACAGCCAGTGCATGCGAACACATCACATGCACACAAATTTCAAATCCATGAACGGATAAGATGTTTGTGTGCGCATGCGCTGGCCATGGTATCCAGTGTATGTAGCTCTCCCAAGGTCCTCTCGACCGAGTCACATTCAGTCATCAATTCGAACAGAAAGGGACTATTGGCAGAACCAAACGTTGTTCGAAGCCTGTTTTCAATACTTCAACTTAATTGGTAAGTCTTCAAATCGAAGAAATTTTTGGATTTTAAGTTGACATTTACCCGCGATACTAATTCTGTCATGATCCTGAATGCTACAATGCGAAGCCCCATTACGCTATGCGTATGGGGCTGCTGGTCGCAGTCAGTGGTTTCGTACAATATTTATCGACGCTGGTCAGCGTCGGCTCTGGTACGAAACCATTATTGCATGATTACTAAGACATGAGAGCACTTTGGGGCGAGTAATTCTCACAGACAACGTACTTTAACCTGAAACACAAACCAAGACAAGGAAATTCAGGGAAGCTTTTGAGGTATCAAAACTTTTTATTATCTTTAAGCTCTACGCTCTGAGATTCAGTTCTGTTCATATAGACACCTCCTAAAACAAAACACACACACAAAAAAAAAGCCGAACAAAACAGAACGAAGTCAGAAGCAAAGCCCGATCCATCGTCATATCGGATGTTTACATGGTTGTTTTGCATCAGTTTTTCATGCAATTATCCAATTTGTGATAATTATTAGGTGATATTTAACGACTTTCGTAAAGCATTCTAATGATCGTGTGCCCTTAATTTCTTGCTCCCCTTTACCCAGGCGGACCAATGTACTGGTCTCCAGGGTTTCCTCATCTTCCACAGCTTCGGTGGTGGCACCGGCTCAGGATTTTCTTCTCTCATGGAGCGTCTCTCCGTCGACTACGGCAAGAAGTCCAAGCTCGAGTTCGCCATCTACCCAGCTCCCCAGATTGCCACTGCAGTTGTCGAGCCCTACAACGCTATCTTGACCACACATACCACTCTGGAGCATTCCGACTGCGCCTTTATGGTCGACAACGAGGCCATCTACGACATTTGCCGTCGTAACCTCGACATCGAGCGTCCCACGTACACCAACCTGAACCGACTCATCGGTCAGATCGTCTCGTCGATCACCGCTTCTCTTCGGTTTGACGGAGCTCTGAACGTAGATCTGACGGAGTTCCAGACCAACTTGGTGCCATACCCAAGAATCCATTTCCCCCTGGCCACCTACGCTCCAGTCATTTCTGCCGAGAAGGCTTACCATGAGCAGCTCACCGTTGCCGAAGTAACCAACGCCTGCTTCGAGCCTGCCAACCAAATGGTGAAGTGCGATCCTCGTCACGGCAAGTACATGGCCTGCTGCCTATTGTTCCGTGGTGACGTCGTCCCCAAGGACGTGAACGCCGCCATCGCTACCATCAAGACCAAGCGCACCATCCAGTTCGTCGACTGGTGTCCAACTGGTTTCAAAGTCGGTATCAACTACCAGCCACCAACCGTTGTGCCCGGCGGCGATCTGGCCAAGGTGCAGCGCGCCGTGTGTATGCTGAGTAACACTACGGCCATCGCTGAGGCTTGGGCTCGTCTTGACCACAAGTTCGACCTGATGTACGCCAAGCGTGCCTTCGTCCACTGGTACGTGGGAGAGGGTATGGAGGAAGGAGAGTTCTCCGAGGCTCGTGAGGATCTGGCTGCTCTGGAGAAGGACTACGAAGAGGTCGGTGTCGACTCCGCAGAAGATGAGGGAGAGGGAGAAGACGATGAGTACTAAAATTTATGTCAGCTCGCCTCCGTGGAGTTTTTTATGGTGTTGCCATACTCGACAGACGGAGGTCCGCACAAAAGCCTGAATTCTTCGCCGTTCAAAATGATGGGAGTCGCTGTTTCTTCAAACGTGCTTATAAGCTACCAATGGACTGAGCCACTTTCACTCTGAAATATGCTCATTTCTTATTTTCCCATGAATCAACTCATTTTTACATGACAATGTATTTATGTGAAGAAAAACAATTCCCCATACGTGATACCACTAAGAAAAGAACTGTCCAAACGACAGAGAAAATGTAAACTTTTCTTATTCGTGCACTGTTTTTATGATTGTCAGGGAAACTGCCAAATAACAAATAAATCGGGTACCTTAATTCATCAACGTGATGTTTGTGTACATGGTACAGCCGTTATGTAGTGTGCCTTGGTGAAAATGATGACGTTACTCGTAAATGAAGAAAACTGGTTAAGGCGATTTGTATCCGTGTGTGTATGTGTGTGTGTGCACGCGCATGTGTGTGTTTCTTCAATTGTATATATATATATATGTATATATATATATATATATATATATACATACATAGGCTTACATACCGTATGTACATTATAAAGTGACCGCATGAAAGTTGGTGGAGTAAAATGTAATCATACATAATATGCAAAATGTATCTGGCTCTCTTGAAATGCAGGCCTCTGGCTTGAACGAGACTTGCCCTGTATTTTTTTTAAAGAAAACGTGAATAAGATAATGAATAAATACAATGACACTAAGTACATGTACGCACATCCAGACAAATAGTCTTGTCGGCTTCGTTTCCTACACGTACAATGCACATTTAACCCGCATGGTGAGCGTACAGTTCGTGGAACTCGCCTTTGAACAGCTGTCGTACCCCTGCAGGTAAGGCGCTGTATCCTTCATGCGTAGTCCGACATGCAACGGAAACTTTTAAGATTCGTCGGTCCCGTTGTCAGCCTTCAAGTGAAGGCCCAGTGGCCTTACAGGTGTGTGTTTATGTAAGGCACCTTACGTCTTATTCGAGACCAATATTTCCATCAAACAAAAGTAGGCCTGATACATAGTCCGAATATACATTCGTCAATTCACATTAGTAAACAATTTGAAAGAAGTACAATTCATAAATAGTAATGCGGAATATAATTATGTACAGATGATTATACATAAAAGGAGAAAATAATGCACACTAGGCTAGGGTTAAAAGCGTGAGAGATAATTACAGTGTATGCGCTCCCCACAGGTTGGCTGACGCTAGTTGGTCGAACGTTCATTCCTTACCTGGCAGTTCTCCGTGACAAACTAGCCTCATAATAAGTGGCGTAAGCGTGAAATAGAAACCTAAGCCATGAGGCCTAACCAAAGACTACGTTTTTGCACGAGTGCAGAAATTTGGTGCTTTTCCTAGCGGCGACGCAAAGTAAATCATCAAAATATCAGAAAATCACACAACGTTTTCATAAAATTCCTCGACAAAAAAAAAAAGCAACAACAACAAAAAACAAACAAACAACACACACACAAACAAAAACATTAATAATAACTTAAAAAAAACACACGAACATTTTCATTGATTCATGGCTTCGTAGAGTAATAAAAATGTCAATAACAGGATTAAAAGATATTTATTTTTCAATCATTTGTCTCGCTAACGCACCTGCAGCTTGTCACAACATAGAGGGCGTTGTTCAACGCTATTCTACACACTCGGCAGTCTCTTCTGCAAAGCAGTGTTTACACGAACTACTGTGTATATATACATGTACATGTAATTATACTGTATTCCCTGTTTTATGTGCTTATGATGGTCATCACGTGATTATTACGTCTAAATCTGCATTTTCTTAGTTGACTAAAATAGACTCCTATTTGCATTCTCAACACCCTGGAGATTCATATACCTGTATTGTCTATTCACAAACATGGTACATTCCGTGTCGGGCTTTAGAAAATCGAAATATCATTAGGCATTATAGTTAATGCGGTAATATATGTATAAGCACTAAAGGTTATCTGTAAATCAGCTGTTTAGAGACAACATGTGACCTATGATCATTAAGTTGATTCGTAACGTTTATGTAGTGTGGTGTACTGTGAGTGTCAGAAGAATAACAAACGGTCACTGAACACAACTGTCTTAAACCGGGCGCGTATCAAAAAGACGTGCTTGATGTGCTTAGTGGCAAATCTCAGCTGATCTCAGTTCATCCGCTAAGGATCATGTCTGATGTATCGCCATCATGATTTGCGACTATCTACAGTCCATATGGAGCTCCTATGTTCGTTGTACATTGTAATGAGGCACTTGTAAAATTTATGACAGCCACGACGTACAAATACCATTAATGTATTGAAAGTATACCAGCATTATTTTCGGCAGTAATAGTGCACGATAATCATGTGATGAAATACCCTAATTAAGCGAAATAACAACAACAAACGACCCACAGGAAAAAACAAACAAACAAACAAACAAGCAGACAAGCAAATAAACAAACAATAGCAAAGACTCGACGATTTGGGCTCTTTTCGTGCACCTAAACTGAATTAAATGGAATTGAATTTCAATTTATATTTTGTACAATTCAGAACAAGACACAATTAGCTGGCTGTCAGGCAGAAGACATCACTTGTGCTCAGTGAGATATTCAACCGTGATGGGCGTGGCACAGGTTGTTCACTAGGTATGCGGAATGACGATATACAGCTGTACACTGATTTGTTTTTGTTTTTTGTTTTTTATTACACTGATAAATGATTGACGGATTGGCTTCGCTACGCGCCGGTACCCATTTATGAACAGTCCTTCACACTAAAACAGGAATGCAAATCGCGCACTTCCACAGAAGTTCAAGAGCAACGCTGTCGAATATCGTAACGACAACGTGAGCTGCTTTCACCTTGCGACATTCAGGTTATCTTTTATTTTCTTTCTCAACCTTCAAAATGGTGAGTATTCACTCAATTTTCTTCGTGGTCAGTGTAAAGATACAATATTATTATACCATGTTCAAATTGATATAGAGCTAAATCGGGTAAAGAGGGAGTTTCGTCAATATCGGGCATATCATAACATTATGAAATTGTTTAAAGTTTCATAATATTATGCTTTCTGCTAATACAAGCAAAGAGGCGATGATGTAATGACTTTTCAATATTGTCCCAATGGCTAGTACACAAAACAATATCGTGTATGGTCGAATTTCTAAGATGTAGCAATAACAACCCTTTTTCCCCTGGAATCCATCGTCGCTGGTTTATTACAAGTCTACAATAATTTCATGCAGAGGATACTCTTGTTATCGATTTCTTATCAAATTGGAAATTTAGTGAAGCGTTCATTACAGTTCCAAATGGGACTGTGATCTGGTAAACGTAATGTGGGAAAACAATGGAAACTTTGAAATTCCATAATCATATTACTTTATGTCCGATTTTGATGACAATTCCATTGGTTTTTTTTTCTAATCCTATTCCATGTGTGAATTGCATCGCAGATAATGTACACTCTGTAAGAATAGTGATCTTTCTCGTGTATTACAGTGCATATTGTACACTCTTGATAGCTTTCCATTCTGTGGGCTGTGTGTTGATCATTAAAAGGGATATCATGGCCACATTTCGTGGAAGTTTCCCCTAAATCAAGGTTTGGGTGAATGTATATGATAGAACGTAATAAGCAGTTTCACATTGCCGAATGATAGTCTCGTTGAGATTGAGATTGAGGTAGTCTCGTTCAGATTGAGATTGCGTATGATCTGAATGTATAATAGTAGGCCCCTTAAGAAAGATTATGATATGGGAAGTAAAATTTGCCAGTATATAGGATTTTAATATCGACCAAAAAGAAAAAAGAAGAAGCAAGACATATCAGGTAATGTTTTAGAAATTATCCATTTCACTTTTGTTAGCTTGTTTAAGCAATACGCCCTTGTAGTTTGCGTTTTGTTGCATGATCGAATGCCTATCTTGTAGTTGGATCATTAGTAGACAAAAAGTGCGAGGATAAGTCATATCATGATGTAGCGATTAGTGTAGACATCTTTCATAACACAGTTATACTGCCACGTCATAATATTGTTGAAACCATGCACATAATATTATATTCACTTTAGTATACCCTCAGAAGACAATACATAACGGTACGTTTCGTCTCCAGTTCAGTGCATGCAAACCGAAAAAAAGAAGAACTCGTCACGGTATTGTTCAGAACCACCGCCCCCATAAAAGAGAGAGAGAGAAAGAGAGAGAGAGAGAGAGAAACAACGAAAGAAAGAAAAGAAAAATAAAGCGTGAAAATAAGGGAAATGAACAAACAACTACGAAAAAGCACAATTAAAAATCCCCTCTTTGTTCGCTTGAAATGCATAATATGAGCGGGAAAAACACACACACCAAAAGCTTGTCGAGGTGCACAAGCACCAATTTGATTGTATCGTTCTTCATGGCCATCAACATGCATTGAATTCCGCTCAGTCAAATATAAAAATGGACCCAAGTATGGATAGCTATAGCCGGTAAATAGCGTGTTTTCGGGATAGATATTGTTTCGCATCAATATGGTTGTGCTGTAGGATACCTTTTCGTTATCTCTTTCTTCCCCCGTTGATCTGAGCAAAGGAGCATGACGATAATTGCATAGTGTGCTGCAATGGAATGCCTTGTTTTATATCAGCTGTATTTTAAAGTACTCTACTGCCAATTCGGCAAAGATAAGAATGCGAAGGCATAAGCGACTATTGCACAGTACAATGACAAGAGTATACTATATACAGTAGTATCAGATCACCAAATTTTGTAAAAATAACCAATATTGAACTATATATAACTACTGAATACAGGAGCTGATTCTTATCCTTTTCCGTTTTACAGCGCGAATGTATCTCAGTCCATGTTGGTCAGGCCGGTGTCCAGATCGGCAATGCATGCTGGGAGTTGTACTGCCTTGAGCACGGCATCCAGCCCGATGGCCAGATGCCTTCTGACAAGACCATCGGAGGAGGTGACGACTCCTTCAACACCTTCTTCAGCGAGACTGGAGCAGGCAAGCACGTTCCACGTGCCGTGTTCGTCGACCTCGAACCATCCGTAATCGGTAAATTTACGTATTTCTTTCCTCTTCTAGTCTTGATTGTCAGTCACATCTGTCTCCGATATTTGCTATCCATTTAACGTTTGTTTACATTTTTATGACTACTTAGTATGACAATTTAATTGAATATAGTATGTTGCAATCATAGAAATATGAAATGGTGCTGATGACTTAGATAGCTTAGTGATTGTAACAATCACATTATCATTATCAATTTATACCGATTTGATGTCTCTAACCTAGTTGTCTTGGATAAGATCATCATCATTATTTTTGTAGCTGTACTTTATGATATTGACAGGAGAAGAAATATTATGATTATCCTGGTCCCATCCATGTATTTACAATAATTGTGCAAAAAGGTCTCTTGAAAATATATCAGCACCAAAAGTATTATAAAACGTCATGCAATTGTGATGTACTCCAGATGAGGTACGAACCGGGACCTATCGTCAGCTGTTCCACCCCGAGCAGCTGATCACTGGCAAGGAGGATGCCGCCAACAACTACGCCCGTGGCCACTACACAGTGGGCAAGGAGCATATTGACAATGTGCTGGATCGCATCAGAAAGCTGGTAGGCAATGAGATGTTTTGAAAACGTTTGACCATAATTGTAGTTAATGGTCAAGTTTTGCATGATTATATTCGATACCTTGTTTGTTTAAGTATGACATGTAATTCATAACGCCCCTTTCAAGGCAGGTGTATAAGTGATTATATCGGTATAGGGAAGCTGAACATTTATATAGTTCTAGTATAGGTAGAATGTATGTGTACGCCGTACTCAGTTGGGCTGGAATGTTCCACAAGAAAGGAGTGTAATGAGTGCACAGAGGGTGCAGGTTAGATGGTTGAGATCGAGATGATACATGATTACGTTCTGAAACACTCTGAGCATCACGAATTTGGGAAAAGACGTTATCATGAAACAGCAAGAACAAAGAACAAAACAAAACCGAAATAACAAACACAAATTGTCTATAGAGCTAGCGAAATAGCCACTCAACAATCAAGGGACGACTAGTAGGAGACAGGAATAATCTAATCACACGTGATTTTACGTGAATGTCCTCTAAATCTCGTGGTTTTTTTTTTTTCGGCTGGTGTGTCTCTGTATACAGGGGTGCGTCGGATCTGTTGTTATTTGCTTCCCCGTGTCACACTCCCTTGCTCATTAACAGAGACTGATTCTGAGTGGGATGGGTTGGGGATGGGGGCATTATTTAAACACTGAACCATGATAGAATAGAATAGATGCTAAACAATTAAAGTACAGTCACATGTGTATTGACCAAATCTGAAGCTAACACAGTTTTGTTTGCTCTGTTCAATCATGCAGTTTGTTTTCTGATCTATTGATTCATTTGGTATTAGTCTTCGGTTGTGATTTAGATTTCGTGTTTGATTTTGGTTTGGTCGCTATTCTAAAGAAAAGTAAAAGAACAAAACCAAAACAAAAATTTGAATCAAATTGCAAAGCTTTTTAGGGGAAATTGAGTGAATGAGTCTGAACAAAAGCAGCTTGTTGCTTCAGTTATAAAGAAATAAGCGCACTACCTATATGACGCCGTAAAAGAACAAAAACCAGTCGTATGTATAGACGATCTGCAAATAACGGTCTATTCAATTTCCGGTTGTCACGCGTCACAGTCGACAGACTACCTTATAGCAGGGAGGTGGAAGATCTCTCTTCCACCTCCCTGCTTATATCACACAGCCGTCCCCTGCCGTTGTCATTTACATGTTGTGGATATAATTGTTGAGGAATAGCCTTCAAGTGGGCGTGGTCTTGATATCTTCCCGAATTTGCAAAGTTTCCGTCGCGTGACGTTAACTTTGAAAAAACCTCCCAGGTCAGCTATTTCAAAACACCACCTCCATAACTACCACCACTGCCAACATCATCGGCAACAACAACAGGAACAACAACAACAAACACCAATGTTGCCAATGTCTATACTTGTGTACAATCGATTAAAATCTTTAGATTTGCCGTTGTGTACAATTGTGTGAAACTTAGAGTTTGATAACAGAGATAAAGTGAGATATCCGGTGGAATACAATGCAGTATGACTTTGATGTCCATGGTGGTAAAAGGTGGCAAACCCAGGAGCAAGCTTTGCTCCTTCAGCTGTCTCATGCATGTTACCAATCAACCATAAAAATTCTCACTCAAATTGTGGCAACGTGCAATTGAAAATGATGTTAGTATAGTTTCGAAGGAGCAATTTTCAATAATTGACTCTGCTCTAAATTTCTCGAAGGTCAATAAATAGATCAAAACTCACTTAACCATCACAGAAACTTTTTTTTTTCTGTATAAATCGATATCCTGATTTTTTCTTTCAGGTGATGTCATTATTTTGTCGGACGTTAGGGATCAAAGGTCGTAGTCACTATCTTGATAATATTTAATGAAATATGTGGAATATACAAGTTCATAGGGCAAAGGTGTCCAAATAAAATTTATTAAATTGGGGAATGATAGGCTACAAGGACAATTCTGTTGACGCGGATTGACTATGCTAGTCATGTTTTTTTAATTTTCAATCTTTACTACAGGCAGACCAGTGTACTGGTCTCCAGGGTTTCCTCATCTTCCACAGCTTCGGTGGTGGCACCGGCTCTGGGTTTTCTTCTCTCCTTATGGAGCGTCTCTCCGTCGACTACGGCAAGAAGTCCAAGCTCGAGTTCGCCATCTACCCGGCTCCTCAAGTGTCAACAGCTGTCGTCGAGCCCTACAATGCAATTTTAACAACTCATACCACTCTGGAGCATTCCGACTGTGCTTTCATGGTCGACAACGAGGCCATCTACGACATCTGCCGTCGTAACCTCGACATCGAGCGTCCGACGTACTCCAACCTGAACCGTCTCATCGGCCAGATTGTTTCGTCGATCACCGCTTCTCTTCGGTTCGATGGAGCTCTGAACGTCGATTTGACAGAGTTCCAGACCAACTTGGTGCCATATCCAAGAATTCATTTCCCCATGGCCACCTACGCTCCAGTCATCTCTGCCGAGAAGGCTCACCATGAGCAGTTGTCCGTTGCCGAGATCACCAACGCCTGCTTCGAGCCTTCCAACCAGATGGTGAAGTGCGACCCACGTCATGGCAAGTACATGGCCTGCTGTCTGCTGTACCGTGGTGATGTCGTCCCCAAGGATGTCAACGCCGCTATCGCTATGATCAAGACCAAGCGCACCATCCAATTCGTCGACTGGTGCCCAACTGGTTTCAAGGTCGGTATCAACTACCAGCCACCAACCGTTGTGCCCGGCGGCGATCTGGCCAAGGTGCAGCGCGCCGTGTGTATGCTGAGCAACACTACCGCCGTTGCTGAGGCCTGGGCTCGTCTTGACCACAAGTTCGACCTGATGTACGCCAAGCGTGCCTTCGTCCACTGGTACGTGGGAGAAGGCATGGAGGAGGGGGAGTTCACTGAGGCTCGTGAGGACCTGGCTGCTCTGGAGAAGGACTACGAGGAGGTCGGTGTCGACTCGGTCGACGGAGAGGGCGAAGACGAAGAAGGAGACGAGTATTAAGATGGCACCGCGTCTCCTCCACAATGATCTGTTGGGAATACGTGCTCATTTATAGTGCTCACAAGACTTTAAACTCAGCTTTCACGACGTAAGCGTACCGCTTGTCTGATATCATCGATAGGGATATGGGTAACAATACCCACTGTGTGTGAACTCTCATATCTAGCAGTTCTTATCCATGGATGAGCATCAAAATGAAAATGTGGCAATATTTCGAGCATCTGTCTGTCTGAGACTTGTGATAATAAATCTGTTATTTCAGTTTCAGTTTTAGATTTGGGAGTTGTGGAAATTATCATGACAAATCAACAACGTCCACATCGAAATATGAGATGATTAAAAGAAAGGTATTACTTATGATTTCATGTATACGCGAACATACGTTTTATCATATCATCATAATGGAGGAGACCATTGCAAATACATGTAAGCAGTTAACCTGACTGAGCGAGCATAGAGTTTAAGATTATCGTTAAGTTTTCTTTTATTTTTAGATAGGACTACCCATAGCGCAGTATTAAATGTCTTTGATTGAACCTCCCAAAACAATCAAGTAAGTAAGCAAACGAACAAACAAACAAATAAACGAATAAATATTATTTACGTCTAGAACTGTGTTGTTTCGTTTTATGACATGAACCAGCATAATATGCTCTCAAATACATTCCCAACATGCAATTCATTGTTTATGAGGAATGTACGTGCGTGTATTCTTTCCTGTTTTTAGTTGTTGGTTTTTTGTTTGTGTGTGGGGAGGAGGGGAGAAAGAGATTATGTAGATCCACATAGATAGATAGATAGATAGATAGATAGATAGATAGATAGATGGACAGATAGTAGATAGATAGATAGATGGATAGATAGATAGATAGATGATAGATAGATAGATAGATAGATGTATAGATATATAGATAGATAGATAGATGGATAGATAGATAGATAGATAGATAGATAGATAGATAGATGGATAGATAGATAGATAGATGGATAGATAGATAGATAGATGATGGATAGATAGATAGAGTGAGTGAGAGAGGGAGAGAGAGAGAGAGAGAAGGAGAGTAAGGGAGAGAATGTGATGTGATCGATATGAAGTATTTGCTTCCTTGTATTTGAATTTGGTGTAATCAGATTTTGCCAGCCCTAATGCATCAGAGCATTAGCGTGTAACGAATATCTTTCAACTGTCAGTAATGGTGGGCGTTGTACAGGATTTGTCTGAATACAGTGGATTTCCTCCTGATGCCACAAACTTAACTGCTGCCAACGTTAACAAAAAATTGGTGTGGATCCCTTACTTTTAAATTGTTTGTCGCTTTGCTATTGCTTATACGCTCTATGTAAAGTAGCATCACCAAGGCATATTCTGCTGAACAGGCTCCTGAAGATGGTTTCTGAATGTGTACACCCGCAGCAAGAGGTGGGACAGGATCCCACCTCCCTGCCTGTAGTATCATTTATATTAAGTATATTCAAATGTGCTTTGATTAATCTCCAAATATGTAACTGCCTTCTTCTATCTACATTCATCAATATTTACAATCCTACACAGAGCTGGTCTAACAAAAGTATTCATGCTCCTGTACTCTTTCTTCTACTCCTGATTTCACAGTGCTATGCATTCTACAGCTTTGTTTATCAACTATGGCAACTGCAGAGCCATATTCCGTGTGAAGTGAGTTCTTTTGTTGACATTTTATCCACTGGCATACAATATTCATCTCCTCTCTGCTATCAGCTCCCATAGACTTGCCTAGGTGTCAGCCCTGCTAGGTGTGCAGTTGGATAGGGAACGTTCTGCTGCTACAGTTAGTCCTTCGTCGATAAACCAAGGGCTTTCTTCTTTCACGCCATGGTCTCAAGCCTTGTCATGTCCATTGACGCGCATACCTGTAGTTATGCCTATGTGAGCATGAAGTAGTGATTCATGAGTGTGGTATTTCTCATGGTTTACTCTGACAACACAGGGTTTTCTCGCCTCGAGTTTACACAACATAATAAAGTGGACACGCTAGCGTTGTCAGGTCGAGAATCTCGCGAATAAATCGACCACTTTACTTCAGCATGCGAATTTTATGCATACCTTTCATTTAGGGAACTTAAAAGATTCCTTGAGTAACACACTCGAACGACTTTGCAGCAGCCATTATGTCTAAAGCAAGACAGAATCTTTTAAATCTTAACGATATCCAGTACTTTTAAAAAAGTCAGTGTTCAAAGAAAATCAGTGGAGAGCTCTGAACCGTGATGCAAACCCCTCTTTGCCCTACCTCTCTGGGCAAGTCACACACAGCTCCCTATCTGACTGTCTGTGTACAACAATCCGCACACTTGGTGGGCAGCTTTCTGAACGCACTGAACCGCAACTTTCCGCGCTGGGCGTGGCAGTGCGTGCATGGCAAGTGAGCAAATCGACGAAGCTCTTTTAAAAGCGCCAGCGCCCGTTCTCGAAAATCATAGTGACGTCTGCTGGTTCACCTTAAGACATTGCAGTCGTATTAGCTCTTCCCTCTAGCCATCAAAATGGTAAGTATATGTTCATTGAACTAACACATTCTATTCCGGAAGCATATGCCAGCACTTAATTCATTGTTTTTAGATGAAACGTAATGTTTGTTTGTCTTTATGGACGATTCTAGTCGAATTTCCACATCAGTATAAAACCCTGTGCGATAGACATGCCCCCTGTACAAAACCTTTGGGCTATGATAGTACCTACCAGCAAAAGTCTCAATGGCTCCTAATACTTGCCTATAATATAACAATGGTGTGCAAGGCTCCCCGCCTAGCAGGCGACGAGTGATACAGCGAAAAAAAACTTATTGTATTACCGAATTAAAGCAAGTGGGTTAAAGGGGGTGCTCATAAGTAAATAGCATTCAGAGTCTCAATAAAAGACTGTAATAGTAAACTTATAATTCGAGTTCTCGTCAAGTGGCGTTCAATACACATGCCATTGTTGAATGCACGACACATGTCGGGCTAATATGAATGATTGGAATTTCATAGTGTCTTGTTTTTTGTTTCGCTGTTCGTTTGTTTGCTTGACTGTTTGTTATTTTAGGGGATCTTAATATGTTTAAGTCACCAAGTCAAAGAAAGAGACGTTTATTGTGCACTATTAACAGGCATTAAAAACCTCGTTCTTGTTCTTCAGTAGCTATCTTTCCTTTATATATACATATGTATATATATATATAATATATAATATATATTATATATATATATAATATACATATATATTATATATATATATATATATATATATATATATATGTATATATATATATAAATATAAATATATAATTGGGTTATGACTAAGACGACTTTGCGATTTCAGCAATTCTCTTTTCATCTCGGCCGGGGACTGGAACGATCTAGATATCTTGTCTTTAGCGCCGGTGATTTCTGGTGTAAGACGTAAATTATCTATAGAAAGAGTGCGGTCCTGTCAAGGTATCACTCTACTAAATCGACTTTTCGAGCAGTGTCTTTATCATTATCTGTACTTTCTTTGGCTGAGAAGCCTTCTCAGAAAACAAGAGTTGGGCTGACCAGGAAATACAACGTTAACCCGATAAGAACCAGGTTGATTTCGTATGGGTTAAGGGACAACAGATAGGGAATTTCTTGGTGTTTTTTTTTTCAAAAAAGTGGAGAAAAGGAAAAGTGAAAGGAGGTGTAGATGATGAGAGGAAAATGTAGACTGACATACCTGAAAAGCAAAAAATCAACAAAAAATAAATACAATAAAAGGACGAACAATAGTAGTTATAACAGTGGTTAGATATTTAGTCAGCAAACATTACAAATCTCGAAAATAGATACAAGTGGATCATGCAGCAACAACGATTCTAGTTTGGATGTTTGGTTTTTTTTGGGGGGTTTTTTTGGTACCTTGATATAACCCTTTCTGAGGAATCTTTACTGGGATTTTAATCGTACAAAAGACTGTTGTCATACCTATATCACTTTCATCACACTCTCGTCAATCTCTTTTACTATCACAGTAGATGGGGGCAGGGTTGAAAGCTATTGTTCCATGATATATTTGCTATTTATACTCAAATTGATAGTTTGATTATGCTTTGTCATATTGATTGTGACTGGTGAATAGGAATTCCAAGATTACTGATCGTCACTGTTTTTTCTTCTTTGAATAGCGTGAATGTATCTCAGTCCACATCGGTCAAGCCGGTGTCCAGATCGGCAATGCATGCTGGGAGTTGTACTGCCTTGAGCACGGCATCCAGCCCGATGGCCAGATGCCTTCTGACAAGACCATCGGAGGAGGTGACGACTCCTTCAACACCTTCTTTAGCGAGGCTGGAGCAGGCAAGCACGTTCCACGTGCCGTGTTCGTCGACCTCGAACCATCCGTGGTCGGTGAGTGCGAATAATTTTCGAGATGATGACTGTTAGTGTTCATGCAAACAAATTTTGCAGATTTTTTTCGTATTCATTTTTAAAGAATATAAAAGCCAGATAAAGCCCATGATTGTAAAGGAAAGTACCGAATATGTCTTTTAAAGTACCAAAGTCTATAATATTTTCCTCAATGAAAATAGGAACTTGCTCTTTATTGATACCATAATCCCGTTAAAGTGCATGTTCAACGCTTGTGGTCTTAAGAACATTTAATAGTATACTATGAAATGTTCTTCAGACCATAGAACCTTCTGGGAACAGTGATTGTTGGTTTAAGAGATGCTAGGATAGTAGACGAAGGAGAATAGGGGGTTTATGAAATAGTATTTTATTGTTTGGTCATGGTAGGATAGCAGTATAGTACTTGCAGTTGCAATGATGTAGAGGCTGAATTGGGAATGCTAGTAGCTGGCAGCAGTGGTAGTAACACAGAAAATCACACAAACATTTATGTTTCATGTTTTCATGATACAAAATGCATTTGGGTTTCCTTTTCTTTTTCAGATGAGGTTCGAACGGGGACCTACCGTCAGCTGTTCCACCCCGAGCAGCTGATCACTGGCAAAGAGGATGCCGCCAACAACTACGCCCGTGGCCACTACACGGTGGGCAAGGAACTCATCGACCAAGTTCTAGACCGCATCAGAAAGCTGGTAGGTATACTAGCAATCTGAGATTCTGAAAATTATGTTACAATGATACTTATACATATGGTATTGATGGAGATGACTGTGAAGACGATTACGATGATTATGAAATTATTTTAGGTATTCCTGTCATTAATGATTAAAATTATGATAATCTTGATCATGTGCAACTGTATAAGTAGAACAGACAAGGAAGATGAAGGTGGAACAAAAAGACTGAAAGTGTAGACTTCAACATATCCCTGATATGTTTCGTGGTATATGGTTTGCTGAATAGGCCTGGACCCCTTGTGATTTGCTCCCTCAACCCTTTCGTACCTTTTTATCCTCTAGAAAGCAGAAAAAGAATTATCATTTTATCAAACGCGTTATCTTGTGGTAAACGTCGGCTTGCAACAACAAAGTGAAATGAGTTCAGTTTAAGTAATGACAGCCCTTTCACTACCGCTTGCACTTAATGGCTGTTTCTCTCTTTACCAGCGAGTACATTGTGCAAGCATTGTGAACATGGTTTGGTAGAAAGACGAGACTGGGAGTTTTTGTGCGATTGTGTCCGCCATTGGTCGAATGTTCAAGTGTAGAAGTGGATAAATGTAGATAAAATTGAATAAGTTGTTCAAAATTATATAGTAGGAAAATATTTTGTACTTTAGAGTTATAGTGTTAAGGTTAATCCTGTTTTCCTAGTGAAGAAAAAGTTCAGTATTCCTACCTTTTCCTCTCTTTTTTTCCCAGGCGGACCAGTGTACTGGTCTCCAGGGCTTCCTTCTCTTTCACAGCTTCGGTGGTGGCACCGGCTCTGGGTTTTCTTCTCTCCTCATGGAGCGACTCTCTGTTGACTACGGCAAGAAATCCAAGCTTGAGTTCGCCATCTACCCAGCCCCTCAGGTGTCAACGGCGGTGGTCGAGCCTTACAACTCAGTTTTGACCACCCATACCACCCTGGAGCACTCCGACTGTGCCTTTATGGTCGACAACGAGGCCATCTACGACATCTGCCGTCGTAACCTCGACATCGAACGTCCGACGTACACCAACCTGAACCGTCTCATCGGCCAGATTGTCTCGTCAATCACCGCTTCTCTTCGGTTCGATGGAGCTCTAAACGTCGATCTGACGGAGTTCCAGACCAACTTGGTGCCATACCCAAGAATCCATTTCCCCATGGCCACCTACGCTCCCGTCATTTCTGCCGAGAAGGCTTACCATGAGCAGCTGACCGTTGCCGAGATCACCAACGCCTGCTTCGAGCCTGCCAACCAAATGGTGAAGTGCGATCCTCGTCACGGCAAGTACATGGCCTGCTGCCTATTGTTCCGTGGTGATGTCGTCCCCAAGGATGTGAACGCCGCCATCGCTACCATCAAGACAAAGCGCACCATCCAGTTCGTCGACTGGTGTCCAACTGGTTTCAAGGTCGGTATCAACTACCAGCCACCAACCGTTGTGCCCGGCGGCGATCTGGCCAAGGTGCAGCGCGCCGTGTGCATGCTGAGCAACACTACGGCCATCGCTGAGGCCTGGGCCCGTCTTGACCACAAGTTCGACCTGATGTACGCCAAGCGTGCCTTCGTCCACTGGTACGTGGGAGAGGGTATGGAGGAAGGAGAGTTCTCCGAGGCTCGTGAGGATCTGGCTGCTCTGGAGAAGGACTACGAGGAGGTCGGTGTCGACTCTGTCGACGCAGAGGGCGAAGACGAAGAAGGAGACGAGTATTAAAGAGAAGTCCATGGATTCATGTAGAAATACACTAATTTGTCGAGAATATGCTCTCATTTCGGGACTTTCAATTCAGCTTTAGTGATGTCCCCTGTCATCATTGTCCATATCATTGATAATGGCGTAGGCTTATACATTGTGCCACCTTTGGGTGTACTCTCACTCCTAGCAATTCTTATCCATGGATGAACACCCGAATGAGTATGTCGCAATATTTCAAACATCTGTCTGTCTAACACGTCGGATAATAAATCTGTTATTGAGTTTTGGATTATCCATGAGGCCTTTAAGCTGAAATGGCCTTCCAGTAGAAACTTCTGATGGTAAATGAGATTTTTGTCGTGAACTTTAATTTTCCATAGTGAAATTACATGAACGAACATTATGTCAAAACAAAGACCCAACATTATTGATACTGTTTTCGAGGAATTGTCTTTGTTAGAGCATCATCCTTCCGTGTGTAAAGTAACAAGTGTGTGGACGGGATGGAAAGAGATAGATAGACAAATGGATGTATATATATATATATATATATATATATATATATATATATATATTTATTTATTTATTTATATTTGTGTGTGTGTGTATGTGTTCGTGCGTGTTTATATATATATATTTTTTTTTTTGAGAGAGAGAGAGAGAGGGGGGGATGGGGATGGAGAGAGAGATCAAAAGTAAGCGTAAAAAAAAATATTACAAAAGCATTCTCTTTGCCGTTCCTTTCTCGGCAAGTCACACATCGTCCTATCTGACTATAGTTACGTTCAGACGGGAGCCCCTAAGCTCGAAGTTAGGAAACTTCGAGGTTAGAGCTTGTAGTTAGGGACCGTGAAGACGCACTCGTAGTTAGCAAACCTCGAGGTTTGCTCGATGTTTCGAGCCACGAGAAATCTTATGGTTAGCGCTCTAACCACGAGCCGCGGGGGGTCCCCACTCGTAGTTAAGCACCGTGTGGACACAAAAAACAACGAACTCGAAGTTAAGAGTGACCTCGCCGTAAACTCCAGCCCCTACAATTTCCCTCTGCTTCCGGGTCAACCTCCCAAACGTACACCACAAATACACTACACGTGAAAAACCTATGACGCACGACACAACAACATCATCTTTTCTTCCCATGCGCTTGATCTCTGAAACTGAACACGTCGAACTCGCTACTGTATTCTATATTCTTCTCAACGTTCAAAAAAAAAAGATGTTTTCGACGAATATCTTCATAAAGGCATAAAGTCATCAGTGCAGTGCTTTATCTCTGCATACCATGGCAGAGAAAAGGAGTACCTGTAAGCGAGTCCGACAGGGTTGGACTAAAGAATAAATAGACGCCTTGTTAGCAGTGTGGGCTGAAACTTCCGGTTTTGTGGTTTTAACATCGAGTGGGTCCCACTCGTAGTTACGGGGGGGGGGGCAGAAGCTTAACCTCGAGGTTTCGTAACCTCGAGGTTAAGATTCGTCGTGTGGACACACGTCGTAGTTAGGGGGCAAGAGCTAAACCTCGAGGTTTCCTAACCTCGAGGTTAGGGCCTGCCGTCTGAACGTAACTACTCTGTGTATAGCAAGCTGTAAACTCTGACGGACAACGTTCCTGTCTTCCCGTGCTTCAGCATATATTACATCATAAACATATTACAAAGCGTAGTTGTTCCTTACGCGGATCTGCCGTTTCTGTGTTAATATCGCACATGCGCGCGAGTTATGGCAAACTAGGCATAATGTTAAATTCAAGTATTTAGATGGAAACACTGGACTTGTAGAGTCGACTGATAAAGAATCTGGATATGTTTATCATGTAGATAATTAAGTATTTAAGCCATTGAGAAAGGCTGTGGTTACAGCGGTCGATGTGCATGTCACACTCAAAATTGCAAGGCTTATACCAGCGTGATTAGAGTGTAGAGATATCGAAGCAAGGCAAAATAAAAGAGTGCTTAAATCTATACTGGTGAATGTCTGTAATTGTCCTCGTCTTGTGAGTGTGAAACGCAATGAACTGCGAAGTTACCGTGCTGGTTTTGTGGATGCACGGCGGGAGAGCAAATTGACGAAAAAGTAAAAACTCCATAACACCGCCCGTTCTAAAGAAACCATATTGAATTCTGCTTGACCCCTCTAGCCATTAAAAGGGTGAGTATAGGCCTACTATTTGTCCGCTGATTTAACGCATTCTATTTCGGAAACATGCCAGCACTGACCGTTCTTAGATGATGAGTAATGTTTGTAAGGGGATCGCCTGGATATAGAGAAAGACTGTGGACTTCAATTTATTTCCAAAATTGCTCATTTTCCTTAATAAAGACACCATTCAGTGGAGGAAAAATGTAAAGGAATGCAGATGGAATGCAAAACTTTCAGTATGAAATGATGTAACATAATTTGACAGCTTCGGGGGTAAATTCTGCTCAATATTTTGTAAAGGGATAATGGTGTTGAGGAAAAAAAAAATCAAAAGGATGTAGAACCCATTACCGTAGCAAAGTTTGTGTAGTTCAGGTTCCCAGAAACAGAACAAGGCAAATCTCAAGCACAACTTAGAACATGTAAAATTACCACAACAGCAACAACAACATCAACGAAACAAGAAATGGCAAAAGACGTAGAGGGGAAAAGGACAGGAAATACTGTGTAAAACACTGAACAGTCGGTGTTTATTTTAGTCAATGGACTGCAGTTTGTCAAATCAGTTGCAATGAAAACCACTCAGCGCTAGAATCACTACGTTGAATAATGATATTACACAGTACCCCCTGCTACAAGTAATGGATCAGAACCATCAATGGCTATCGTTCGGAAGCTCGGTATAGTGTAGTATATAGGACGCCTTTCTAGAAATCGGGAGGTCGTTGGTTCGAGCAGGGAGGTGCCAGCCCGAGTATGTATGCCCATGATATGTATCATGGCTAATACTAAAGCACTGATTAATAAGGTGTCTATTTACTTCGATGTAGAACAATTTTTCAATCTGTTGCCATTAAAAACAAACAAACAAACAAACAAACAAACAACCAAACAAGAGTGATTAATTTGAACAGAAATGCCGTGTTTTCTATAATGAATGTCGTACGTCTGTTATGAAAGTACGATGTACAATGTAAGTGTCTAGATGCATCAACATCATCTGCTTAAACATACTTGCCGTAATTGTTTACTAGTAACTAGGGGAAATGAGTTGTGTTCAAGCGATCATTTCAATGCCTGTAATTGCATACATTAACTAGTTGAATTTACCTCACAGTGAAGTGCAAGTGTGTGTGTGTGAGTGTGTGTGTGTGTGTGTGTGTGTGTGTGTGTGTGTGTGTGTGTGTGTATGTGCCCTTCTCTAGGTTAGATTCTCTCTGATTGTGATTATAGTTTGAGATACCAAAAATGTATTATAGGGGCAGACTAGGGGTAATCCCAAGGAACCTGTTGATTGCACTCATTATGCAGATGCACGGAAGCGTTTGTATCTCCCAAGATTAGCTCATTAAGGTCGATGGGGCTAAAAATCCTTTTACTTGCGTGGGGAGTCAATCACTTCAGGTCGATGGGGCTTAAAATCCTTTTACTTGCATGGGAAGTCAATCACTTACTTGACCTCTCAGTCCATGGCGACGGTTTTTTTTTTTAAACCAAGGAATCGCTCTTCCTTGTATATGTTGCTGAATTTATGCTATCATGTAGCAGTCAACATCGATTCAATTACAATGTAAACCTCTTTAGTGAGTACACCCTGCTCGCATGAAACATAACGCCTGTCTACTCCTTGACAGTCCTATCTCTGCTCTCCAGTTAGGCCCCCTATGAAAAACAAACTACACCTGAATGTAAACCTGACTGAACGCGAACGTTTTTGGATGTGTTTGCCGCGACTGCACTTGAATAAAAGAGAAGCTTGAAGAAGAACACCCAAACAGGGAAGATATCTATAAAATAATCGTCACAATCTTCCTATAATGTGCAATTTAGAACCTTGCTGTTGATTACAATTTCGTCTTCAGGCGCGGACAATATCTTTGGTATTTGTTATCGAAGATTTTGCCTCCAATGCTTTGCTCCTATTTATTTAAGCCATTTTGGCAGCGTTTGCATTCTGTTCATGGTCTGTGGGTGTTTCAGAATACTCCGAAAGTGATAAAAGCGAGAGTACTGGACAGAAGGCTTCACAGAAAGAGTTTACTCCTTTTATTGATGAGTGGGTGGAAAGGGAAGACTTCGTGTCAGTTCCCTCTCGAAAATACGATTAGGGGACACGTCATTTAATTTAATGGTAATTCCTTCCCTCAATACTTCACTGCTTCATGAAAACAACTCCCTTTAGTATGGGATTTTGAGGAAAAAAACAAACAAACAAAGATGTGCTGTCGTCCGACCAATTTCTAGCATATTTTGGGTAGCTTTTGAAAAGGAAGTTACGAGACCATGACTAATCCGTTGCCTTTCTGTCATCGTCTTGCTTTTTTTTTCTTTTTCTTTTCTTTTTCTTCTTCTTCTTCTTCTTCTTCTTCTCTTTCTTTTTTGTTTCTCTCTCTCTCTTTGTTAATGTTCTCCTTGATTTATCTTTGTAGGTGTTTTTTCCTTCGAATTCGTTAAGAATACGAAGTTACGAGCGCTCTGTAATAGGGCCTACTCCTAATAATGTCTTCTTTATCCAAGGGAGCCTCTTCAGTGTTACCACTGCTCTACCAGAGAGTAGTACCATTATCATTAGCCTAGCGTTGCCAGGTGCCCATTTATACACCTGGGTCGAGAGGGACGTGGTGGGTGATACAGTGATTCTTACAGTGATACAGTGATTTTTATTTCTTGAACGGCCCCTTCAGGGGCATGGAAGAAATACAAATGAGTATTTTACAAATGAGTACTTTACAACAAATATAAAAATACAAATATAAAAATACATAAGAAAGAAGACAAATATATATATATACATGTATAAATATAAGCTCTAACAGCAAGCAAGTAAAGGCAAGAATTGTTTGAAATTAAATACATGTATACGGACTAATAACAAAACATACTCTTAAAAAATGAAGTCTTAGCTACCATGTATGTACATAAGTTTACAATTAAAAAAAAATTACTTGAACTTTGACATGATGATTTTACAAAATTTTGAAAGATTCTTTAGTTGCTTGATAGACTTAACATTAAATAACTGATTTAACTTAACGACATTAGGCCTGCACCGCGGCAACATTGCCAATACATTGTACTCCCAACTGACTGGTTATTTCCCGGCTGCTTCTGCTGCTATCGTAGTAACTGTAACTGTTGTTATCACCATGCAATAACAAACCTCTCTGCAAAACGGTCTCCAGCTATATTTTCTGGCTTAATCTCGACATTTACACTATATATAGCGAGTTCCGTTTCTTTACTTGTGGTGTGCCAAGTAAAATTTCGATCTCTTGTTGATTGGAGGATTTGGAGCTCTCTCCAATTCTGATGAACAGTTTCTTGGCAGACAATCTTGTGTGCATATTGCCACATTTCCTTACTCTGTTAATTTTGTAAGCGTCTTGCTTTGACTGAATTGAAAGGGTTAAATATTGAGTATACGCTGTGTGTCTTAAGTGACTGAGTGACTTAAGAATGTTCCGTACTCAGCCATACTGCAAAGGGTGTACTGCATGTAAATATGTGAGAAACCGCAATGAAATTATCCTCAGGTTTTACTTCTCATCCCATCATTGTGTGTGAGAAGAAGAAACGTTACATCTGGAACGGCAAGACAAAGAAGGATTTAGATCAATCGGAAGAAAGACACAAAACATGCAACACCAATACACGAAGAGACAAATATACCACCAGTATAACGTTATTGCGGCCCCTGTATGATAATATTGCTTTGTTTCAAAGAACTTCGTGTACATTTTTTTCTTCTTTAATTTGCCTTGAATTGTATAGGCCTTTTATGCAGCGGTGGGTTGTGAACATGATTCACAGTTGACTTATGATCAGAAGTTCCTTTTTCGTCAACAGCAAACATGTCAACGCTGGTCGTCGACAGCACTGAAAAGGCTTCGTCGATCGTCGACCACGCCGACGCTATGCCGACACTTCGAAGAGTGGTGGTCATGGACCTGCCATCAGAAGGCGCTGAAGACCTACACAGGCGCTACGCAGCCGCTGGACTAGAATTACACTCTTTCCAAGATGTTATCCAGCACGGTGTACAAAACGTGGCGGACCAAGTGGTGAGCATTTCCACTGCTTATTATTGAAACTACAAAAAAGTGGGCTGAAACATTACATACTAAATTCATTTTGTGCATTTAGCAGAATTGATGGTGAACTTAATTTGTAACAACAACAACAACAGAAATGGCATAACAAAACAAGACAATCATTTATGTCACGGGTCGTGCATTTACGCATGAAACCTATGAGAATACGATCAGTCATTCACCCAACTCTATTCTGTAAGCTTCTTTAACCTTCAATCTCTTACTATAAGAGATAAAATGATAAAGATATACCTGCTTTAAGTAAGTTTCCTTTTAAATGATATTCCTCAGCAGACTCCAAATATCATGAAATAGATTCATTATACATATATTATATATATATATATATATATATATATATATATATATACAATATATATATATACAATATATGTATATACATATATATATATACAATATATTATATACATATATATATATATATATATATATATATATATATATATTTCTTCCATGTGTTTATCATAACTTAGTAATAACACATAATTACCAATAATGTGTCAAAACCATTTTGTTCCTATTACGTCTTATTACGCACCTCATACTTTGCTATCTAATTCATGATTCACTCATCTAGTTGCCTACGCCAGATGACCTCAACACAATCTGCTTTACCAGTGGCACAACAGGTAAGTGAAATAGATCATGATCGTTAATGGACAAACATTGTTTTCAGTGTCCATAACAGGCATGTAAGTTATTATTTTGTTTTTAAACTCACCGAGATAAGCATTGTCGATGGAATGATTATTCATATAATCTTGAGTGGCACTTGCCAGCACATCCACCTGACAGCAACAAAGTCTTCATTAAAGCCTAGTATTTGGCAAAAGCATGAAAAGTTTTGCACAATCCCCAAAGTGCCAGTTTCTTACAATAATCTCTTACTAGATATATTCAAATTCAAATTCAAACTATATTTTCACTCTTTTTCCAACAATGACAAAAATAAATGCAATGACAACGTTGCTGAAGTAATGTCTAGCATTAATTTGAAAATATATATTCTGTACAAGAAAGTTGAAGGTCAATTCTCAGTTCTGTCGACAAGATAGGCTTCATAAAAATATAAATGAAGGGCCATGTTTTCATGGCAGATAACATACTTATAGTGTTTGCTTAAAAAGCGGAGGCATTCTAGACGACTGCGATTAGCAGTTGAATTGCTCTATCAGCCATGATTCACATCTCATTTGTTCAGGCCAGCCGAAAGGTGTCCCGCTCAGGCATCGACATCACATTGCTAATCATGACGCTGTGTTTTCCACACACGAGGTGAGATTATAATTATTCATTTATTATCATTTTAGAAAATTATTACTGCGTATCACATTACGTATGAGCAGCATTTTTTTTTCTCACATAGTCATTATTGTGTATCATGAATATGCAATGTGGGAACACCTTTTTTTTTCTTTTTTTACAGGTAATCATGACTTCGTATTTGTACAGATAATCAGGACTTCGTATATTCTACATAATAATGACACGAGAACAGCAATTCTGTAAGAAAATGATAATGATTGTATAATTTCCCCACACGGGGTAAGAAAGACCATTTTCTGAGGAAGTCTTCTCGACAGCCTTTCGAGTTTTAACGAGTGTCAGAGCCACACAGTGCTGTAGTGCCACTCACAATAATATCACACAGTATTTGACGACAGAATTTGACGTATTTGCAGTGTTGTGCTGTCCATGATTAGGTTCCAGAAGATAATCGCGACTGTACTTTTTTTTTTTAACCCGAGGGCAGACAAACAATGTTTGAAGGCTGTCCTCAATGCAAGATTACAGTCTCAATGAATATCATCACAATAATCTATACTGATCCTTCCCCACCAATTCAAGCTATTTTCTGCAGTATTGTATAGTAAAAAGAATCTATGACGTGTTCTGTTGTTGTTTTGTTTTTGTTTTTCCTTCTTCCTTGTGCAAGATGCGTTGTTGAAGGCTTAAGTCGGCATAGAGAAAATGGGGTGCATATCATACAGGGAATAAAGAACAGAGAGCTAGCCAATATATGAAACCGGGGCCCCGCTTTATCAAAAGATAAAATCGATTTAAAATTTCCTTACCACACAGGCTGCCACTGACTTACAGCTGAAATCAACTTTATAATCAATTTTAACTCTTCATAAAACAGGGCCGTACCAGAACTTGATTAAGTCTTCATTGAATCGGAATTGTAACATTTGGGGAGGAACCCCCAACATATTGGTAGTTTGATAATTGTATCAGTGACCAAAATGAACTCCTCCTTTGCTTTCTTTTAGGGCACAATAGTCATTCTCATACACAAAGCATGCAGAAACACAGACTCTCTTTTCTGCCGGAATGTTCTCTGAGTGGCTGGAAAGAGATGGCGCTGCTTCTTCTTCCTGGTTCTGGGAATTCTGGGCCAGTCAAAATTAGTCAGAAGAGAAAGATCAACATTTAACACGAACTATAGTGAAAATTTTATCAAAATCGGGATGGAAATGAGGAAGTTATCAAATTCTAAAGATTCGCATTTTTTTTTTTTGCAAAATAGTTCTCGAACAGTTGATATAAATATGCAAATGGGTGGCCAAATGATGTCATCTCCTCACAGTTTTCAACTGGTCGTGTACAAAAAAATACATGAAATGACAACGATTCATTTCTAATCCCAAAATATATTATTATTCCTGGTCGAATAACTTCAAGATAGTGATCACTGAAATATGTTATGATTTTGAGACTGAGGCATAATTGTATTTGAAAAAAACATAACAACAACGAGCTGGAAATTTCAAGATTTTAAGTACAAACTATAGGTAATGCGTGAGGCGGTAACATCATCATCTCGCCATTTGCATGTTCATTTCACTTTTATGATTTCTTTCCGATTGTGATCAATTTAATGTTCATTGCTATACGTTAAAATTTTACTCTTTCTATTCAGGCTAACCATTAACAGGTCTGGTTCCCCCCCCCCCCCCCCCCCCCCCCCAAGGCGTTGGGCATGGACTGAGGGGAAAGTAGGGTTTAGTGATCGCAAATGATCGTAATACTAATATTAATGAAGGTCGATTCAAATCATCTCAGCTTGACGGCTTTAGGTCAATGATTATGTTTAATGAAATGTTTTTTTATGTTTTTTCGGTGGCTTTTTTTCCTTCAGAATATTGCCCCATAAGAACGTCAAAAACAATTGGTAATGCTACGTAACAGCCCCAACCCACACAGAAAGCTAGCCATAATCTATTTGATCCTTACTGTTATTTTCTCCAGGACAGTGAACTATTCGACCATCAAGATATTCATTTCTCTCTTCTTCCGATCGCCCACGTCTACGAAAGGGGGAACATTGTGAGTATTGACATATAAGTCCAGAATTGAATTATTTACACACACACGCACATACCCACACTCATCACATCCATGTGTGTGTGTGTGTGTGTGTGTGTGTCTCTCTCTCTCTCTCTCTCTCTCTCTCTTAGTGAATGCGTGTATTTATACCACTGAAGCCATACGAAATGTCAGAAGTTCAACAAAGAATTTTATTTTGAGGCTGTAATCATTGTCATTGCAAAACATTATGGCATTTGCAAGAGGATGTTTCCCAGACTGAATTGGAAAGGACAGGACATCGTCTTCATTTTTTTTTTAAATCCTTCTTTATTATTTAGTCATGAATGAACAATGAGATCTTCGTAACTAAAACTTGTCTTATTACACGATCGAACAGTGGAGAATATTATGAATTTTCTTCAATTAATTCAACCATGCAAGCGTGCACGCATGACTGTGTGATTTTTAAACGTATAATGAAGAAACACATGGAGAAAAAGAAAAAGTGCAAAGAATGCAAAGAGTATACATGGTAAAAATGAGGCAAAGTGACAACTTTCCGGACAAATTTGGTAGGTCATGCGAGTTGCCAGACATTTTCTCCTTCTCTCTCACTCACGCACACATTATCTCCTTCTGTTTCTCCCTCTCCCTAGTTAAAATGTCTCTCTCTTTCTCTCTCTCTCTCTCCAGTACAACATCATGATAAACGGTACGCAGGTCGGCTATTTCGGAGGAGACATGCTGAAACTCCTAGACGATGCGCAGGAACTGAAACCAACCATCTTCACGGGGGTGCCCAGGCTATTCAATCGACTCTACGATAAGGTGCAGATTAGTCCTGTGTTACAAAGTAACGGGTTTTTTTTTTTGTTATAATCTTTCACTACATTCAGAGAACATGACGTGAAGTCGTTGCCAAATGTGATGGGAAACTGGCATCCCGAAAACATACATATGGGTATATGACGGTGTATCAAAACTGTCAGCTCTGTGAAGTGCCTGTTTGTTTTGTTTTGTTTTGCTTTGCTTTTTGTTATGGAGTGTAATTTCACTCTTGAGGAGGTTAAAAAGCTTCTCCCATCAAAGTACTGTATTGTAGAACGAGAGGCATGTCTACACTTGGTTTAGAGCGATGTTCTTTAGGTTTCCATGGTGATATTGCCAGCTCGAAAGACAATATTCGAAAGACATTTTACCAGTTGTCTACATACAGTAAGTTGTAGCAGGTTTCTGATATACATACTTCAGACACCAATCAGCAGAAACCATTTTTATGAAGTTGTGTTATTCTGATACGTACTTATATAATATAAAAATGAACTTTAAACAACAACAACAACAACAACAAAAACGACAAAAGTTTTTGATTGACTACTGAGTAAATTCCTAACAAAATTGACGTGGTTGCTCAACACAGATCAAGGGATCGGTGGATAGTGGCAGCGCTATAAAGAGGGCGCTGTTCTACCATGCCTACAACCAGAAACTGAAGGACCTGGAAAAGTATGTTGCTTTGTCATTTCATATTGTCATGCTTACGTGTGTGTCCGAACAGGCTTTTGTTATAATTCGTGCATATATTTGCACAAAATATTTGCTGTATATGAGTGTATTGGCATAATTAGACATACATCATAGACGTCTTCCATAAGCTATTTAAGAAATTAGTTCTGTACAACGAGAATAAGTGAAATAGAGACTATCAAAAATATTCATCCTTCGTGTAGAAATCTTAGTAAACACGTCTGTCGTATTATTATTACTTTAAAATCCGACGAAAACAATATGAAAGACTGAAATGATATTCGATGAATGAATCAATCAATATAAAGAAGAATAAGATGAATTATACGAGATAGAATCACCATCAAGGTATGTCCAAAGAAGTAAGAATGCGCTGAAAGGAACATTTCTGTCGTACTATGTGGTATTACCTCACTTTGTTTTGTTTTGTTTTGTTTTGTTTCATGTTATTTTTTTCATCTGCCAGTGGGACACTAAGTAACGACACCATCTGGGACAGGATAGTGTTCAAGAAAGTCCAGGTGGGTGAGCGATTCTTTCCTAGAGTATCAACCACTAATATCACATTAATTAATAGCGTATATGAGTACATTGATGCAACGTGACTATTTCTTTTAATTTGCTTTCAATTCTATCAACACTTTAATCAGCAATTTATGACTTTCGCCCGATATAATCATATTGTTTATAAGCCAGTTCGCAGTTCTACTTTGCGTATGAGCAGAAAAAGGGTTATACAACGATGTACCATAAGGAATGTTGGTTCTTAAATTCACTGGGATTAGCATCTGTGATGTAATGATTATTAATGTAATCCTTATAAATGCTGCTTGCCAGCACATCCACCTGACAGCAAAAGTGGTATTTGGCAATATCAATAGAAAGAGATTGTTCATACATTCAATGCAAAATAATGAAATAGATGCATTCCTAAGTGTCAATTGACGGATCATTCTGGTCTTTCTTTGTTTGAACAGGATTGATGAATCCCATAAATTGTTTCGTAAAGCTTATGCATTATGTCGCTCTGAAAACTATTGAAGTGCCCATAACCGACTGAGAAAAAAGAAAGGTAATTCCTACCAATGTGCCCGTGAGCTGACTCCGAACTGGCTTATTCATACCATGCGATGTTGCCAAAATAGAAATAGGAGCAGAGACAGAGAGGGCAGTATTGATGTTTGATAGTCAAAAGTGACAAAGAATCCAAAGCTACTGCAGTCAAGTGGATATGTCTCTGGAGTGGTTAACGGTAGGTTCCCTGTTCGAGTCCTGTGCTGCACGTAGTATATAACATTATGTAGATCCTGGGACAAGTTTCTATTACCCACTCTCACATACCCTGTACAGACAGATATATAGAATCTTGATACTTGGCATGCAGTGCCTGTGTAATGACAATGGCAAGGTCCTGTGGATGATCAGTGCTTACATTGAAGGGGCTATATACCCTGTATGATGATATGTACGTTCATGATGAAAGTATTACTGATGGTTTTTGCTGTTGTTGATAAAATGATAATAATGATATTAATGCTACTGTTGTTATCATTGTTATCATTGTTAGCAGTAACAGTAGTAGTAGCATAGTAGTAGTATAGTAGTAGTAGTAGTAGCAGTAGTAGTAGTAGTAGTAACCCGTAGTGGTATATAGAAGTAGTATACTGGTAGTGGTGGTAGATAATTATTATTGTTAGTGTTATTATCATCATATCTTATCTTTATGATATTCACATTAATAAGATAGAATGAAATCAAATTATGCCCTTTATCAGAATATGTTCAATTAAAATTTTGTCGTCACACGGCTCTTACTCTAACTCTGTGAAGTTGTGTTGTTATTCTTGAAGAAATACAACCCAAGAAAGGAGCAAAGAGCAAATTTGCAAACACTATGGACATTGAATATTCAATTCAATTCAATTCAATTCAATTCAACTCAATTCAATTCAATTCAATTCAATTCAATTCAATTCAATTCAATTCAATTCAATTCAATTCAATTCAATTCAATTCAAGTCAAGTCAATTCAAGTCAATTCAATTCAATTCAATTCGGCAGGATCTTCTCGGTGGACGGATTCGGTATCTCTTCTCTGGCGGAGCCCCAATCTCTGGCGAGGTCATCACCTTCATCCGGTGTCTCTTCGGCTGCTATGTAAGTGGTTGTCATCGAGTGGCCAATGATGTAGAACTGGAAGAGGTTCACAAGGATAAGCCGTCATCTACATAACAAATTTTGATTCGGGAGTGTTTTGCCATATGCCGCATGATATCACGACTGTTGTGAAGACGGGTTTACTCTGATTGTTCGTTTTGACTTATTATTTCAGTGCGATTTTGTGTGTGCCTGTGTGTTTGTGTGTACTATGTAGAGATGATATACAAACAAGATACTTTCAACCATTTGATATTTGTCCCTGTTTTTTAATGTCCAGTTTGTCCAAGCGTATGGTCAGACGGAGACCACAAGTTGCATTACTCACACTCTCCCGTCGGACCCAACCAGTGGACATCTTGGACCGCCATCGGGTGGGACCGAACTCAAACTTGTCGACGCCCCTGAGCTGGACTACTTCGCCTCGGAGAACAAGGGGGAGGTGCGTTAAACCTCTCAGCTTTCTGTTAAGAGGGCGGAAGATCGATAAAGAGAAATTAGAACCATTCGCTTTTCATCTATATCAGTCAGACGTTGAACAATCATTAACTATACGTATATTATACAGGCGTATACTTCATGTGACTACTATAGGTTGGTTAACCAAGATTTTGCACCTGTTTATTGGTGAGCAATATGGAAATGCCAGAATCATGACAAGAAATTACAAGTTACTCCTGCGCATGACAAGTTACTCCTGCGTATTTATGATGCTTCAATTAATCTTTCCATTGATGTTATAATTCCAGAGGGGCCCACATTCTACAAGCTCTGTCTTTTTAGTGGGACTCTCCATTTTTCGCACTTTAAGCAAAGTTATACATGTACTTTATTTCGATCACTTCTGTTTTTTTTTACTACAATGTATAATTACTATAAGGTCCTCCTCAATTGTTTTACATTCTTTTCAATACATAATGTTCTGTTTACCTTATTCTCTGTTGTCTAAAGAAGTGTAACTTATATGTTTTGTCGAAAAATGAAATAAACTTTGAATTGAATTGAATTGACAATGCTCATGTTTCTCATTGTAAGATGCTTTACATCCGTTACAAATTTGATTTATGATGTAACTCATAAGTAACATGATACTTAGCACCACTATGAACTGCTGCGATCAGCGTGTTTGAAAAGGAGAATCTAAAAACAACAACAACAACAACAAAAACAAACAAAAATTGAGAGAACTCCCAAAAAAGGATAATAGTATTGTGTCCCGAGACATGAACACACTGGGCGATGCTTCACTTTGCATTTTGAAAGACTACAGCAGAGTGTAACGGAAGTTTTTCCTTTGCTCCTTGGGACAGATCTGCATGAGAGGGCAAAATGTGTTCGAAGGTTACCTTGACAACCCGGAACAGACGGCCGAGACCCTTGATGAGAACGGCTGGATACACACAGGAGATATTGGCGAGTGGACAGAGGTATGGGTTCGATACGGGATGTGAGGGCGAATCGGGGCGAAGAGATGACAGTAATTTATACTATCGTGTAAATTACGTTAGTATACAGTAGTACAAATACGGCATGGTTCAAGAGTGAAACATACACGTAGGTCACTTCATGTAAAGCAATTGACGTGGCAACAATCTTGGAGTAAGGTCATAAGTTACTGTTTTGCTACTTTCCTTGTAAATGCTCACATATTTTGTACTTCATCATGAAATAGGGTCGATGAATATGATAAAGACTGAGATCATTTACTGTGGGTCAGTCTATAATTGCGCTATTCATAATCGTGTTCTCTCGATTGCAGTTTAATTGGTCTTTTAATCAAAACGTTATTCAAGTGTGAAAAAAAATGGTTTGTGTAATTTACGTGCTCTAAAAGTACTCGTGTGTATGTGCTAGAGATCATGATCAAAAGCCTTACGGAAATACACCATGAATATATAAAATCGTTATACCAGCTTCATTTAGTTTCGTAGGTAAGGGGTAGGCGGCATCCTTTAATCTCTCACATTGAGTTATAGATGATAGAACTACTCCGGTGTTTCTCACTGGATGTTGTCCACTGAACCACTGGACATGTTAGCTATAAATTGTGCCACTTACAATCATGACTGTGCATTGCCTTTCTGGGTTTCTCCGTTGCGACCCAGATCGGGACCATCAGAGTCATCGACAGGAAGAAGCACATCTTCAAGTTGGCCCATGGGGTCTACATCGCCCCCGAGAAAGTGGAAAACGTCTACGTGCGTAACCAGCTCGTGATGCAGGTCTTCGTGTATGGAGACAGCACTAAGGTCGGTCCTGATGACGAATAAAATCTGTTAGAACGGAGGGAAGATTTAAGTAAAAAGCAAAGAAGCAATGACATGAACGAACTCGGCAATTACCCAGTCGTAATGTTTTTATATCTAAATGTATTAGTTGAAAGGGAAAGAGTGTAAAGACCCATCCTGCATTCAATTTGACACTGTCCAATAAGCTTGTGATTCGGAAATACTCTCCTACCCTCGACTACATGAGTGTTAACAATTCTACATTCATTTGCTGCCATCACTTCGTGCCTACATTCTTTGCCCTTAACCTTGTGTGTGCCAATGAGTCAAATATGCACAAATTTCTCACAAATACCCATGGATAGGTAATTGATGTGGCACAAAGAGGGTTAACATCGCAGGATTTGATCTGCGTGTGATACTGCTGTTCGGTGTATTTGTAATTGAGGTGCAATTTTTCTTTATTTTTCTTTGGTAATTCATTCACGTTTATATATTGTTATCATTATCCCGTTTGTGTATTCTTTGATAGCATTTTCGGGAGCAGTTTCTACAGAATAAGAATAAAAAGACTTTTCTGTGAAAAGAAAGAGAACTCATTGTGAACGTAAATAACAAGAAAAAAAGATATCATTGTCAGGATGCATAGATAAAATGTCAATATCTTGTGCACCAGCTTTTGTTCATGCAGTTGAGAAGGTGAATCTATTGGATAATGCTCATATATTTTGTCTTTTTATACATGCGTTCATTGCGTTTCAGGCCAGTATGGTAGGCATCGTCGTGCCTGACCCAGATGTCATTCCTGGTTTTGCAGAAAAGCTTGGAGTGAAGGGATCGCTAATTGAACTTTGCCAAGACGAGGTAAATCAAATGTTGATTAACATAAGTAATGGTTGTGCGATTGTAGCTTGTTTAACTTCCTTCCCTTTGAAAGATTACTTCGTACTCAGACAGCAATGATCCTTTATCTTAAAGACACAAACAAACAAACAAACAAACAAAACAAGATGATAGAGAACAGTGTATGTAGCATAAAGCACAGCGTCACCTCCTTCTCATATTGTGAGATTAATGCCCCAAGATGTTACAATGATCTGATGACGTGATCTAGCAAACTAATTGTGAGTTAGCGCGTCACCAGATAGGCCTATCACTTAGTGTGTATCCCGAATACTTGTTTCACCGTTTTATTAAAAAAGTGATGCATATAACGCAGGCTGTCAGAAAAAATCAGCCTCGTTCAGTGACCATTGAATATTCCTCTCGGCTTTAACGTGCCAAAACTATTTTGCTTATTTTGCGTGGTTTTGTAATGCCTTTTTTGGCCATCATAATTTGTGTGTTATTGCATATTTCATATACCACGGTGTTATTTTTCCTTTATTGTTGACTCGTTCTTGATATTTTCTTGACATTTTCAAAGAGGGTGAAGTCGGCAATTCTGACCAGCATGAATGAGCAAGGGTCGAGCGAGGGTCTCCTAGGATTCGAACAGGTCAGTGGCGATTGAAATAAACATTCGTAACTGGTTTCATAGAATGACAAATCTTTCCTTGATTGCACCTATGAGATATGCCGCTTCATTGAAAAGAAACAAAACAAAACAAACAAAAAACACCGAGAAGATTTTTAACAAGTTATCAAGACAACACCTCTTAGCAAGGCGTGACATCACGTCTCCTATTTTTCATTACCCTTAAGCAAGCTGAGTTGGTATGTCTCCCTGCTTGTGCAGGAGTTTCCCCTGAAGCAATATCTTTACGTGTTGACAACAGTTTATAAAAGCCTCCCTGCTTTTGAAATTATTTTCGCCTGTCTGAATGCATGTTACACACAAGTATTTCTGAATCCATGATAGTTAAATGAATCTGATTTTGATTCGTAAATGTTGTATACAGTATAGCCATGGACAAGAACTGACGTAATACAATGACAACTTTCATAATTGCTCAGAACAGTCAGCCGACTTCGTTTACTCCCAAGTGTACAGTATTAGGATAATCGCTGGTTCAGGATCGTTACAGGGATGGTGCCACGCAGAAATTTGTGCACATCTCAAAGGCACATTCAGAACCCGCGACATATTATAACTAAATTGGCAGCTATAAGTATTTAGTGGCTACTCTTCAATGACCGATCAGATTCCTGGTATTGGGGTATTCCATGGGCGTGGCTGTTTTCCCTCACTTGTACCTTCGACCTTTTGCTTATGACAGATGAAATGAACCAGCATTGGTTTCTTCATTTTATTGTTCCTCTAATTCGTTTGTTTCTTGCCTTTATTCCACAAGGTGAAAGATATTCGTCTTCATGCGGAGCCGTTCAGCGAGGAGAATGGCCTCTTGACTCCATCTCTAAAGAACAAACGGCCTGACATCACTAAAACATTTGCCACTGAAATTGAGGACATGTACTCAAACCTGGAATAGAAGCACAAAATTACTTCGGATGCTTTTGTGAATATGTGCATGTATGCGGTATGTGTGTATCGAGAGATTGCGTGCGTGTGCCTAATGTTGAGGATATGTGTGTGTATGTGTGCAGGGGCAGATCCAGGAATTCCGTAAAGGGGGGGGGGGCGCCTTTACAAAATTGAAGGGGGAGGGGCGCACGCCCCACTTCCCCACTTTTTTCTTTTGATTTCCTTTGTTTAAACAAACAAAAAATAAATAAATGACCCTCTATATATGGATCCGCCATTGGTATGTGTGTTAGTCGGGGGTTCAAATTCTTCCAAAACCATTTGGCCCACCAGTCATATATATCTTACTTTTTTTCGATTTTTAGGCCATATTGGTTAAATCCAGTATGGCCGCCATCCAGGTTAAAGGTAAATTGTCATTACAAAACCGATAGGGCTTGTACTAGAAATATTTCCACTTGAGGAGGCGTTTTTTATCTCCACGACTAAACTGAATAGACATCGTGAGGTCAGACCAGCGTTCTTATAGGTGCACAGCCACTGTATGCGATCATCAAAGTCTTCCAATGGCAATATCTAAACAGTTTAGGTGAAGACAAGCTGGTCGCTATGATGGGTGCATTGCACATCGAGGATAGGGTGCATTGCATATGGAGGACAGGACGTACGATATAAGAAAGTTTCTTTGTGACTCGGGGGGGGGGGGGGGGTGAACTACAATCCTTTCTCAGGTAGAGGTTCTGAATTATCGGGTCGTGCTCAGTCTAAACACAGTGAGCTGAGCACCATTATAAAGTGGACGCGGTATGCTCAACTGTATGTCCTACAGTGTTAGCTCTACAGGCAATTTTACTCCCCAGCCGTGTCCAAGCACCTCAGAATGTTAATGGACCCTCAATGTCGTCATTAATGACGTATTACGGCATACTTGATATGCACCCCCTTAAATGACGTTATACCTGTAAAACATACCCTTATGGCGTCACCCGGGGACATGGTAACAAGTACAATTGTAGACCCTTAATGGTATTTTAAACAACTATTTCTTAGGGAGATCTTACACTAGTTGGAAAATAGCAACAAAATAATACTGTCCTGATTTACAATAAGGAATTCACTTGAACATGTCAAATTTAATTGTACTTAGTAGTGATCTCTATGTTATACGTCGAATTCACCTCCCTTAATTTTGAAAACCTATAACAAAACAGATCGTTTCATTGAAAACAGATACATTCAATTAAACAAACAATTCAACATCCAATTGATTTCCAAACTTTCTTCCATCCCAATATACTGCAAGAGATTGATAGCTTATAACAGGGTAATTTTCAGCATTTCCCACATTTTGCACTGTATGACACTGCTTTGTGTGCAATGATATGGGAAAAATTGTAAAATCAAAATATGTGTTTATGTATTTTACGTGGAATCAGTTCCCGTCTGTTGTCTTGGCAGAAATGCATCATTCTTGTGATGTTGTTGTTTCCTATTTTCCCTCCCATCACGACTAGATATATATGTGTTGATCAAAGTTGGTGTGATGTCAGAAAATGTGAGGCTGTATTGCAGGTGGCCTTCAATTTGTTTTTCACATTTTTTAATATATTGACATATTCAACAGACTGTAACTCACCAAAATGCCTCTTGAAATGTTTGAAAAGCTTCTGGATCTGCTTGATTCCACATGAGCGGATGATTATCTGTTGCCTTTTTGATATCATCTCTTGTGAAACAAAGCATTGTTTCTCTTCAAAAGACAGCGTGTCAATTAATCTGCACTTACTGTTGGTGCTCTACACAAGACATCCCAACCCACCTCCACCTATAGCATCCGTAGGCGTTGTGGTGTATAGGACAAGATCTTAACATCTCTCATGAAGCGAGACTTTTTTTCCTTTTCTTTTCTTTTCCCCTCTATAACAAAATCTCAGCAGGAAACATAGAAGTATCCGCACATACTGTTTACATTTTCCATCACAATCATGTCCTTAACATTGGGATTTTCAAGTACACATTTTGCCTGCGAAAGAATTACCAACAACTTTTCAACACAATCACTGACAATGCATGTTCAAAACAAATTCATGCATGATTCACTCGGCAAAGTGATTTATACTTATTACCGTCCAGCACGTACTCGAACAGTTTTCGCTAAAGATACAAGTATGTTTACAAGACTGCAAACAGTAGAATGATTTGCCCCTTAAGAGACTACATCTCTTCAAATCTCTTCAGATGTCTTCAAACGTAAATTAAAGTCATTCTTCTTGAATGATTACTTCCTATGTGTGTACAGATCTCAAATACTGTAATAATGATAATCACTCAGGTTCTGCGGAGGCATGTACATTGTGCGTATACTCTGGCATGTGTATTTTGATATAAACATGTATTATTGTGTATAATGTAGTGGGTTAACTGTCTGTACACGTACTGTCCTACTTTAGCGGGGGTGGGGGTCGACAAATCACTCAATTCCGAGTTATTGATGTCTTACTGGAAAAATATGGTCTGTAGAAATTAATCATATCGTGATATATCATTGGAATCGACAGCACAATTTGTTCATTTACAAGAAATATATCGCATTTGTCACTTAATTGCTGCCTTTTGCCAGGGTGGGTGGGGCGGTATAGGTTTCACCGATTTGCGAGTGTATTACAATATAATGAATATTTCTTCCCCGGGGCCTATATGTTGACGTGCACTTCACATCTCCATGTTCAATTTTCCTAAAGAGTACACCTAAACAGGGGCGGCGGAACTTTTTTTTCTCTCTCTCTCTCTCTGTGCATATGTGTGTGTGTGTGTGTGTATGTGTGTGTGTTTATGTGTTTTTCAAGCGTTATCGGAAGCCCGTCTCTTTGTATACTTTTTGCATAGTCTAACTGGGACGGAAATCTTGCGCGAGACCATGATAATACAAGGCCAAATGAATAGTTATATTACAATAGTTGGGCTATAATACAGAAATTAGTCGTAGGCCTGCAGGTTTTTTTTTCTTTCGTATGAATATTCGTATAGGTCAGTTCTTTATCCTCTCTGATCTGCATATTGATGCTAAGAACTTACATTTCCTTGGAAACCTTCAATCCTATTTCCTGTAAGTTTCCTTTATGTTCTCTCTGCTCTTCGCATAATGTAAGCATGAATGACAGTAAATGTTGAGAGTGACCCCCCCCCATTATAGCTCAAGCGAGAACGTAATAGGAAGCAATATATATTTTTTTACTATACAGGCCTAATCATTTTTTTATCGTAGTCTGAATAAGATCCCCTGAACCTTATACTAAATAGTCTTAGAAAGTTGGTAACGCCGACTGTGTGCCTTTGTTGCCGTTAATGTGAAAAACAGAAGTATTGTACGTGTACATAGGTCGTGGGACATCTATAGCTCCTACTCCCCGTCCTTTCCAGCTGCCAGCCCCTTAAAGAGAAGGGGGAGGGGAGCCTCCATCCTTTCAAAGTCATGACACATATAACAGAGATGCCAACTATAATTATGTTACTTGCAGATTTAATGGATTCCCCAAATTATGTTACTATACGCAGGCCTACTGCACAAATGTAAAAGACTGTGTGTTTTTTTTTTTTCACCAGAAAACGCCTTTTCAGCCCTCAGCAACCTCAAATACTATTTCCAATGTTGCCTTCCCTGCTACAGTCGCTGTAGGCAAGCATTTTGTTTTAAATTATCCCTTATATGAATACAGTGGTTTAACCCCCATATTGACTTTATGAGATAAAGTTGCAGATCACAAAAATCGGCTTTCCTAACACAGGAAAGATCTTAACTGATTTTGTTAGTGATTGTAACCCTTTTAACTGCCATTTCTTCTTTAACTGCTATTTACCTTTAAACAGAGATGGCGGCAATATTGGATTTTGCCAATATAGATTTTGCCCCAGAGGGTGCCCTTCTTGGCGCCCATCAAAATTCGAAATACTATGGTCTGGGCCACATTGAGTATTGTGTAACACATTTGGTGCTTTTGGAAGAATTTGAACCAAAAAGTCCCTTGCGCCCTCCATTATGTGTGTGTGTGTGTGTGTGTGTGTGTGTGTGTGTATAAGAGAGAGAGAGAGAGAGAGAGAGAGAGAGAGAGAGAGAATAAGGCTCAGCAGCAGTTACATATTTGATATCATGACTATTGATATTACGGAAATTTGGCAAAGTCGTAATTGTCGTAAATATACGACTTTGTGAAACCTGACTCGACTTTCGCACTTATACGGTGAGCTGATCTTGGCGAAATTTGTTATTCTCAAACCCTGTTTTAACAGACCTTACCCCGACAACCTCGGAACAACGTCCGGAGAACAAAATTCCTCGCAATACAAGAATAAAAGCGCAGGAGAGAGCGAGGGGTACTTAGCAGACACACACCAAAAACCTCAGGGTAGATTTCCATTATAACAACCTACTCGTTTGTGCGCCAAGGGGGTGTGGTTACAATCCATGCATGTGATCGGCGCGGGGTATGTCATTCCGTCTGGAATATTGCGCATGCGTGTTGAGTGTATCATCGGGATGATACTGTAATCTATTATGACGTTACCGCGAGAGCGTCTTGACAGAAGGGTTGTCGCGGTAATGTGGGGGATAATGTCGGGGTAATTACCCTAGCTGGCCAGAAATTTGGCAAAAGTTACCGCGAAAACGGCCGAGCAACATTTTACGTCAACCGTCTTATCAGGCACGGATGAATAGATAAATAAATAACTAAATAAATTACTAACTAACTAACTAAATAAATAAAAAGGTTTGCCCGGACGTTGCCGCGCTTACTCTCTTTGAAAGGCTCTGTTAAAACCGGGCTTCAGTCGAAGCAGGGTGGTGTTCGAAAAGCAGAAGAAACCAGAGTGTCTCCTTTGTTCCCGTGCTTCGTGCCGCTGAGAAATTAGACGCTCCATCTCATGTGTTGATAAACTGCTTTTTACAAAAGACAGCACTTCTGTTTAAATACGCATCATTCCGCAATCACAACAAATCGACCGAGCAGCAGTTCGCTATCCCTTTTCATATTTTTGGCTCCAACTTAATTTAGTTTGTAGAGAGCAGCTGGAACGCCAACAGAAATCAGTATACATACCGGTATTATGCATGTTTATACGTCTTTAACTGTAGAATGCTGTTAAACATGCTTAATAATAAGCATTTATTGTCATGCTCTAGAACTTCACGCATACATTTTCACAACTACACTTCTTCTCTGACACCTCCCTGGTGAAACACCCATTTACGTTGTCACCCGGACCAAAGGGAAAGGGAGGGTAGTGGACATGTTGCAGATTCTGTGCGAATAGTGCTGTATGTATGTGTGTATGTATGTTTGTATGTATGTACATAATAATTATGGGCAAGTTGACCATTACACGATGCCTCTTCTAAGATGTAGCGGGTTTTTTTTTCTGTCAAATAATATATTGACTCAATGTTGTTAGCTATGTACTCAGGGGCCGGATCTTTAGTATCAAGACTGCTATTATTGTCAGGGAAGAATGGATTTCTGAACAATGCTGCCATTTTAATACAATAACGACGCAATAATGATGTATAGTTCACTCATTTACTTGTATTCGAGCGGTAGAAATACATCTACCTGCATGCTGATGATTCTTGAACGGCTATAAGTGTTCTGTGTTTGTTTATATTTTGTATGTTTGTGTATATATTCTGTAATTGAAATCATGGTAAGGAGCATGCACTTTCTAATGATGCAAAGAACGGGATAGGCCATATTCAAAGTTCAAAGTGATAAAATTATTAATTTATAAAAAAAAGCATTGTGATTTGACACATTTGAAACTTTACTCTAAAGAGGTCACATTTCCCCCAGTTTCTTGCCTCTCTGTTTACTGAATAATCATTATGGGTCTCGTGAACGGACAGTCCACTTTCATTATTATTCATTTTCATGTACATACCATGATACTCCATTCACATGATATATTATGCGTATTCCTTCACAAAGGTTACATACGGTAATCCAAAAGCATTTCACAATACGTGCCCCTTTCTCCAATAACGATGGTATATATTACACGTTTTCACAGCAGAAAACAGGGAAGAAACTGATAACATGGGAACCTTACGATTTCTGGACATCAGCGCCAGAAACTATGAGATTGGTATTTACGCTCGCAGAGATAAAATGGTTCTGCTGATTCTTCTACACCTCTTCGCCCTCTAGTCGGGGCTATCAATCAAAATCAATCAATCAACTAGCTGCTGTTTTGTAATTCGGCCCTTTGAAAGGAACTATATCTATGTTCGCCTTTTCTCATTGAATACTGTACTTTGTAACTGACTACAGTATGTATATTGCTTGTTCTCACGGAACACATGCATGCACTTATCAAAACCACATGTGGTTGTCACTGTTCTAGATTATGCATCTAGCAAAATATTTGGGCGGTCAGATATAACCTTAATTATATCTGCATAAGATTTGAATGTATTTGTAAATCGACCTATAAACAATCAGTCGTTGTTGTTTTTTAAGCAGACTGGTTCATCCCACATTGGATGTACATGTATATAACAACCAACACATGGGAAACGATGTGTTTGCGAAGACTAACCCATCGGCTTTTATTGCATGGGCTCGTCAACAGAACGCAACCGTGACGTATTCTTGCAAAAAATATGAATGTTCAACCCTCTGCGGCAGCATAGGGGTGTTTAATAGTCTTGTTTGGAAGATTGGATATGAACTGGAAATGAAACATTGAACAAGAAAGCATCATCTCTGTTCAATCAGCTTCTGTGTCATGGAAATCAGGCAATACCCTACTTATGTCTTGATAAATCGTCGGCTGGGAGTGGGAGGGGCGTTTGGTTGCCTTGAACACTATACTTATGGGTTTATAGTGGCAACTTGCCCTTCTCGTTCTCAGCCGACGAAATATTGTTAAAGAGAGATGATTACTTACAATAACACTTATTGTGAGTATATTCATTATTTAGGGATTAGTGACAGTTCAATGGGTGCACGTCACGAGACCGACACACACAAGTCATACAGATCACGAGTCAAACAGTCCATGAGGCATACCGCCCACAAGTTATACAGCCCACGAGTCATACCGCCCACAAGTTATACAGCCCACGAGTCATACCGCCCACAAGTTATACAGCCCACGAGTTCGACACTAAGCAAACAAGGCACACGTGACCGACGCATTAAGCCCCGTGTAGTATAATGGGCTATTTTTGCCCAGTGTCGAACTCATGGGCCTTATTTGCCTAGTGTCAAACTCGTGGGTTGTGTTATATAAATAACTCATGGGCTGTATGACTCGTGAGTGTCGGTCTCGTGGGATGATCCCTTTTCAATCCCGTCAGAAGGCATGTCTTATTGTGGAGTGCATCTCTTATCTGCACCAGAAAGAACCAATGGAGATATTGTCTTTCAAAGAAAATAACAAAAAATAACCTCATTGACTGGCCTTACAAGAGCTTGTAAATACCTGTGTAGATTCTACTTATACACTGTATTTTGAAACACACATTCACAAAGTTACATTGTCATTTTTTTCCACTAGAACAACTGAGTGCGAAAACTAAAGAATTCTCCTGTGAGACATTATAGAGGGGGAAGTAAGACAACAACTTTATATGGTAATGTTCTAACTACAACTGAATATACTTGTTCGTTTTACTATCTTGTGAAATACACATGATAAAAAAAAAACGTATTTTGCCTTTCTCGTTATTAACATGTTTCTAATTTCATTATTTAGTGGGTTCTTGATTTGGTCCCTCTATTTTGTGTCAAAGTCATTTTACTCTTTTTTCTCATTTGCTCTTGATCTGCTTGTAAGAAAGCGCCGCAGCGCTGTAATGAAAATGGTTTGATGATGACGTGCATGGCAGTACGATTTCAATCTGACGTTGTTCGATATGTGCCAGACTTCTTGTGATATGTATTGCTGTTATTATTTTCGATGATGTTTGTTTGTATAGATGCGTGGTCGTAAAAACACAGAAAATAAATATGTACATAAGAACTTTAACCTGCAAGTCTTTGTGACTATTATCTAAACTTGGCGCCTTTACCAGTATCACACATTTACGGGTACAACTTTGCACCTTTCAGAGCAGAAAGGTGCAAAGTTGCAATTTCAACGGTGCTACCAATGTGACACTAGTAAAGGTGCGAAGTTGATCCTGTTTTTCCTAGAGTGATTAATCCACAACATTATATTAAATGGGTTCGTCAAATACCGGTTAGTGATTGGCTTAACAGAGTCACGTGATGGAGGTACATTCGTTATGTTCGCCCATGGGCGAGCATTCTTGGTAATGTTCTCCCATGGGAAAACATTTCCACGTAACAATAATGACAGAAGGCCTAGGACCGCGCGCGCACGCACAGTGAATTTGGCTCTGCGCGAGCGAGCGAGTGCGTTGTGCTGCATGCTATGCTGGTGGCCGTGGTTGCAGAAATCGTACACTGAATCTTTACGATCTTTGCTGGTTGACGTTGACGTATTTGACTAACCCGTATGATATAACAGATGATGACTTTTGTTGTCGGGAACATGTACCAAACGCTTCACCCTCAGGGTTTGAAATGCTATTTCGGGAGGCTGTAAGTCCCGAGACGAATCAAACCCATCGGGTGGAAAATTCGGTATGTTCCCTCCCCCGCCAGTCATCATGAGTATCTGTAGTGGGTGATTGTTGAAGCATGATAGCTGTTGTAGCATTCATAAAACTTGCCGTCATGTCAGGTTTAGGGGCCGCGGAACCGGAGGGAGGGGGTGGTTCTTAAAAAAAAAAAAGAAGAAGAATCGAAAGAAATTCAAAAAATCACAGCAAAGCCCATGACTTTCCCACGGTTCCCCCAGAAATAGGGTGAAAACATTCCACACCCCTGAGGTTAAAGGCATAATTTACCATTTGCAGATGAAACAAAAACCCAACATTAGTGCTTTAAAATAGTTCTAAAATCTGAGTTAGGGATAGAAACAACCACTGTAAAAATTTGAATCCGTATAATCGATGTTAAGTATTGTTAAATACACAAAATGTGAACAATAGTTATAATAAGAATGCTTCCAGACTAAACCGTATACAGTTATGGTTTATTGAGAAAAATGCTAATATCTCCCCATATTTTAGGCTTTACTGCAAAAATTTTATATGGTAGGATGTTTTGTGATACAACAGACCTACACATATGCATCAAATGTGATATCTTGAACATTTTTTAAATCACTGCTCCCAAAGGTAAACTGGACCTTTAACGGTAGGTTTTACGGTACCTATATGAAGCATTGGGACCAGGTGGAGTGGAAGAATTAAACTGGAATGATTGAATATCAAACCAATTTCTGTCACAGACGTGGAGAAAGAAAGAGAGAGAGAGATGGGAGAGATTATAAAAATTTATATTATATTATATTAAAATATAAAAAATTTTTTACTCAAATGTTATTCAGTTTACCTTCACAACATGCATCTGGAACATAAAATTTACTTGCAACCAACCAGCCTACATTTGATAGAAGAAAAAAAAACCCACACACAAATGCATTAACATACAAATCAATATCGACTGCTTCGAGGGACGTGGTTAGAATTACTTGCCCGGAGGTGATTTCTCAGCAGTGCTATCCCCCGAGACTATGTCGAGGGCATAGCGCGTGTTAAGAAATCACCGAGGGTAAACAGTGACCCGAAAAGAAGCAGTCGATATATGTTTTATACCACATCCCACGTGATATTAAATTACAGCTGTATGAAGTTGTCGTGCTACCTACCGGTCAGAGAAAGGTGGGTCCCCACTCTCGATCAGATCAACTCGATCTTAACGCGCATCTTGAAATACTGCCAGCTGACTGCCGCGTAGTATAGCGAAAAGTAGTGTGGCACCTCTGACCAATCAGAATCGAGGATTCATCAAATGAGAGTATATACTACAATGGTATAATATACAAATATTGACTGCTTCGAGGGGCATGGTTAAAACTATTTGCCCCGAGGTGATTTCTCAATAGTGCTATGCTCCGAGACGAAGTCGAGGGGCGCAGATCACTGTTGAGAAATCACTTCTGGGCAAAGAGTTTTAACCATCTCCTTCGAAGCAGTCAATATTAATTGTATATTATCTCATAGATTGTTTCTCTGTAAGTACTGTAAATATTCACTGACTTCACTATATTTCTTTGTTGAATTGATGTACTTCAATTATTATTTTGTGTTATCTCATAATATTTTTTCTTCTATATGTAAAATAATTCTGTAAATATCAGTTTTTTGGCTTACTTTGTTTTGATATATCTTGTATGTAAAATCATTATTATGGTCATTGTCACTGTATGAATTTTACCAAGGATGACGATTTTAGTACCCATGGTGAGGTGCGGGTATTACCTGACTGGCTATACATGAATTATTTCCATCAGTATTGCAGTGCGCCGCCAACGTTTTCTTAATCTAGGCTGATCACATTGACAACGTAATTCAGCAGCGTACGCTTTCCAAAGTTGAGAGAGATTTCCAGGGCTTCGTAATTCAGTTGTGAAGCTTGCCTCTCTGTCATTACAGCGACTCCTCAGGAAGGGAATTAATCTTAATCGATAAGAGCTTTTTGCCAAGTTCGGGCGGTAAGACTTCTTTCATTGCAGTTTTGTTTATTCTCGTAGAGTTATGCATGCTGAATTTAAGTTTCATTACAAAGCCATATAAAGCAAAGCATTTGTGTTGTTGCTTTGGTGTTTTTTTTACTACCAGTACCAAAGCTTGAAATGTGGTCCTTCAAATTTGATTATTTTTGTTTAGCAAGTCTGGTAACCATTTTAAAAGCACGATGTTCAATGCAGCAATGATAAGGTCTAATCTATACCCTTCTATTCTCTCTTCCGTGTTATTATAGCGAATGGTGTTCTCTGAAAACCCCATGTCAGGTGCCCAATTTAACACCCGGGTCAAGAGGGTCAGTGTCATAGTGAGCCCCTGCTAGATTTCGCACCAAGTAGGATTCGAAGTCGGGATTTCCATTGTATGAGTCAATAGTAGAAGTAGTAGTGTAGTAGTAGTAGTAGTAGTAGTAGCAGTAGAAGTAGTAGTAGTAATAATAATAGTAGTAGTAGTAATAATAATAATAATAACAATAATAATAATGATGATGATGATGATGATCATTATTATTATTAATATTATTATTACTTTTATCATTATCATTATTATCAGTATTATTGTTATTATTATCATTATTACCGTAGCCACTATGTAAGGGTGCATGCTCCCATAGCTCATGATGTTTATCATAATAACACGATGAGAATTATTACTGGTAGGACGTTATGTACATGACTGTACATATTCTTTGTAACTGTTTTCTATCAAGTTTTAATATTACCCACCGTGTTAACTTTGTAGTGCACATGTATTGTATTTCCGTCTCTCACACTTTGTTTCCATGCACACAAAGAAAATTCCTCTCGAAAACAAAATATGTAAAATTCTGCATCTTTATAGGACCTAAGAAACCAGACGGTTTTATTTTGCACTGAAATATCTATCGACACTCTTGTACTGCTTAGGAGCAGATGCTACATGTTTAAAGGAACAGATAAGGGGCATATCTACTTTTAATCCGGCATATAAATTATAATTTGAACTTTAAAGGTACCGTAACAGAAGGCAAGAAAGACAAAAATGGCATTATCGTCGGGCATTGCTATACGTGTTTGATTAGAGTGCTGATTCCTTCTCCGTCATCGAACACGTTGGTAAACATGGACTTTGACCTTTCTTTTCCAGCAGAAATAGCTTGAAGTTCACTCGAGAAAAAAAAAAATCAAAGCATGAGCAAGCACCAATATTTGGTCTGTGAGAGCCTGCGCCAGCCGAGTGATAGCCTGAAATCAACCGCTTGTTTCACGTTTGCTGTTTAGATTCTCCATATTATCACACAGAATACTAAGTAATCACTGCATGCATATATCGGGGGAGGGGAACTCCTCTGTGTTTGTGTTTCATCAACATGGTTGTCAACTCCACCTCCCCCTTTTCTGCCCGGTTATTGGAGAACTTCAGATGATTCTCAGGGATGTTATGCTCACCTACTTTGTAATCTTTGATTACAGAATTTAGCGCAGGGACGAGTATCAAAACTGCTCTTTTAGGGACATTAATACCGAGTATACATCTATCTGCGCTCTGTAATTCCCGTAAATTCCAGATGTTTTGAAGTCAAAATCAAAGACACGTTATGCTTATACGCATATTCATCGATTTAGCTGTCATAATGCAGCCCTAAAGTTAGTTGACCCAATATCTGTTATGTTCATGTTTCTAAACGTCTGTAAGGTACTACAGCTCCAACTGAGAAAACCATAGATTTTACCTTGAGTAAAGATTCCATTGCTAGAAGATGATAAGTATTATATCAGCTCCTGTGATGTCCATGTAAATAGATCACCAAGCGAAAATACATAAGAAAAAGATGCAGGGAATATTCTGCATACCAAAGCAACGTTTACAGTACTTTATTTTTCTCTTTTGTTGTTGTCTTTGAATTAAAGGCCAGCACCATCGTCCAGACACATTAAGCAAACATTCCTCGACTCATGAGACTAAAGTTCAGCGCGTTCATAAGATATTTTTAGTAGGCTGACCTTTTCAAAATATTTGTAAGTACGTAAACCCAAATTTTTCAATTTTTCGCTTTCTTATTTCGATTAACAAACTATTCGAGATCAAATTTCCTCACCAATATTTTGATGTATTTCTGACAATGATGGATCACTTGTAAATAAGAATCCGTTCTTCTCGTCGTTATTCTTCTCGTCGTTATCGTCACGACACAACGCAACTTATAAAGTAAAAGAAAGACAATGAAAGAGTGAATCATAAGGCACGATGAGAGGTGTCAGAGTAGGTCTACTATACGATTGCTGTCACGTGTGGGGAGTTTTGACCACCTTTGCCTCCATGGGGGAGGAAAGAGATAGCTTTTTTCATTCAGGCAGAGCTTCCTTTAGCGTATTGTTCATATCTCGTCAGCAATATTTGAAGCTGAAAGACATTTTCATGAGATATTAAAGATAAACCTTGGATCGTTCCGCTTCCCCTGCGCTCATCGGTGCGGCGTAAGTTTGAATTTTAGCGTTTGTAATGCGCTCTAGGCCTCACGCTCCTTTTCCGGGCTCCCATATAAACCTGTGTTAAATGCAGCATATTCCATGAATCATGAAAAATCAATCGAATCATGGAATTTTTTTAAATTGAAGCAGATGAAGGGAAATTTTCTCTGCTTTCAAGCAAACAACAAATTTTGGGATGTTGTCCAGCTCTAAAAAAAGTTAAGAGCCTCCATACGAGACTAGTCATCCAGTCACTCTCAAAAATGATAAAAATAGCAAATTACCTCATACATCAATAAAAAATTATTAAAAATACAAACACCCTGATTCATTCAACTTCTTCATAACCTGCAGAAGCTCCTGTCCTCAAGCAATGTCAAACACTACCAAAGGTGGCAATTTTCCACTTGACTGATTTTTAATGATTTTTTTGGTAAAAAATAACATTACCTCATCTTTGTACTGCCTTCCCGGTAGGCAATGCGCGAGTTGAATTAGGAGCGTGAGGCCTATAGAGCAGTCAAGTGCTTCCAAACACCTTTTGAACGCTTTCATCTTGTAGAGATATTAATTCCGACTACAATGATATAAAACTTTCTACATTTCATGCTTGTTTTCAGCAGAGTGGACCCCATCAAGCTACAATGCACCATGTACTGAAATCCAATCAATGCACCCTTGCTGGCATTATACCTTGGGTTCGGTGAAATTGGATGTAGGGCCCAAATAGACAATAATTCAATGACATTCATTCAGTCCAATTTGAAGGTTTAAATGCTGGATACCCTGAAAACCTCCCAAAATATCAAAATAATTATTCATATTATATCAAGGTAAATATTTAAGTTCAATGAGCAAGAAAGGCAAGTTCAATTTCACTGTTCCATGGAGCATTTGAGCCCACCACCAGGCCATAAATATACTATGATGTACTTTTAAAATACATATCACTGTAAAACTCGATATAAGGGAGGGATTAGAGTTCACAGAGGTTAGAATATGAAGGATAGAATAAGATAGGATGGGAAATGCGGGGGGGGGGGGGTTCCAGGACATGCCTACAGAATGGCCCTACATAAGGGCAACAACAGAGAGCATGAGTACAGGTTTATACATTTTATGTTTTGTGGGGTTAGTTAGATGCTTGACTGCTTGGATCTGGAGTCAGAATGCAAGTGTTCTTTATTCACTGTTCTCCAGTATTATTATTCCAACACATTTACATGGTCACAGCCTTATTGACTCGGCCTGTAAAAAGCCAGCATACCACTGGATCATCACCCGCACTCTTGTCCATCTTAATTTCTAACTGTTTGGAATAATGTTTGCTCCACTCTTCCGCATTCATATCCAAATCTTCTTGCTTGTCGCCATAAAACACCCCCCCCCCCTCAAAAAACAACAACAAAGAAAGAAAGAAAGAAAGAAAGAAAGAAACAAACAAACAAACAAAGAAACAAACAAACAAACAAACACTGTTGTATAAAAACGTTCATGAACAAACCTGCTGGCTCCCTCAGATCCAGGACCAGAATATTGTGTATGACAGCCTGCAACACAGATATATTATTCATTAAATGTCAGTAAATGACTATGATACTTTGAAAACTGATAGTCCTGCTACATTTTTCTGAGAGAATCATGCTGAGTTCGTTGTTAGAATGAAATGCAATGGAGTGAATGTGTAGACCATGAGTGGTGAATAAATGGCACAAGGCTGGTGCGTGAACATGAATTCGTACAGCAAGGAAACTTCCAACACAAAAAATCACGGTCTGCATGGGACCAAGCACGTCCATCACAGTTTTTACACACATAGCTCTCCATTTTCACAGTAAAAGTGAAAATAATACAGTTACACTGTCACTGGGTGCTAGTTTTGAGGTGTACAAGTAAACTTAAGGATATAGGCCCACAGTTAGGATGAGGGGAAGCTAGGCAGGGTGAGGGCTAGGGCGTAAGTTACTCGGTCTAACTTTAGACTAGAGTTCTACACTAGCTTAGACTGGGTTAAATTTGAGCCTTGTTCATATTACTAGGCAACTAGGGTTAAATTTGGGGTTAGAATCTGATTTTGGGCTGAAATCTTACTTTGGGTTGGCATTTAGGGCTATGGTTTGGATTATAGGGTTAGGGTTAGGGTTAGGTTAGGGTTAGGGTTTGGGTTAGGGCTAGTAAGGGCTAGTTAGGGCTAGTTAGGGTTAGTTAGGGTTAGGGTTAGGGTTAGTTAGGGTTAGGTTAGGGTTTTAGGGTTAGTACAGGGTTAGGGTTAATAGGGTTTTAGGGTTAGGGTTTTAACAGCTAGGGTTAAATTTGGGGTTAGAATCTGATTTGGGGCTGAAATCTAACTTTGGGTCGGCAATGGATTCAACTTTAGGGCTATGGTTAGAGTTGGGTTAGGGTTTGGGTTAGGGTTAGGGTTAGGGTAAGGGTTTTAAAAGCTAATGTTAGGGTTAAATTTGGGGTTAGAATCTGATTTGGGGCTGAAATCTAACTTTGGGTCGGCAATGGATTCAACTTTAGTTCTATGGTAAGAGTTGAGGGTAAGGGCTACCTTAGAAATAGGACTACACTTGTTTACTAGTGGCCTGACTTACCCCTTAAAGAATATTTCCGAAGTTAAGCTAGCAGGTACCATGGCAGTAACCCCGGGAACCTTCCCGTACACTCTGCATGCCGTTTGCTGGCGAGAACATCGCATTCTAGCAGACAACTCTCATGCCCGCTGCCTACCAGTCTCACAGTATAGGCCTCACGCTCCTTTTCCGGGCTCCCATATAAACCTGTGTTAAATGCAGCATATTCCATGAATCATGAAAAATCAATCGAATCATGGAATTTTTTTAAATTGAAGCAGATGAAGGGAAATTTTCTCTGCTTTCAAGCAAACAACAAATTTTGGGATGTTGTCCAGCTCTAAAAAAAGTTAAGAGCCTCCATACGAGACTAGTCATCCAGTCACTCTCAAAAATGATAAAAATAGCAAATTACCTCATACATCAATAAAAAATTATTAAAAATACAAACACCCTGATTCATTCAACTTCTTCATAACCTGCAGAAGCTCCTGTCCTCAAGCAATGTCAAACACTACCAAAGGTGGCAATTTTCCACTTGACTGATTTTTAATGATTTTTTTGGTAAAAAATAACATTACCTCATCTTTGTACTGCCTTCCCGGTAGGCAATGCGCGAGTTGAATTAGGAGCGTGAGGCCTCTAACGCACAACCGGTGTAATCACATGTAAGCCAAACGGTTCCCATTTAGTCCTAGGCAGAAATATTAATCTCCACAGACATGTCATTCGAAGTAATATTTTTCCAGTGAAACCCTGGATTCATCATACCACATGTCGACGATTTCACTTGTATAGGACCAAGATATTCGCTTTCAGTAGGGTGTGTAAAATAGACAAAGCAGAAGAAAGGACAAGGGGATACTGCATTGTATGGAAACCATCGTATTTGAAGCAACAGTTTCAGGAAACTAGGGACAATATATGATAGAGGTTGTCTGCAATGAAGCAAAGCTGTAGACCTATTTGCATGTGACGCACCCGCCATGGTCATGTGGTGATAACAAACCTTCGGGACGCTTGGGTGTAATATTGTCCTCATTTGTTTCATTAAAAAAAAAATATCTTCCGCATTGAGAGAAATTTATTGCATAGTTTTGTTCAAGTATAGATCTTGGGCATCATTATTATGTCCCTCACGCTTTCAAAGAGCAAGTACATTATTGACTTTAATTAAAATCAAAATTTAATCAAAATGGATATTGTTAATTCGTGAGTAAAGCGAGCTCGTGAGATTTGTACAAGATGTATACCAACCATTTAAGAAAATATTTTTGTTTGAACGACCCACGATTCCCTGCCATCCTCCACGTTATGATAGCATTAACAGTTCAGTCTTTTCGCTCACATTATATTTACAGAGCTACCAAGTCTCACGCATTCTGCGTGAGACTCAAGCATTTAGGGCCATCTCACGATCTCACGCATGACACCCATTTTTCTCACGCATCGGGCGAAGTCTGCAACTTGGGCCTATTATAATGAGCATAGCTCAAAAGATTAAGTGATAGTTGCAATTGAAGGTATATTTTCCCTTTGTCTTTCAAAATAAGTAAAAGATAGTCATTTAAGTAGGTATGCACCTGATCGCACCATTTAGAGCTACATCGAAAATTCAAAAAGTTCCCTACCGTGGGAGGCCACAGGGGGGAAAAACCCCTCCCACACCCTCGCTCGCGCGCACATTCGCATGCCGAGATGCCGAATCATGAAAATCTCACTCATAAAAGTTTTTTGAACTTGGCATCCCTGCACATACCAGTTACTTTCATTATGAATAGATTACATTCAAAAGCTCAATTAAAGCCGTATGGGATTAAATGCACATCACCATGATCAGAATAGGTATAGATAAATCAATGCTCTAAATGATTGTAATACACTTTCTCACTGCCATATTCTTCTTACAGAAGAGCACATAATATACATGGTGTTCTACCAACTTGTGCCAAAGTGATCGGCGTGCACTCGTACGTGTTTATTTAAAGCGGAAAGCACAGGCGTTTTGATACACTAATTGTTCTCACAACGTTGATATTCTGCTTGTATGAATAAGCTCAACAACTCATGATTCATGTTCAGGTCACCGCAATGAAGTGTGTCATCGCAATTGATTTTTGTGTACTAGTAATCGCTATCCTTGGCAATACACGAACGTCCTATACAGCTTGTTAGACTGACAGACGACATCCACCGACCTCAACCATGGCGGAGCGGTGCTTTCGTCTCCTTCGCAGAGGTCCACGCAGTCTGCTCTCGAATCTCGCCCAGGTCGCCTGCTCTGGGCCGAACTCAACCAGAGTAACCAGCACAGTGAGGCATGGTTCATCGTACTTTAATAGTGTCTACCCAGTTGACGATCAAACCATCATTAAGGAAGTAAGAACAAACAGAGGTCACTTCCAGACTTCAACGATTCCTATATGATATCATACATGTATATTATGCAGTTCATAATTCAAAGAGATGGAAAGGACTGCAATATACTTCCGGTACATAAATTTTCCCAAAGTGCAAGCTGCCCACGGAAAGGAGTGCTATACTCTCGGAACATAAATTTTCCCAAAGTGCCAGCGGCCCCTATTCTGACTAAATGCATGTTTGCCTGTTTTTTTTAACGCACTTCAAGTTTCCATGTATTATTTCTCAAATTTCATTAACATGTTTTTGTCATGTTTGTACATGTTTGATGGCGCTTGATATAGTAATGAAAAGGTGCCTCATATAATGCACACAAGTTTTGTTGTGTTAGTCTGCCCTTTGAAGGAACAGAATCGAAGCAAAGAAACACTAACAACTGTTGCGAATGGAAGAGGAAAAAACCCGAGTAGATAGGGGTTAGAGACTGACAGCCCAGATTGCGCAATTGATTGCACCATCAGTTGTATTACGTAACAGTGGCTATATTAGGCAAATGATGACATCATTTCTTGCGTAACAGATGACCTCATCGATTGCACCATATAGGGTGACATCATGGTCGCGTTTATATCATGATTCATCGGTTGCAACGCATGGCGCAAGAAAATATTAATGATAGATATCTGCCCATGTCGCAACATGTCGTGACATAGTATGAGATCATATAATGATCAATTACGCGGGTGTTTTGGGGGGATGAGATAATCGATTGCAACATGGATGGAATGACGCTGCATCACCACATGGCGCAACATGTAGCGTGACGGTCGTGGGCATACATAGTGACAACAGGAGGTCCTATAATTCGGCGTGATATGGTAGCTCGCAGCAGCGCCGTTTGATGATATGATGAGCATATCGCAGCATGCCTATAGCCGGTGCATTTGAAGAGAGTGAGCGATGTAATTGAGAGTGAGGGAGAGAGAGATCAAAAGCCATAACGAGGTCGGTTGGGTCTGCTTCGGTCTCGATGCGAGGGGAGAGAGAGTATGGAAGCCTGTAAGGGACGTCGCAAACATCCCGTAATTTAAGTCGGAATTCACAAATAATTCACAAATAATTGTGAAATATTTGTGAATTTGTCTTAGATTTCACAAATAATATACAAGTATTTCACAAAAAATTGTGAATTTTTTTCACAATTATTTGTGAATAAATTCAGAAATAAATCGGAAAAAATTTCACAACTATTTCACAAATATTTGTGAATATATTCACAATTTACAGCGCACTTCGTCGCGAATTTCGTCGTGAATTTTTTTCCAACAGCTTAGGCATTCGGCGGTTCGGTCCATGTTTCTGATCTTTGCTGGTACATTACACCTGTATATGCTTCTAACAGAAACACATTAGTCGGTATCTCTCTCTCTCTCTCTCTCTCTCCCTCTCTCTCTTTCATACACACACACACACACACACACACACATATATACTTCTTTGTTTCTCTCCTCTCTCTTCCGGCATGACAGCGACTTAGTGTAGGGATTTGTTCAGGGTTTTTGTTTCGGATAAGTTAGGTTATAGGTCTTTTTGTCTTAGTTTCTTTGTTTCATCCATTTTCAATGTTAATCAGTCAATCGATCATATAAATTTCTTGTATTACGTGTGGGGGGAATGCAGCCTACAAGCTCAGCTTTTTAGCATTCCTCCCCATTTCCAACATGTTTCTATATACCTACAAGTTTTCTGTAATTTTATCCTTTACTTTGTATAATGAAATGTATGCACTGTATTCAATTTTTGTAATATATCTATGTTTTTGTTGGAAATGAAATATAAATGAATGAAAAAAAACCGGTAGAAGTGGTTAGAAATGTCCCTACCGGACTACAGACGAATCTCAGAATGTATCGAGAGATACAGTTTCTAGCCCAACCATAGTTTCATTCTATACTTTACAAGCAAGGAACTGTGAGATGTCTAGAATTCTATTTTTCTCATGAAGTCAGTGTAATTTCTTTTATTCCAGTCTACTCTACAATGACACCATTATGTATAGTCTAGTCTGTATCATATACAAAGACAAATACACAGACATAAGTAAACGCACACACACACACACACACACACACACATGCACAAATAAACCACCTCAAATACAAAACAAAAATCAGTGTGACTGCAAACACAGCATTTACACTTGTATGCACAATGAGTCCTGTCACAAAGACATACAACAAATCAGTCAATCCCTTAGAATTCGACACTGCATGAAAATCACATCATATAGATATCACTCTGGAAAAATAAAAATTATTTTGGCATCTTGCATTTAATATAACAGCTCAGCATTCTATGAACAATACACAAAAAAGGTATACAAGAATTCCACTGTTGATCAAGAATAATATAATTTGATATAACTGGTAAAACAAAACAAAACAGAGACATAGTAACACTGGCCACAGTCACACTTGATGGTATCAATGAAAGTGTTTTTTTTTTAATGCTGTAGCTTTCTGATTGCAATGAGATCACTTGTTGGAGTTTGTTTGATAGCATTTTTATTCCCCATTTCAAATCGATAAGAAACACACTGCTAGAACATTACATAAATCATACATGAATCAAGATTATTAAAAAATGAATGGAATGCCCACTTCAAATTCATTATTGTCATATGATTCCATTCTTTCATGGTGTCTAGTACTGTAGGCCCTACACTTAAAAGCTGAAAAAACATAAAAACTGATGTTTAACATGTATTGCACAAAAATAATACATATTTCATTCCATCCCCTTAATAATTTGAAACAATCAAATTGATTTTTTCAGTCAATATGTGCAGTAAATACTATTCACACTCAAACACCATTTACTCTCACCTTATTATGTTAACAATTAGCTACATACAATGTATCCACGCACGGTTTCATGACATTTGCTTCTGCAATAATTGCTCTCATGAAATGTCTGCACATGAAGCCAAATATTATTAACCCTAACCTTAATCCTAATCGTCGAATCAAACTAATTAAACCTAAATTCCTATCACAATTATCCCTAACCCTAACTCCTTGGAGAAAAAAAAACAAACTGCAGTAACTGTCGCAGTCAAATGTTGTATCGCTATCCATGCTTAATCTGTCAAATTACACAATAAACATATAAGCCCTAATTGCTCATAAAATTCACAAGCCTAACTGCATACTGAAATCATTAAGGAGATCAAACGTTATCTAATTTCACATCGAATAGATAAATACTTTCGATAACTTACTGGTACTATAAAATTTATTTTAATTCAAAGAATAACAAAAACAGCCTATGCAGTGTAAATGCATGTCAACCTTCGTTGACCCTCAATATTATCATCACCCGTGCAGCTAAACAAAAATCCTAATACGCCATACACCTCACAATTAGTCCCCATACTATCTTTCCCCATGCAGATTCTTTGGCATGCCCACAGAAAGACCCTCCAAACAAAATAGTCCGCTTTCGACCACACCTGTCAATAATCAGCAAAGTACCAAACATACATTGTAAAGGAAAGACACCTGAAATGCACCCTCCCCGAAACTGAGCACAGCCTGCATGCTTCCCTGCAATGTTTTCTTGTTGCTAATACAATTTGTAACTACACATACCACAGAAATATGCAAGCTATAATTCTCCGTCAAAGGAAAAGTGCATTCCAGCATATCCCCCCTCCCAAACATGGTGTCACCCTAGCAACGCCTTACAGACACGGTCACATGTAGCAAGATCTTTCCTTGATCTTCTGCCATTTATATGCCGTTACCATGGCAACGCAGCTTCCGACACGTCCGAAAAATATGTCTTCCACATCTTCCCACCAAGATCAAGGTGTGTGCCACATTTCGTAAGCTTTGGTCAAAAAACTGAGGAAGTAGTTAAATCCGCAAGATCTTTCCTTGATCTTCTGCCATTAATATGCCGTTACCATGGCAACGTACTTTCGGGTACTGTCAAAAAATGCGTCTTGCACATCTACAACCAAAGGCACACATCTGTACCAAGTTTCATGGAAATTGGGCAAAAACTGAGGAAGTAGTTTGCAACACAAAATTTTCCATCATTTTGGCTCATAATATGTGAGCTGTTACCATGGCAACATACTTTTTGTCACTGTCAAGAAATGTGTCATGCTGACCTATATCCTAAGACAAACATTCAATATGAATTCCATGAGAAATGGAAGCACACTGATGAAGCAGTTTTGCCATGAAGCATTTTGCCCAACTAGAACTATCACTCAATGTGATTAATACCCCACCTAACACTGAGGAAGTTTGCTCAACTTTGTATGCTTTTTATTAAAGAAAAAAAAGTTACCATAGCAATGTATTGTTCAATACTGAATTGTTCAACTATGGCCACATGTATCACATGCATCATAGTCAAGTGCTCAAAACCTGGGGAAGCAAGACAAGTAAATTGGCAGTTTCTGTGATTTTCATTAAACAAAAACACTGCTAACATGGCAACATAATGTTCGACATTAACAAAAATTGAAGTTCGCACAACTATATTATATACCATAGCCGTCACATGTGCCAAATTTCAAGTCAAATGCTCAAAAGCTGATGGAGTAACCTGAAATAATTTTATCCCATGATTTTCATTCAAAATATGCTGCTACCATGGCAACACATTATTCAACAATGATGAAATATTAAGTTTGTACATCTACGTACAAAAGCGGTCACATGTGCCAAATTTCAAGCTACGTGTGTGTATATATCAATACTCAAAGACAAAGGTAGTTAGCTGAATCTACAATATTTTAGTGTGCTTTTTAGTGAAAAAATACCGTTACCATGGCAATGCATTGTTTAACAATGATGAAAGATTGAGTTTGCACACCTTTGTACTATAGCGGTCAAATGTGACAAATTTCAAGCTAAATGCTAAAAGACTGAGGGAGTCAGCTGAATCCGCATTATTTTTGTATGATTTTCATTAAGAATATGCTGGTACACGTACCATGGCAACACATTACCCAACAATGACGAAAGATTAAGTTTGCACATCTATGTACCATAGCGATCACAAGTACCAAATTTCAAGCTAAGTGCTCAAAGACCTAAGGAGACATCTGATCACATTATTTTTGTATGATTTTTCATTCAAAATACGCTGTTATCATCACGCAGCTAAGTGCTCAAAGACCTAAGCGATCACAAGTACCAAATTTCAAGCTAAGTGCTCAAAGACCTAAGGAGACTCGGATCCACATTATTTTTGTATGATTTTTCATTCAAAATACGCTGTTATCATGGCAACGCATGGTTCAACAATGACGAAAGATTACGTTTGCACATTTACATACCATAGCAGTCACATGTGTCAAATTTCAAGTCATATGCTCAAAGACCGAGGGAGTTAGCAGAATCCATAATATTTTCGTATTCTTTTTAGTGAAAAATGCTGCTACCATGGAAATGCATTGTTCAACATCAGCAGAAGATGTGTTCTGCACATCTGCATACTGTAGTGGTCACATGTGCCAAAATTCAAGTCAATTGCTCAAAAACTCAGGGAGTTATAGGTCGATCAACCCACAATTTTTTTTATGATTGGTATAAAAAACTGCTGTTGCCATGGCAACAGATTTATTCACAAACAAACAAGAGTCTCCAGCACAACTACACATTACATTGATCATATATCCAAAATTTCAACCGACCGTCTGACACTGACCGCATAACTGACCGCCCGACCACCTGACCTCAGAGTGATTCCTAGGGATATATACCCCTATACACACATTGTGTGGGTGGACGTACAATTACATCAGAGATAAAGAGGGACAAGATCACTACCAGGGTATTTCTTTGCCCATATAGTAACAAGCTTACCTGGAATAGCTGTTATTGCTATAGCTTACTTCCATTAGTTCTCTTTTGCAAACATATATTTGTTTTCTGCCTCCAATTCTCAAAGGAAAACCTGTCAGCATCTCCTTGGGCACTGCCTCGCAAGAAACTTCAGCACAGCTTGTTATGTATTCAATATGCAGGCTTTTGATGACACAATGTAGACCTCTCCATCATGTGCCAAGTCCTCACTCACATTGCTAGCTATTTTCAGTTTCTCTTTACATTTTCCACCTCCAGGAAAGTAATTACTGGCACAATTTATTATGATTTCGCTATGCAGGCTTTAGATGACACTACGTGGGTTAATATCTCTATCAGGGATACATGTGTCAATACCTCACTTATCTCTAATTCTGTTTTTAGTTTCTCTGTACATGTCACCATCTTATCTACATACATGGATTCATCTGAATTTTACTTCACTTTCCTTGTGGAGTACAAGATGACAAGCCTGTGACCTATGCTGCCTGTCAGACTTTGATGGAAATATATCAAGAGGGCACATTGATGAGATGCCTGCTTCCAGTTGGTCAGTGTTCTCATCTTTGGTGGGTTTCAGCATTTGGATGATCTGAAAATAGATTTAATGGCTTTGAAGTTAAGTCTGGCTGGGCTGTGGAATTAATGGCTGTGAAATAAGATATATGTATCAACTACATACCTAACCAGTACATTTTTCTGCGCAATTTATTAACAAAAAAAAAAAACCTTACTTTTTCATAAGAAGTTGCAGGTTGTGAGATAGGGTATTGTGAGATAGATACGTGACCAGGAGTCATAATATGGCTTATCACCACAACAGACAGGAATTTAGCTCCAGGCTTAGTATGCTCCTGTGCAGATTATCATCACAAATACAAGGATCAAATGCTTGGAAATTTGAATTGAAATAATGATTGATAATATTAACATTAACAATGCTACTATTTACAATAGCAGTGACAATAAACACAAAATGAAAGGCTGAAAAGGAGACATCCATACTTCTTTGAAATTGTAGTTATTGGCATCTTCATCGTTATCTGAAATGCACGTCATCTTGCCCTAACCTCAGTGTGGTATGTATGTCCAGAAAACTCATCAGATTAGCTCTGAACATTTCGTTCAGTGTTTAAGACTTATTTGATGTAAGTGATCCTCTAATGGTAGTCACACCATCAGAGTTTCTAAGTAGCATTCCATCACTGACATCAATAAAATGGCTCTATTCCTGAAAATAAAAATGAATTACTTTGTCCCTAACTCTTTTATGTTATATACATTCATGACTGCATTCTTGTTTTAAGTTTACGTAGATGTACATGTACAAAACAAAATGTTATGTTTTTTACTTACTCATACACTGTAGCTTCTCAAGGTGATAACTTGGTCAAGCATTTCATCACAAGTCTTCATTCTGTCCAGGTATGTCATGACCGCACCTCCCTGGTCTCTCCAAGGAAGTTCTTCAAAGAGACATGCTCTCCAGTCAAGAGCATTTCCTGAGTGTGCAGATCATCCACTTTCAGGTCATCCATTACCATCTGAGGGGGAAGAGTAGACCACAGACAACTTCTGTTATACAATGTATGATAAGTCTTTATACAGATTAGTTTGCATTCACTGGCAGGATTATGAATAGATGATATGTGTGTTAGTTAAATAGTTCAATTTAACTAACACACATAGTTCAGGGATTCAATAACTGTCATCACACACTAATGATTGATGATAGGAGGCATTTGATAGAATGAAATTTCGCATCACATGCTATAAAAGAAAACTGACTGACAATTTGTGATGCCCACAGAAAAAGAAAAGCATGTTTGAATAAAGTTGCACAATATACAGTGTAGGTGGGTGTCATCTACTTCTCCACATCTCAACTTCAGGCTTTAAAGGGTGTGTACAGTTCTGGTTGAGGTGAGGATTTAGTTTTTAACGTTTTGCGAGATATTCAGAAACCACTCTATGAGATGTCAAAGAGCATGCGATTCTAAGGGGTATCAAAAGTTTATTTGACGAAAATCGGTTTTGAAATGGCTGAGATATCCAAAAACAAGGTGAAACAAAGAGATCCTAATAAAAGGCATGGCCTGTCACCTTTTATTATTAGTGCTTTTTTGAATATCTCAGCCATTTGAACACCAATTTTCATCAAATAAGCATTGAATCCTTCTTAAAATTACATGCTCTTTCATATTTCAAAAGAGGTTTCTCATTATCTCACTTAGGAATGTTCAAAACATGAATCCCTACCTCAACCAATACTGTACAGTCCCATTAACACATTTGTATAACCAAAAGTCCACAATGTAGGTACATGCATCCATCTCATCTTCGTAATGATATCTAAGACACAGAAATTCATTGCTTGAATGATGTCGAAAAATGCTCTGACCCAATGGTTGGCAAAGTATTTTTTCATTTTTAAAGATTATTACTTCAGCTCATTTAGTGGTGACCACTGTTCAAATGAATATGTTATGTTATGTAATGTTATGTTATGTCATGTTATGTTGTGTTATGTCATTTTATGTCATTTTGACCTAAAAACGAAACCACAAACATTCAACCACATGACCATTATGTCAAAAGTTCCTTAGAGTTATACAGGTAGCCTACCCCTATACATTTTTTGTCATACTGGTACTACTTTAAACTCCTGCCCCCTACCCTAGTTAGCTATAGCATGGACATTCATTTTGTTAAATTCACTGACTGTTCATGGCAAAAGTTCCTCAGAACATACACTGTATAATAATATTGGCCCTCCCCCTAATAAAAAAACCCACACATTTTAATATTTTGTCACACCAATACCACTCTACACAGTTCTCTAACCTCGTAGCTAATGTACAGATGCAGGCTTTCAGCACCAGTGCACTTGCTAAATGACTGTGTGCATTATACTACCTGTATGCCTCTGTGTGTAACACGATAAGCTAACAAGGGTATGGCATAGTAGTGAAGAGCAGTTTGGCAAAATTTGTCGTCGGTGAATTTTTGTCGCTGTTGCGTACTTGCGAGATCATGGAAATTCCTAGATTCTATTTTCCCCCCATTTTCCTCACTTTGATATAAACCGATCTGTTCCTGTTACTGATCTGAAGCTGCCACGGAATATCATCGTCTTAACCACGGGGCACTCCTTGTACACAGACTTATATATGCTTCATGTTCAGGCTGGTCGCAATTAATCAAGTACTAAGCAGAACCTACGTACAATGTATGCACATTTGCTGGCATTATAATATACTGTAGGGGGCCTAGTCATGTACAGATTCTTTTTATTAAATTATAGGACACACACCAGTACTGACTACTACAAATGTAGACTAATGATTGTATTCATGGTAATGTTTAGTATCTTTAAGAATGAGACGTCACTAGACAGTAGCCCGATCAGAAGCCGTGCACCAGCAGCTACACTTGTGTGTACACAGTGTCAGGGCTGTGCATAGACACTACACTGTAAGAGTAAGCTTTAGTAACGTATCACCCGTATACAACACGGTACTAGAATGTAGCTTTTGAATATGATTAGTCGATTGCCCATCACATGACATTTAGTAACAGTAAAACTTTAAAAAGTTCCATCGCTCGCTCTGGCTATCAGCCGTGCATCTTTGTTTGAGCAAAAATGGATGGCCCACTGATGGCTGATGTCACCATTTTCCATTGACTTCTGTGTTAAACTCACAATTGACTCAAAGTTTTTGTTCCATTGCACAGCTCTGATGTCACAATTAAGTTATAAACAAGCATTTCCCGTGTGTAATTACGTACAAGCGCGCTCATAAACAAGCACTAGCTCGTAGATCTTTTGTCCCTCATTTTTTTACACGACTTCAACCGATCAGCTTCGTGTACAAAGATACAGTACACGGTGACTGCAGCTGTGCAGCTGCTCATCTTTCATGGAAAATGGTTGCCATTTCTGTGTAAATTCAAGAATCTACGTGTGGACCACATCTGTTGACGTTTGATGTGTTGTACTTTAAACAAAAAGATCTATCCCTCTTGCATGATCTTTACTCATGCAATGGAACAAGAATTTGCACTCAGTGAAACTGAAAGATGAGGCGCGCACCCATTGCAACTTGGCTTCGCCTCGTCAAATAGAGCGCCTCTGTCTTTCACCTCGTGCGAAATCTTGTATCGCACTCATGACCATTCACTATTTATGTAGAGAGTGGTTCTACATGTATTCTACTAATGTTAGACAGTGATACAAATTAAATAAACTAGACGTAACGTTAGTATTATGCCTGAAGTCTGAAGAGTCTGCAAACTGGGACGATTGCAATTAGATCTAAATTTTAATGTTTACTAAAAATTTATAGCTGAATACCAGTACTGACAACTATTATTTTACTGTTATATTTTGAAAGTTTGTATATTAGATCTAAGCTAATTAGCTTATACCAATCGAGTATTATGGGGCTTCAATTCCCTGTTCCTTGACTTTAACAAGACAAGTAAAGTTGGGGGATTCTGGCTAGCCAGATCGTTATCGGCCTACACCATGCACCAACACTCGGCAACAGTACACGAAAAGCTATGATTGGTACTAACATTACAGTCTACACGTAACAACATTCATCCACCATAATATCGGTGTGCAGTGAAAGCGGATTCATACCTGTGAAATACTCCTTTCTCACGTTTTTCGTCAACATAACGACACGTACAGTTGATGAATTAGCAGCTAATATGAATTCCTCCTTTCGTCGAGTGTTGTTGCGTCCTTCCGTCGACTGTCGAACAGATTCGTCTAGTTACGTACATTCGACGTGAATACCATACCCCTCAGGACAGTAAAAAGAAATTCGCGATAAATATGGGAGGATTTCGCAATAAGTTGTGAAGTATTTGTGAAAAAATTGTGAAATATTTGTGAATATTTTGCGAATTTATTGCGAAAGAATTGTGAAATATTTGTGAATCTTGTGCAAAGAGGAATTTTGTGAAATAATTGTGAATTATTTGTGAACATATTGTGAAATATTTGTGAATTTTTGGTGAACTTTCAGCACACAGTCGTTTTACTTTGGCCCTTAGAAGCCACCATAAGAGAGAGAGAGGATTGGCAACGAGGTCAGCTGTGCCTGCTACGGAACTGGGACAGTCGCGTGTCAGAGGTCAATCGTTGCACCGTCTGAACTTAGACCGTGAGTCATCGGGAGTAACTGAGGTCATGGTGGGAAAATACCGGTTTGTTTACTTTTGGGAACATTGAAGTCGCGTTGCGTACAGGTGGCGCAATTGCGAGTATTGCGAAGCGCTTAGAAATATATTTTTACTGTTTTTTAATGTAAGTATAAGCGGTTAGGGAGTATAACGGTCAATACCATTGAGGTCCAATCGCCGGTCAATCGCTGCAGCGGACGCGTGTATTAGGATCTAACCTATAATAGAATAGCGAGTACAAGTAAGATGGAGTGCGTAAGATGACGATGGTATCAATAAATATAGGCCCTAGATAGATGTGTGAGTATAGTTGATCGTGAGCACGAACATTTACGACAGTTCTACAACGACTACCGGGGAATTTCTGTAGGTGTAATCCCTACTGGAATTTCATATAATTTCATACATACCATGAGAGCGTATCCACCCATTATTCGTTTTGTTGTTGTTGTTGTTGTTGTTGTTGTTGTTGTATGCGTAGTGGCTCTTAAACGAGCCTTTGGCTTACCAGTGGGACATCAAGTATCAAGACAATGTATATCTGGATGAAAGCCCGAGAGATTTAGGCGTTACTAGGTCCAGGAAGAAGAGTGTGAGACCACCCTGCTTAGGAAACAAGAAAGTCTTGCTTGTCGCGCACAGGACACGGGAGACTATGCCGAGGCACATCGTGAGATGAACGATTCCAAGACATAACGTAGAATAAAATGACATCATCCACACATGGCACAACATAATGCCATCATTTGGTTTGATCGTGGATAGTGTCGTGGCTCGCAGAAACGCCCTTACATACTGCCTGATGGGGAAAGTGAATTGAAGAGAGTGAGCAATAAGTGAACGAGAGAGGGGCATTTTTTTTTTCAATTAGGATATGAAGCTACAACGGAAGCTTTATAATACGGAAACCTCTGCCCCCAAGTCGCATGCCGCTGAGGTCAAATGGCAACCGAGAAATGAGCGAGAGGAGGTGGGTCAACAGGTCAATCGTTACACCGGTCGCGTGCCGCTGCTTTTATGAGCTTTGACCGTGAGCCAGTGGGGGAAACTGATGTCATGGCGATGTTTGATAGGGAAAATTACCTGTTTGTTTACTTCCTGGGGACATTTTGCAGGTGTTGCGTTGCGTACAGATGGTGCAATCACAAGTATTAAGAGGCACGGAGATACAGCTCAGAGAGAGCAAGGCTTTATCATTTCATCGATGTGACTGTGTTGTCGGCTGCATTGGCCACTTTCTAGCTATATCAGTCAATTTACTGGACAAGTAAGCGTCGTATGTACAAATGAGATGATCGATAAGGGAGCCCACAAGCTGCCGATGATGGTATCAATAAATAAGACGCATGTATATCCCAAGTACGAGTTGATAGTGAACACGAGCCTACAACCTTTATACAATGACTACCGGGGAATTTCTTACAGGATTATTTAAACATAGAACCTACCATTTATCTTGCCCTGCCATAATAGCATGCCACGACATCGTTATTCGTTCTTTCTTGGTGGCTCTTCAAAGAATCTTTGGTTTACCAAGGGGAGAAGTTTGGACAGATGATGGTATCAATATGCAAATACAGATAAGTGTCGGGATGACTAGTTGATGAAGAGCACAAGCCCACCCCATTTTCATCCGACACGTGCCACAACTTTTAAAAATGACGTCATTCATTTCGATATGTGGTGCAATGTCATAGCGATGTCAAGGTTAAGTCAAACGCTCTGCAATATGAAGAGGATGCCATTGTTTTCCTAAAAGCTGTGCAATATGCATGTACTTAATAGGTCTTGAGCTCGCCATAAAGAAATAAAGGATATCATATCGTGGTAGACGCGTGTCGCTGACTTTAGAATAGTGAGCAAAAAGTGATCGTTGGGCCATTTTTGGCTAGGTTAACCACTGTACGATTCGACGGGGAAATGAGAGTCACTTCGAGGGCGGGTAGTTTTTTCTCTGCACGTGTGTATTGTGTTTGTGGCAACATCGTTACTTCTAGGTGTAACAGAACAAGTGATTCAAATCGTACAGTTAATGATTACAAAACCTAACGTTTGGTCCGAATTAATAGCAACTCTATAGCTGATGCTAAATCCAATATCCCATTGGATGAAGAAAACGCATTGAAGTCTCAGCGACCAATAATAGCTTAACAACCTTACCCACTGGTCTATCAACAGTGTCTCATACGAACCATCATCACCGGTTCCCTGGGTGTCGATATAGAATAATTTCAAAAAGATGATATTCGCCCTGTAACGACGCATGAATTTGCTGTTAACACGCCTTTACAAGTCCATTTTTTTTTCTTGCTGGCTATACAAGCACTTTTCAGAATGCTGCGATGGATGAAACAAAACGTGTATGGTACGTGTACATGCTAAAGTTACATGCCTAAATGGGCCGGGTGAAACTATTGGTACAAGAACAGGGGCGTATGATAGAAACATGTTGTAAGAATCGGTCTAATGAGAATTGCCAACCGAAAACCCTGTTGCAACCACATTGATATTGTAAAATCACAAGTTCACGCCACAGAGGTTTATAAAACCATTTGAGCGGAATATTTGAATACTGCATTGACTCACGAGGCGAATGAGTTGTAACGTAGCCATGTATACTGTGATTACGATGGCGCCATGATTTTATGCACGAGTTATACACGAAGAAAGAGTTTACATGGGATATAATAATCAGAACACCAAAACATATTACATTCAAACATACATGTTCAACTGTAGCTTCTGGTAAGAATAAAGATCTTTTCAGAGAACTTTAATCCTTCCTTTTTGTCTCACAATTCACTTTAAGAGTTTGAATGAACAGAATTTTAACCCCGAGATGCGTTCATTCTCAAGTTGTCATTAAAGACTCAGAGTAGGAATCAATCGTGAAGGGCTTCGTCTTCTTCCGGGGAACGTTGGGTCAGTGGGATCATCATTTTCATGCCGGCGGACTGGAACCTCAAGGAAGTAATAGCGAGTTTCAGCACCTCAGCTTGTCTACAGCCAATCATGTCCACTGCGAAGAACAGGCGCGTCATTGCAAAATACTGTTAGAGAAAGGATAGGAAACTTTTTTTTTCTGACATGGACATACTAAGTATCCAATAATATTCCAATAAAGGGATAAAATCTAAATCGTTGACATGGGTGTATCATCTTAGTAGGTCTTTGGCAGGAGGAGCGACCGACACGAGCGATGAAGATGTTCTTGCCTTGCCCCGCAAATACGTCACACTCCCCTGGCATGAACGCGGCGATTCGAAACAACGGTTCATTACGGATAGAGTATCGCTAAGCATTCACCTTTAACTCTATAGAAGGAAAAAAAAATAAACGTTGTTAAACAACAATATCGCATTGCAGAAATGTAGGCGTATGAAAGATATCGAAGGTGAAAAGGCGATCTAGAAATCAACGTTCTGGAAATCTGTCGTGATACACATTGCAGAACACGACTTGAAGTAGTAGGAATCTTGACGAACATAACGACGAAATAGCACAGTTATACCGTTCGAGTATATGCACTCGTATCATTCCGAGCGTAGTTCATATTGATCAATGTAAGCGACACAATCATTTTATTCAAGAACATTTTCATAACCGCAAAAAGTAGAAGTGCAGAGATTGTGCCAAATGTCCCTTATAGAAACACATGCACTTTGCAATGACTCAGCATATTTCCAGTCATTCGTAAAGCTTGGCAAGGTTGGTTTTTGCGACTGATGCTTTAAACTTTCTCAATGTCATGGTATCAGAATGAGTATAGCTTTGAGCAACTTTATTGGACATATGTTTACGCAGTCTTTGATGTGTCTATCTGTTAAAACAAAACGAATTCATATGATTCCCCGGAGGTTTTTTTTTTTTTTTTTTTTTTTTTTGCATATCTGAAAACAAGAATGTAACCCAGCATTGTATTTCTCTAGTTTGTTTTCTGAATGCAACAATAGTCGCGAAGTCAGCCTGACGGGGTAAAAGGTTTCATTTACGTATCAAAAAATCAGTAGAATTAAACAGACGTAGCCTACCTTAGGATTAGCCTGGCATGACCAGCTAAATGATAGTAACAGTAGAAACACGAAAGGCAAAAGTTGCGTTGGGTTTTGTTTTTTGCGTTTATTTTAATTGATTAATATTTCTCCCGAAGTCAGGTAGCAACAGATTTAACGTCCTTGCAATTAAATGAAATGATTGATGTATTACTGTGACATGGCGTGTAACGATTTGATTTATATCAAAGTTATTTCATGTTAGCTAACAGAAGTAGAAATCCTATAATAATGGCAAACGTAATCTTGCATTTAGCCGCGTCAATAGCCGATGACAAAAGATTCGACCGAAAGTATAGTTACTACCTTTTACAAGATTTAGACACGCATTACATTATATAGTATGCTCGTCGGAGGTTCATGATAATTACGTTTGAAATGATGATTAAACCACGCATACTTTGATCTTCAGTCACCTTTTGCATATATGCGTTTCTACTTTTGTGCTTAAAAATACTTACAATGAAACTTGTGATAGAAAATCCAGTTTTTTTACTGTCATAAGAAGAATGGAAATACAAATTGACACCATTCAGATTATTAACACCCATTTTTTTTTTTTGCATTAGTAGCTCAAAGTTTGCTTGTTCTTTTTTGGTCTTGTTGTTTTTTTGGAAGCAACTCAACACTGCCTCACATGAAATCATGTTATACACACTGAATTCAAACGTTAAAACCAGCGGTAACAGTTCACCGATTACTCGGTTTTTATACTGTTAGCTATCATTAATTGTTCACTCCTATCTACAGATGGAATAAATGTATTTCAATGTCCTCGCTCGTTTGAATAAGATATACGCGTCCATCGAATTTAATTTTAGTGAAGCTTTAGCACGTGCAAAGACATTCGTCAACACACACATACACACACACACACACACGCACGCACGCACACACACACACATACACAAAACAGCATTGGTCACACTTAAAGTAGTTGCTGAAGATTTCCAAATTACAAATCGCGCTAAAGTACAACTTTGTTACAGTTTACAAGGCCTATGATTTGATTCACAACTGATATCATTATGAGAGATAAGATATTTCTCTGTTGAAAAACAGAAACTAATAATTGCGGATGAATTTTTCAAAGTGAACTATGCACTGAACATTACTGAAAACGTGAAAAGTGCATCCTGAAAATTGATATCAGTCTTTAAAAATTGCAAACGGTCAATGTCGAATAAACGTTTACCACGGTGCACCCTACTAGCTCTGTAAAGCAAACATCATTCTGCTTGAAATATTCGATATTTGAAGAAATGAACAAATCGCTTGTCATTGTTCCCATACAGCGATGAACCATTAAACGTCTTTGCAACGAGTCAGATCATTAAAGTGAGCGCATTATTACTGCATGCTGCTGAAAGAAAAGACAAGTATAGCTGCCCATGTGGTTCAGTTATCAACATGCAATGCACGCATAGTTATAAACACAGATTTCAGGTATGGCTCGACTAAATAGTTTTCACATAGATGGATTGGCATCCAAAGATTTAATAATTGCGTATTTGAAGACATGATACCTATGATAAGGTGAGTTCGTTCTTCAGTCTTTTATAGTTTGTAAGTAGAAGAGCTGGTGTGTAAACGTAAATACTCATAGCATAATGGTGTATCGAAAACGAGTGATTTAAGGTTAGGGCATACCCACAATCATGCCACGTTGCAGTGTCAGAACAAATTAGGGTATATAGCGAGAGAATGATTTGCGATATCTTGTGAAAAGAACTTATTTTTATAGGATTAAAAGTAAATCGGTCATTCATCCGCGGGAGAGCTGTAAAATAATAACGGTATCGAAGTGGTTGATATAGCTGGAGCAGAAAAAAAAAATGTTCCAACGAAGCCCATGTGTCGATTGACCCCGATCTCCCTACTTTCCACATGTTAACCAGTATTATCAAACATTTGTACTTTTAAAGGGGACGTCAAAACCGTATCTGGCAATGCACGCAAGCGGCATCTTAAAGCAGAGTTTCTTACTAATCATCCCTTTCGACTGATAAATCGAGTGTTGTTAGGTATATCTTCATGGCTACATCAAAATACCCAACACAAGATATACTTTCATTTGACCCAAACAGGCCATAAGGATTATCGATACATCTCAGGTAACTCGATCAGAGCATAATATGTGTGGTAACATCAGGTTGGTACTCCAAGGTAAGAAAGCGACTCGTTGAGAATAGATTATGCAGGTTCATGTAATATCACCTTCAGCAGCACTCGTGGACTTAACCTTTTTCACCATCTTTGCTGTTGTAAGGAAATACCCAATTAGTTATATTACAATACACGAGTGCAATAACCTTATTTTGCTTTACATTATTTTGGTAGGGTTACTCGAAGAAAGGCTGGGCGGACTCGTTTTGTTAATGAACTTTAAAAAAAAAATAATAACTATTACACTTGATGTATTGAAGAGGATCAATTTTTGAGACTTGTGTAAAGTCGAGTGGCGCAATCTATACCGCTATTGGAAAATTACGTTACAAATAATTCTTATTTTCTGTTGTGGATATCAGAGAGCACAGAACGATTTTGTGCGATGATTCTATATTTGGTGGTTTGCGTATAAAACTGTGATTGACGCTTATCATATCTGTTTTTTATTCACCCAGAAGGCGCAATGGATAACATTTTTATTGAATTAACTTCATGTACCATTGCGGTTTTGCCAAAATATCGGTATATCGTTGAAGTTAAAGTCGGCACAGTTACAATTATCATGAAACCGTCCTTGAAAGAACCCGTCTTTACTCACGGCGCACGGAGGTTGTTCCATTTCTCTGTAAGGCATGGAGTTGCGAATGAAGTTTTCATTGTACTGCGGCATTTGGCGATTTGGAGATCCGTTTGGGCGGGATTGTGCGTTCAAGCAAATAATGCGAACCTTAAGATAAATAGCCAAGGATGGGCTTGTGAGATGTGGCGAATTAAAACAGTAAGGTCATGATCATTTTGACTCGTTCATGTACAAGCGTAAGAAAGTTTGGTTGTCCATATTCTTTGGCGTGATTGGTTTCTTACTTCAGTACAGACAAGATACATGAAATGTGACGCGCATGTATTGGAAATCGTAACACCAAAGTTAGTTGAAATATATCCCTCTGGCAGAACGAATCGAGTTGATTGATTACACGTTGAAAGTCGAGCTGTGACTGATGATTTGAGTACAGCTTCAGTTGTAAAGCGCAGTCATTCGTTTTTACCGTCAGTATAATAATCATACAATATGATTGTGTACGAAGATTAAGCGCGGCTGACTGTAGACGACAAACAAAGATTCCCCTTTTTTCTATCACATTCGGCAGCATTGAGGCTGAAACATACGATGAAATTCAAGATGACTTATGAGATTGGTCAAAATTATATCCAGACGGGTATTAAAGTCACAGGATGAAACACATTATGATGACGTAACAACTCTTCTGAACCTAACCAGTTTGTACACTATATGCAAGATAATGAAACCTTTGTAAGAAATAGATAGCGGCATACATGGAAACGAACGATTTATTTTTTCAAGACTAAAATGGCTTTAGGAAAGGTATATCATGTATAACTCAACCGCTGGAAGTGACAGAAGGTCCGAAGCTATGGATAACAGGCTGAGGATTGACTACATGTATACTTAGACTGTAGCAACGTTTTCCGTGTGGCATCCTCATAATTATGAAGAAAAATGCTGTGAAAATAGAGATTCACGTGCAACGTCGAGCACCAAGTCTATCTCATGTGTCTCCTGCGACGTCTGCAATACGCATCACGGCTTCAACACATACCTTCGCTATAGCCTATACAGACAATGACAGACGTCATAGATCAGACATGGTACAAACCTTGATACGTGTACAGGGAATTGACGCTCTCCGGTCAACTGATTTCTTTGGCTTTTCATCTACTAGCGGCCGAACAAAGAGCTCATCCATTTAAGATTTCGAAGAATCATGCCAAAACAAAGTTGAGGAGCCCTACACTTTTTTTCAAAGAGTGATAAGAATGGAACAGTCTTACACCTTACGTAATAGTGAGCCCTTCAATTGACACATATGAAATAAATCTTAAATATAGACAAGTTTCGCAAAAATGCCCCAGTTGTACAGAGCCTTTCACCCAGAAATTGTTAATCTTTTTCGATGCAGAGGGGTAAATAAATTTGGTATAACTTTAAAAGTTCAATTCCAGGGTATGATTTCCAAGGCATAGCGATATTGGGGATTGAGAGATGCGTTATAATTCACCTTAATCATTTACAAAATTGAACTTTACGAATCCAGCCCGGGAGTAATCTTTTATCGGGGATTTTGATAATCCATTTTTTTTTTCAATTCAATTCAAAGGTTTTATTTTCACTTTTTTTCAACAGAATGTACAAAAAAATATAGATTCAACATGCGTTTGAAGGAATGATACATAGATAGCAAAGAATAACATTTGTCAATAGTCATTACAAAATAAGGCATTTTTCATACAGAAATATTTATACATTCTGCGAAAAAAAAGTGGAGGCACCAACTTAAAAGACTATGCTTGTACAACGTGGGCACCTCATAGGAGGGAAAAAAAGGTGAAAACTTAACTACAAGTGTGCGGGATGAAAAAAGAAGTGAAAAAGGGGAAAGAGAAGAAACAGAAATAGAATTAAAGAGACGAGACAGCTAAAAACAAAAAGGCTAGATCAATCGATACATTTAAGATCAAACCAGCAGAGACTATTAGCCATATTAGAAGTGTAGAGAGTTGAAAGCGACGAGAAAGTGATATATACAATTGTATCGAATTGCTGATAGCAGAACATATTATCTGTTCTGGGAAGGCACGTGTAATAATATACAAGTTTACAATAAGAAAACCAGGGGATGCGATGTGGAATTCCGCAAAAGACGCAACCTAACATGCCTATAAAAAATCAATAGCATCCTGGTGCTTACAAAACCTACTTACTAAAAAATGAACAAACAAAATTAGTTTCTTTCTGTTACATTGTAACACTTAAGGAGGATTGATTTCAATCTTTTTTAAATGAAAACAGAGAAGGAGCATTTTTTATGTCTGGACTACGGCAGTTCCAGAATCTTGGGCCTGTATAAATAAATGTCTCCTGAGCTAACACAGTTCTAAGCAAGGGCAAATGAAATTCATTAGACTGTGTTGTTGGGTAACTATGGTGTGTCAGGTTACGACAAATTGTCATTACATGGTTTGTTTCGTGTCCATGCATCGGGAATTATTTCTAACCATAAAATCATACTTATAATGACATCCTGCAGGGGGATTTGAAAAGCTAGTAACAATTCCTAACTCTCCATCCGAGGCGTAAATTGTTTGAAGAATATACTGTACCGACTTTAACTTCAACGATATACCGATATTTGGCAAAACCGCAATGGTACATGAAGTTAATTCAATAAAAATGTTATCCATTGCGCCTTCTGGGTGAATAAAAAACAGATATGATAAGCGTCAATCACAGTTTTATACGCAAACCACCAAATATAGAATCATCGCACAAAATCGTTCTGTGCTCTCTGATATCCACAACAGAAAATAAGAATTATTTGTAACGTAATTTTCCAATAGCGGTATAGATTGCGCCACTCGACTTTACACAAGTCTCAAAAATTGATCCTCTTCAATACATCAAGTGTAATAGTTATTATTTTTTTTTAAAGTTCATTAACAAAACGAGTCCGCCCAGCCTTTCTTCGAGTAACCCTACCAAAATAATGTAAAGCAAAATAAGGTTATTGCACTCGTGTATTGTAATATAACTAATTGGGTATTTCCTTACAACAGCAAAGATGGTGAAAAAGGTTAAGTCCACGAGTGCTGCTGAAGGTGATATTACATGAACCTGCATAATCTATTCTCAACGAGTCGCTTTCTTACCTTGGAGTACCAACCCGATGCTACCACACATATTATGCTCTGATCGAGTTACCTGAGATGTATCGATAATCCTTATGGCCTGTTTGGGTCAAATGAAAGTATATCTTGTGTTGGGTATTTTGATGTAGCCATGAAGATATACCTAACAACACTCGATTTATCAGTCGAAAGGGATGATTAGTAAGAAACTCTGCTTTAAGATGCCGCTTGCGTGCATTGCCAGATACGGTTTTGACGTCCCCTTTAAAAGTACAAATGTTTGATAATACTGGTTAACATGTGGAAAGTAGGGAGATCGGGGTCAATCGACACATGGGCTTCGTTGGAACATTTTTTTTTTCTGCTCCAGCTATATCAACCACTTCGATACCGTTATTATTTTACAGCTCTCCCGCGGATGAATGACCGATTTACTTTTAATCCTATAAAAATAAGTTCTTTTCACAAGATATCGCAAATCATTCTCTCGCTATATACCCTAATTTGTTCTGACACTGCAACGTGGCATGATTGTGGGTATGCCCTAACCTTAAATCACTCGTTTTCGATACACCATTATGCTATGAGTATTTACGTTTACACACCAGCTCTTCTACTTACAAACTATAAAAGACTGAAGAACGAACTCACCTTATCATAGGTATCATGTCTTCAAATACGCAATTATTAAATCTTTGGATGCCAATCCATCTATGTGAAAACTATTTAGTCGAGCCATACCTGAAATCTGTGTTTATAACTATGCGTGCATTGCATGTTGATAACTGAACCACATGGGCAGCTATACTTGTCTTTTCTTTCAGCAGCATGCAGTAATAATGCGCTCACTTTAATGATCTGACTCGTTGCAAAGACGTTTAATGGTTCATCGCTGTATGGGAACAATGACAAGCGATTTGTTCATTTCTTCAAATATCGAATATTTCAAGCAGAATGATGTTTGCTTTACAGAGCTAGTAGGGTGCACCGTGGTAAACGTTTATTCGACATTGACCGTTTGCAATTTTTAAAGACTGATATCAATTTTCAGGATGCACTTTTCACGTTTTCAGTAATGTTCAGTGCATAGTTCACTTTGAAAAATTCATCCGCAATTATTAGTTTCTGTTTTTCAACAGAGAAATATCTTATCTCTCATAATGATATCAGTTGTGAATCAAATCATAGGCCTTGTAAACTGTAACAAAGTTGTACTTTAGCGCGATTTGTAATTTGGAAATCTTCAGCAACTACTTTAAGTGTGACCAATGCTGTTTTGTGTATGTGTGTGTGTGTGCGTGCGTGCGTGTGTGTGTGTGTGTGTATGTGTGTGTTGACGAATGTCTTTGCACGTGCTAAAGCTTCACTAAAATTAAATTCGATGGACGCGTATATCTTATTCAAACGAGCGAGGACATTGAAATACATTTATTCCATCTGTAGATAGGAGTGAACAATTAATGATAGCTAACAGTATAAAAACCGAGTAATCGGTGAACTGTTACCGCTGGTTTTAACGTTTGAATTCAGTGTGTATAACATGATTTCATGTGAGGCAGTGTTGAGTTGCTTCCAAAAAAACAACAAGACCAAAAAAGAACAAGCAAACTTTGAGCTACTAATGCAAAAAAAAAAAATGGGTGTTAATAATCTGAATGGTGTCAATTTGTATTTCCATTCTTCTTATGACAGTAAAAAAACTGGATTTTCTATCACAAGTTTCATTGTAAGTATTTTTAAGCACAAAAGTAGAAACGCATATATGCAAAAGGTGACTGAAGATCAAAGTATGCGTGGTTTAATCATCATTTCAAACGTAATTATCATGAACCTCCGACGAGCATACTATATAATGTAATGCGTGTCTAAATCTTGTAAAAGGTAGTAACTATACTTTCGGTCGAATCTTTTGTCATCGGCTATTGACGCGGCTAAATGCAAGATTACGTTTGCCATTATTATAGGATTTCTACTTCTGTTAGCTAACATGAAATAACTTTGATATAAATCAAATCGTTACACGCCATGTCACAGTAATACATCAATCATTTCATTTAATTGCAAGGACGTTAAATCTGTTGCTACCTGACTTCGGGAGAAATATTAATCAATTAAAATAAACGCAAAAAACAAAACCCAACGCAACTTTTGCCTTTCGTGTTTCTACTGTTACTATCATTTAGCTGGTCATGCCAGGCTAATCCTAAGGTAGGCTACGTCTGTTTAATTCTACTGATTTTTTGATACGTAAATGAAACCTTTTACCCCGTCAGGCTGACTTCGCGACTATTGTTGCATTCAGAAAACAAACTAGAGAAATACAATGCTGGGTTACATTCTTGTTTTCAGATATGCAAAAAAAAAAAAAAAAAAAAAAAAAACCTCCGGGGAATCATATGAATTCGTTTTGTTTTAACAGATAGACACATCAAAGACTGCGTAAACATATGTCCAATAAAGTTGCTCAAAGCTATACTCATTCTGATACCATGACATTGAGAAAGTTTAAAGCATCAGTCGCAAAAACCAACCTTGCCAAGCTTTACGAATGACTGGAAATATGCTGAGTCATTGCAAAGTGCATGTGTTTCTATAAGGGACATTTGGCACAATCTCTGCACTTCTACTTTTTGCGGTTATGAAAATGTTCTTGAATAAAATGATCGTGTCGCTTACATTGATCAATATGAACTACGCTCGGAATGATACGAGTGCATATACTCGAACGGTATAACTGTGCTATTTCGTCGTTATGTTCGTCAAGATTCCTACTACTTCAAGTCGTGTTCTGCAATGTGTATCACGACAGATTTCCAGAACGTTGATTTCTAGATCGCCTTTTCACCTTCGATATCTTTCATACGCCTACATTTCTGCAATGCGATATTGTTGTTTAACAACGTTTATTTTTTTTCCTTCTATAGAGTTAAAGGTGAATGCTTAGCGATACTCTATCCGTAATGAACCGTTGTTTCGAATCGCCGCGTTCATGCCAGGGGAGTGTGACGTATTTGCGGGGCAAGGCAAGAACATCTTCATCGCTCGTGTCGGTCGCTCCTCCTGCCAAAGACCTACTAAGATGATACACCCATGTCAACGATTTAGATTTTATCCCTTTATTGGAATATTATTGGATACTTAGTATGTCCATGTCAGAAAAAAAAAGTTTCCTATCCTTTCTCTAACAGTATTTTGCAATGACGCGCCTGTTCTTCGCAGTGGACATGATTGGCTGTAGACAAGCTGAGGTGCTGAAAACTCGCTATTACTTCCTTGAGGTTCCAGTCCGCCGGCATGAAAATGATGATCCCACTGACCCAACGTTCCCCGGAAGAAGACGAAGCCCTTCACGATTGATTCCTACTCTGAGTCTTTAATGACAACTTGAGAATGAACGCATCTCGGGGTTAAAATTCTGTTCATTCAAACTCTTAAAGTGAATTGTGAGACAAAAAGGAAGGATTAAAGTTCTCTGAAAAGATCTTTATTCTTACCAGAAGCTACAGTTGAACATGTATGTTTGAATGTAATATGTTTTGGTGTTCTGATTATTATATCCCATGTAAACTCTTTCTTCGTGTATAACTCGTGCATAAAATCATGGCGCCATCGTAATCACAGTATACATGGCTACGTTACAACTCATTCGCCTCGTGAGTCAATGCAGTATTCAAATATTCCGCTCAAATGGTTTTATAAACCTCTGTGGCGTGAACTTGTGATTTTACAATATCAATGTGGTTGCAACAGGGTTTTCGGTTGGCAATTCTCATTAGACCGATTCTTACAACATGTTTCTATCATACGCCCCTGTTCTTGTACCAATAGTTTCACCCGGCCCATTTAGGCATGTAACTTTAGCATGTACACGTACCATACACGTTTTGTTTCATCCATCGCAGCATTCTGAAAAGTGCTTGTATAGCCAGCAAGAAAAAAAAATGGACTTGTAAAGGCGTGTTAACAGCAAATTCATGCGTCGTTACAGGGCGAATATCATCTTTTTGAAATTATTCTATATCGACACCCAGGGAACCGGTGATGATGGTTCGTATGAGACACTGTTGATAGACCAGTGGGTAAGGTTGTTAAGCTATTATTGGTCGCTGAGACTTCAATGCGTTTTCTTCATCCAATGGGATATTGGATTTAGCATCAGCTATAGAGTTGCTATTAATTCGGACCAAACGTTAGGTTTTGTAATCATTAACTGTACGATTTGAATCACTTGTTCTGTTACACCTAGAAGTAACGATGTTGCCACAAACACAATACACACGTGCAGAGAAAAAACTACCCGCCCTCGAAGTGACTCTCATTTCCCCGTCGAATCGTACAGTGGTTAACCTAGCCAAAAATGGCCCAACGATCACTTTTTGCTCACTATTCTAAAGTCAGCGACACGCGTCTACCACGATATGATATCCTTTATTTCTTTATGGCGAGCTCAAGACCTATTAAGTACATGCATATTGCACAGCTTTTAGGAAAACAATGGCATCCTCTTCATATTGCAGAGCGTTTGACTTAACCTTGACATCGCTATGACATTGCACCACATATCGAAATGAATGACGTCATTTTTAAAAGTTGTGGCACGTGTCGGATGAAAATGGGGTGGGCTTGTGCTCTTCATCAACTAGTCATCCCGACACTTATCTGTATTTGCATATTGATACCATCATCTGCCCAAACTTCTCCCCTTGGTAAACCAAAGATTCTTTGAAGAGCCACCAAGAAAGAACGAATAACGATGTCGTGGCATGCTATTATGGCAGGGCAAGATAAATGGTAGGTTCTATGTTTAAATAATCCTGTAAGAAATTCCCCGGTAGTCATTGTATAAAGGTTGTAGGCTCGTGTTCACTATCAACTCGTACTTGGGATATACATGCGTCTTATTTATTGATACCATCATCGGCAGCTTGTGGGCTCCCTTATCGATCATCTCATTTGTACATACGACGCTTACTTGTCCAGTAAATTGACTGATATAGCTAGAAAGTGGCCAATGCAGCCGACAACACAGTCACATCGATGAAATGATAAAGCCTTGCTCTCTCTGAGCTGTATCTCCGTGCCTCTTAATACTTGTGATTGCACCATCTGTACGCAACGCAACACCTGCAAAATGTCCCCAGGAAGTAAACAAACAGGTAATTTTCCCTATCAAACATCGCCATGACATCAGTTTCCCCCATTGGCTCACGGTCAAAGCTCATAAAAGCAGCGGCACGCGACCGGTGTAACGATTGACCTGTTGACCCACCTCCTCTCGCTCATTTCTCGGTTGCCATTTGACCTCAGCGGCATGCGACTTGGGGGCAGAGGTTTCCGTATTATAAAGCTTCCGTTGTAGCTTCATATCCTAATTGAAAAAAAAAATGCCCCTCTCTCGTTCACTTATTGCTCACTCTCTTCAATTCACTTTCCCCATCAGGCAGTATGTAAGGGCGTTTCTGCGAGCCACGACACTATCCACGATCAAACCAAATGATGGCATTATGTTGTGCCATGTGTGGATGATGTCATTTTATTCTACGTTATGTCTTGGAATCGTTCATCTCACGATGTGCCTCGGCATAGTCTCCCGTGTCCTGTGCGCGACAAGCAAGACTTTCTTGTTTCCTAAGCAGGGTGGTCTCACACTCTTCTTCCTGGACCTATAGTAACGCCTAAATCTCTCGGGCTTTCATCCAGATATACATTGTCTTGATACTTGATGTCCCACTGGTAAGCCAAAGGCTCGTTTAAGAGCCACTACGCATACAACAACAACAACAACAACAACAACAACAACAACAAAACGAATAATGGGTGGATACGCTCTCATGGTATGTATGAAATTATATGAAATTCCAGTAGGGATTACACCTACAGAAATTCCCCGGTAGTCGTTGTAGAACTGTCGTAAATGTTCGTGCTCACGATCAACTATACTCACACATCTATCTAGGGCCTATATTTATTGATACCATCGTCATCTTACGCACTCCATCTTACTTGTACTCGCTATTCTATTATAGGTTAGATCCTAATACACGCGTCCGCTGCAGCGATTGACCGGCGATTGGACCTCAATGGTATTGACCGTTATACTCCCTAACCGCTTATACTTACATTAAAAAACAGTAAAAATATATTTCTAAGCGCTTCGCAATACTCGCAATTGCGCCACCTGTACGCAACGCGACTTCAATGTTCCCAAAAGTAAACAAACCGGTATTTTCCCACCATGACCTCAGTTACTCCCGATGACTCACGGTCTAAGTTCAGACGGTGCAACGATTGACCTCTGACACGCGACTGTCCCAGTTCCGTAGCAGGCACAGCTGACCTCGTTGCCAATCCTCTCTCTCTCTCTCCCCTCGCACCGAGACCGAAGCAGACCCAACCGACCTCGTTATGGCTTTTGATCTCTCTCTCCCTCACTCTCAATTACATCGCTCACTCTCTTCAAATGCACCGGCTATAGGCATGCTGCGATATGCTCATCATATCATCAAACGGCGCTGCTGCGAGCTACCATATCACGCCGAATTATAGGACCTCCTGTTGTCACTATGTATGCCCACGACCGTCACGCTACATGTTGCGCCATGTGGTGATGCAGCGTCATTCCATCCATGTTGCAATCGATTATCTCATCCCCCCAAAACACCCGCGTAATTGATCATTATATGATCTCATACTATGTCACGACATGTTGCGACATGGGCAGATATCTATCATTAATATTTTCTTGCGCCATGCGTTGCAACCGATGAATCATGATATAAACGCGACCATGATGTCACCCTATATGGTGCAATCGATGAGGTCATCTGTTACGCAAGAAATGATGTCATCATTTGCCTAATATAGCCACTGTTACGTAATACAACTGATAGTGCAATCAATTGCGCAATCTGGGCTGTCAGTCTCTAACCCCTATCTACTAACCCGGCTTATGCATATTTCCAGTGCTGTAGAATGAATAGACGGCATAGCTGATTAATGTTGAGGTTTATTCTCTCCATCCAACGCTCCGCATAAAAAAGTATGAAAACAGAGACACCACAAACTGACTAAACCCAGGATCTCCGGAGTTCAGAGATAGACCACTCCGTCAAGAGCATGCAACCGTTCCGCGGCTTCTGTTCTGCTTCGTGTCTCTTTCAATCCATTTTAAAGAGAAAAACGATAAACACTTGCTTTAGACTTGTATCAATGTGTAAATAGAGTTACCGGGTTTTAGTTCCCAATCAGCAGCTTTAGTTCAATTCAATGACATTTATTTTCAGAAAACAAAATACATAAAAACTACACAAATAACAATGAGATTGATGTGAACATTGCTTGGGTTGCGTCCTCTAGAAGTGAAGAACTCGTGGCGAGTGTGCCCTTAAAATGATTGAATATGAAATGCAACGTATGAAATTATGATTGCTGGAGATACGAAACAGAGATAGGGACAAGGACAAAGACAGAGACGGAAATGAAGACGGGACATACATACGGGCATTGACATTGACGAAGACCTAACATGGGCTTCCATATAGCAATAACAAGAACGACATGATAAGTTGGTAATTATGTACAACTGTATGTGCTTACTGTATTGTGAGTATGCATATAATATTGAAAGTTGTATTTATGTTAATATTTGTGTATATACATATATGTACATTTATGTGTATATGTACATGTGTGTATGTATGTATGTATGTATGTATATATCATGTAGATATTTCATGTATATAAATGCCAAAAAGAAGAATAATTTCCTATATATGGACAATAAACGAATCTGAATAAAAAAAAATAAAATGAATAAAAAGATGGCACATAAGAGATGTGTAGAACAAGGGGGAGGGTGGAGGGGATAGAGAATAGAAATGGAAAACAGTCATCAGGCAGTGAAACGATTCATACATCCTGCAGATAGAGTGACAGGGAGAAAAAATGATTATACTAATAACACTTAAACAATTAAAAAAATATTCATTCATACTCCATACTATTTATTGAACTGTACCAACCTTGCAACCGAATCATAAATTTGTCACGCATCCCGTGCGGGTGTGTGCTATGCCCTTTTCTGGCTAGAGGGGAAGTTTCCATAATTATCCATTTCAACAGAATTACTGCTTACAGAATTCAGTCATGGTGTCACTGAGTCTTTTTCTTTTCTTTTACTCGCAGGGAACAGAGAGAGTCAGGGTTACTCGGCGAAACGAGGGACAGTATCTCCCTACACAGCAGTACAGTGATGTCAACACCATCTACGAGGGCTTCTACCGTGGAAAGAAATGCTCAAGTACGATAGTATATGTCTCTGATTCAGCCGACTACAAAAGGAGGACTGCGTCTTATCCCGTTATATGAATCACGTTAATTCTATTTCATTTCCATGGATTTTCATTTTGATCCATCACGTTCTTGTCCCACTTGCTTATAACGATTATGCAGAAGGAGTTCATGCTGTCGGAAACTCCTGAGAAGATTCCTATAGAGTCACACAGATTCCATTCAGTATGCTCTGTTCGAACAGGGTTCTATTTTGTCTGCACTAAAATTCCGTAAAGGTTATTGAAACCATAATGATATATTTCACCTTTAGTTATGTTGGAGAAAGTATACCAATATCAAATGGAGATAGAAATTTCATGAGAAGGCGATTAGGGGCTGAACAGAGGAACGGTGGACCAGGAATATAATAATATTGATTATAAATTTCCCTCCAACTCTTTTTTTTTCTAAGACAATATCACCTTATGTTGTTCCATAGGCTCTCGCACACATTAAACATTTTGTTAAGGATGTCTAGACATAATAATTATGATGAAAGATGCGTGCTTTAATACGTGTAACTCATTCGGACACATTATGATGAAAGATGCGTGCTTTAATACGTATAACTCATTCGTGCATTTAATACGTATAACTCATTCGTGCATCATAATATGTGAGTCCATTTTTTTCAAATACGAGTCTTGTCTTAATATAGTACTCCTCTCTATCAACATTTTCAGATGATGGCCCCCTTCTCGGTTCTCGAACAGGTCCGGATAATTGTTACGAGTGGATGAGTTTTTCACAGGTATAAACTAACATTACATTCCTATCATTAATTTTTGCAAAGAAAACATTTTGCTAATGACAGGTATCTATCAAGTGTGTTGTAATCTTACACTTTCATGTAAAAAAAACCTCTTTTGACAACCTTTCTTTCTCTAACACATGGTATTGCAATAAAAAAAACACTTTTCGTAAGAGACAAACCTGAACTGCATCCCCAATGAGGCCGTATACCATCAGCCCAGTCAAGCAATTCTTATGCTGACGGTCTCCTGCTTCCTCGTTGAATCAAATGTACTGCTTTTTCTGATTTATATGCAACCATACATGTTTTACAGTCATTAATTGTCATGCATGCAGTATAAAATGCACTTTTGTGTTGCTCCTTTGTTATTTGGTTAAGTTTTGCTCAAATTTATCACACCCATGTAGGCCATAATTCATTTAGATTTGATTTGAGAAGCAAAATAAATAAGAACGAACAAACGAACGAACAAACGAGCCTCAAATAACCGCATTGTCAGTCATTTTCATCTAATTCTCGCCTAGAGCAGATAGAGATAGGCTACAAGGAGAGAAAAAAGCAAGACATGGTTAAAAGCTTTGAAGGAAGCTATGTTTGCCGATTTGATAACAATGAAATAATCACAGATATGCTATCATAATTCACCTTCATTATTATCATTATAGCGCTACTAATTTCATTGCTCCATAAAGCATTTCCGCTGTATTCCATTCGCAGCTAGAAGAGAAAGCACGCCTTTTTGGAGCTGGTTTGATGTCCCTCGGTATGTTGCCCAACGGAGAGTCTTTTGTTGGCATCTTTGCTACTAACAGAGCAGAGGTAAGTCAACATTGATAGCGAGTGAAATTATGTATTATGACAAAGAGAGTCAAACAAAATTTGTATCCACTCTAAAAAAGGGGGGAAAATAAAAGAAATTGAAATATTCGCGGTCGGCTCATCATTCTTTAAATCGTTTATTTATTTTTCTTTTCATTTCAAGATATAACTCTTAACACTACAACACCTCAGTAGTGGTGGCATGCAATTAACGCAAAAAAAAGTCTGTTCATAAAATGATTATGTCCGGATACGCTGAATAGACTTTACACTTAGCAAATTCCGTCTTTATTTTGCTTTGTATTTTGTTCTCGTTTGTTGATTTGTTTGGGGATGTCTTTGATTGAGTATCAAGTTCTCTTTTTCGCAGAGCCCTTCCTTGTAAGATGTATATAGCTATGTCCCTATAGTTCTCTTTTTCGCAGAACCCTTCCTTGTAAGATGTATATAGCTATATCCCTATAAATCAGCTGAGACATATCAATACTGCGAAATGTTAAAGAATCCTCTTTGCCACGTTTTACCTGACCGAAGGAAAATTGGAGGAATAGACGTATCCACACAGTGTTTTTGTTTTAGACAACAGAGTAATGGATATGACCCCCCCCAAAAAAAAAAAAAAAAAAGAGGGCTAGAAGAATGCCGCCACATCGATCACTGCTGAGTATTGACCCTGAAATGATTGTGATTTCGTCTGTGCATTGTTTAGTGGACAATTGCTGATTTTGCTTGCGTCTGTCACTCAATCGTCACTGTGCCTCTCTACACAAGTCTTGGAAAAGACGCCATCAAGTACATCGTCAATCAGAGTAAGCTTGCTTGGACACCTGATCAATTTAGAATTGAATCGTTGTCTCACTTCATTGGTGCATCTCAGATGAGTTCTGATTATAACTCCTCAGCAGGAGGACTACGTTTGCAGATGAGAATATTACCAATTATACTTATCATAATTGTAATTTTTAACTTACAGCAGTGGATCCGCCAGAGAATAAAGTGTATATTTCGTCCGATTTAACCCCCTTTTCGATAGAATGGAATCAATCAGTACATTACTTGCCAAATAATAAATTCATCAGTCATGATTCTAAAATTGTACACAATTTAACATGAGTGAACTGCAATGAATTATTCTTATCCGTTTTTCCGGTCTGTGCTTCTTCTTCTTTTCTCTCACTTTTGTCCATAATTGATCAACATTAATTTCATGTACACTACTTTCCAAACCAGCCAACATGTCTTTACTGATATGCGACACTATGCAAAAAGCTGAAACTGTGCTCGAAGAAAGCGCCGCTCTCCCGAGTCTAAAAACAGTAGTGGTGTGCGACTTTCCAGCTGACGGTACAGACGACACTCAACGCAGATTCAAAGCTGCGGGACTGAAGCTTTTGTCCTTCAACGACGTGCTGTCTGCGGGGACTGCAAACCCGTGCGAACTGGTGGTGAGAGCATTTACTTTCGCACGTTTATAGTAATATTTGACGGGGGAAAAATGCACAATTTCCGCGAAATATCAAGTGAAATGACTTCTCAAAACACTATTCCCCGCCATAATTCATCAAATTGTCGAAACAGCTGGGAAATCCCAGCTCTATGAATGCAGAAATAATCTATATGAAAGAAATCTTAATAGGCCTACTCTGCTGTAACTAAAAGTGTGAATTCATGGCGTCACCTTTGTCCGTGGTCTAAACGATCTCGCACAAATCAAACTAGACTAGCTCTCTTCTTCTTTATCGTGAGCCGACATTTTTATTTGCCAAAAATTCATGATAAGTCTTCCTGAGAAATTGTCACTGTCATAATTAGCAACGACTAGTTCTTTATCGCTTCTTCGACGTTCTTTCAATCGGATACTGTAGTTATGTGTCATTTTCCATTCGCAGATCCCCACACCATCCTCTCTGAATACAGTAGTCTACACAAGCGGAACAACCGGTAAGTTTTCGTTCGTACTCTGCAGAAATGTGCGACTAAACGGATGTATCCATATCTGCACTATAGAATTATTAAACAATATTTGAAAGTCAGTGACCTGCCGGGACGAAAAGGGCCAGGAATCGGACACAGCTGAGCCGAAAATTGCGCCTTGCAAATCGATATTTAGTGACAAACTGATCCAAGCAAGGACCCTCTCAAAAAGCCCAAACAAACAAACAAAACAAACACAGACACAGACACAGACAAACGATAGCAGCAATTTCTGTGGCACGTCTTCGCAGGTTTCAAGAACTTACAAACGAATCCGAAGCTTCATATTACCGCCTTAAAAAGTCAAAAGACTCCTAATAGGAACAAGGGAAAGATTTATTCACTCGACTGGTTTTTGCTAAGGTCCTGGTCACACATATTAAAGCGAAGATCGGTCGCCAACCATTCTACGACCTCTGAAATCACTATAGTCGGCAGTTGGTTGTCACAGGTCGAAAAAAAAAATATTTTGGAAGTCGTCGAATGGTTTGTCAGCAGTCGGCGTCCGGATTTGGTCGGCCAGAAGTTTTCGATGCAGCATCAAAAACCGTCTGCTGACCAAACTGGTTGACGAAAGTTTTTTTCTTGTTCTTCTTCTTGTATTTAATTGGTCGTGAAAAGGTCGGAAACAGGTCGCCAAAATATTAAGGACTAATCTTCTTTGATTTCTGGTTCTTGGCATGAAGATTTTTGGTCGTCAGCCAGTTGCCAACCATTTGCCCGTTTGCCCGCCAATTAAAGACTGAAAGCAGACCATTTTCTGAGTGGTCCCTGACCGGATTACATCTTTAACAGCTACTATCAACAACTTTTTTTTTTTTCGAGAGAGAGAGCACCGTAGAGTATCTGCGTCCAAGTGCCGCGTCCAAGTGCCGCGTCCATGTGCTATAGGTACCATAAGTCTTCGATTCACTCCACGTTCATTCATGCACCGTTTCCCGATCACACAAAGCGATCCCTACAATGCAACGACATGCTTCTTCTTCTCGACTTTCATGGAAAGAATTATGTTGACTCTTTATTGACAGGTAGTAGTACATCTGAGCAGTTCTACACATGTTTGATCCTGGAGCAATTGTTGCCGATCCCCGAACAAAAATCAGCAAACAATGGGCAACCAATTTCTGAAATGGTCTTCGTCATAATCATAAAAGTCGCCGACCAGTTGCTGACCATTTACAAACTTTACTGCAAGCAGTTGCTAATTCATCATTATGTTTTTGTTGTTGTAAAACATTTGCAAAATGCCCTCTCACATGTCATCATATCGTTTGCAAACGGTGGGCAACCGGTGGGCAACCGGGCAATAACCGATCGACTTTCAGTCGCCAACCACGAATTTTTGGGTTTGGTCGCCAGTTGGTTGTCGATGGTCTCCATAAATTTTGGGTTGCTGGAGGTCGGCCGTCGGCGACCAGTCTTGGCGTATGAGTGACCAGACTAGAAAGCTCGCATATCGCCAGATAGATTGATCGAACACGCTGTGCATGTGTATCAAAACTGATGTTTTTTTTTCCTTTAATTGCATATTTTTCATTGATCTTTTGAGCGCCGTTCTCTCTAAACTTTAACCATTATGGATGCAAAGACGCGAATCCACAGAGCTGTAAAATATGCAGTTTCTGTGACTGTAAATAAATTATTCTGATTTTTAAAAGCTGCCGCCGATTGTATGGTCCGTTTCACATGGCAGGCCCTGATAATGATTGTAAAGAAATTCACTGGAAAACTAAAAAGCAACCGACGTTTTATACGTACATTCGGTTTGTTACATGCTCCACTGAGAGGCAATTGTTGATGACCGCTTTGATAGATCAAAGATAGGATTTCTCCCCATCCAGTGCATACTTTTCATAATGTACATTGGCATTCGGAAGATAGCATGCATGCTGACATGTAAAGTAGGTCGAACATTTATTGCCTGATGCGCTCTTGATCAAGCTGTTGGTCTATAATGTATTTAATGAAAGTAGACAGACGGATGCCGCTATCTGATTGTTTATGCTACTGCCACAGATATAATATGCGCACAGAAATGGGCCTATATGCCAGCGAAGTGCATATCTATACCTTAACTTTGATAAGCTGTTAATCAGCCAAATTACGGCACCCTGTTGAACCAGGGAGGTATCCTCCCACCTCCCTGGTTGAACATTGATTATAACAACAACGACAAGCTGAGGTAGTTTCCATTTGTGCTGACTTCTTGAAATACACGTAAAATGACAATGAAGGGGAATTCAAGGTTTCCATGTTCACATATCATGTGAACTTTGAATTCCATTAGAATTATATGCTCTTTCACATTTATATGCAGTAAGTGATTTCTCATTGTCTCATATAATAGGTAAAAATCTGAAGCGCCATCTCAACCAATACTACACCATCCCTTTAAGCTATTAGGCCTGACCATTCTTGTTGCAAATCTTCTTCCTTTTTTGCCATCTTTTGTTTTCCAGGTGTGCCAAAAGGGGTTCCACTCACCCATCGCCACTACATCGTTAACCATGCAAACATTCACTCTACTTTCGATGTAAGACTCTCAGGTTAATATATTGTTGCGTCATGAATAGTTTATTGTAGCAGGAATGAATGTTTTACATGAGTGGATAAAAATACGTTTTGCCATATACATGCACTGACCATACGGTCACTATGAAGTAGACGCCTACCTATGTTCCCGCGTAAGTTTTGCCAAGAATGTAGAATTAGGTCTTATTGCATGGCAGCCACAATCTCATAGCTCAATATTTTCTGTGCAGTGTGTTTTAATCTTGGGTTATTTATACGAATATTTGTGTGATGATCTGATTTGTATTAAATGTGCAATAAATGACATGAAACCACATAACATTTTTACAGGCAACAGCTTGATTCTTATTGACGTCCTCTCATGCATTCACAGACAGCCATCTCATGAGGACGTAGGATTAGATACGAACTTCATCATGGATACAATAGAAATATGTAGAAAAGTTAACGAGAGAACAGCCAAAGGTGCTCATTAACACAATGTATCCAAAAATATGAAGTAGGATCATTATAATGTTGTAACTGCATTGTGTCATTCTACTTCCTGTTTCCCCGTCAGTATACCACGAGGCAACTGTCCTTTTCCATCCATGATAATTGTATCTTGAGGATTTATTCTTTTCAGGTTGGCATATATGCCACTCCTAAAGACGTACATCTGTCGTACCTCCCACTGGCCCACGTCTTTGAGCGTGCAACTCAGGTAAATTACGTAATGTATATCTGCAGAAGTGTGTTGCATTTTTATCACTGTGAAGGAAAAAAAAAGAAATAGGCCCTACAAGTGGAGATCTGTCATATTCAAACTTCATTCCAACTTTTCAGAAAAAAAAGGGTTGTTCTGCATGACAGCAAGAACGTTTGCACAGAAATTCATATTCAATTCAATTCAATTCAATTCAATAGTTTATTTCCATCATCACAAAGAAAAGAAAAGAAAAAGTTGACATAATCCAAAGTGATACAATTTTTTTTCATTTCTCTTACACTCGTCTGATAAAGGATTTGTTCAATACGATATAAAGTATATCATACACGAATGATGTCGTAAAAAAGAAACAATACACTTTGTCATGGCAACAATAATAGTAAATAATCACAATGATGGAAAACAGTGTTCCACTAAAAAAGCCACGCTTGTCAAACGTGGAACACTGGGGCAAAACAACAACAGCACCAATTTGTTATACCAATAAGACATATTCATTTTAAATTCTTCTATAAACTATTGTACATTTTACTCATTGATATAATGATGTTGATACTATAATGAACAATACTTACTAAGATTTTAGGATCCTAGTAAGTATTGTTCATTATAGTATCAACATCATTATATCAATATCATTATTTGTGATGATGGAAATAAATAAACTATTGAATTGAACAGAAATTCATACATGATAATATCAACCTAAAATTTCAATTTAAAGGATTTCAAACACCTAATGCATGTGAACTAGATTTCAACATAAAATTTTGAATGCATTGATTATCACAGACGGATGCATAGCTATAGTTACAAGGTTTTCAAAGGAAATTGATTTGACTACATTATTAAACCGGCTGTTCAGTTGATTTTAAAGTTGCAATCTGAGCATGAGTAAAACATCATTATTTCATATGGATAACTTTACGCTCATCGACTGAGTAATGTCGACACGTTCCTTTCATGCAAACACTAAAAAACAACAACAACAAACAAACAAAACAAAACAAAAACAAAAACGGTAATACATCTACCTTTTCAAATTTCCCTGGTCGACTGCTTCATTGAAATTCAACACGTTTGAGGGATTGATTCTGTTTCACTGAAGTAAATGTGTCCGATATTAAACTTTATTTCGTTTGCGATGCACAGTACCACTGCCTGATCCATGGAGTGCCCATGGGTTACTCTCGGGGAGATCCACTGTTGCTTCTCGATGACATACAGACGCTCAAACCAACTTTTCTCTTCGGTGTGCCCAGGGTATACAACAAAATATATCACGAGGTAGGTATCACGTGATTTTTCACCCTTACTGCATGCATTTGATTTTGTGTGAGTGTGTGTAGGCCTCAGTGATGTGCATGTATGCACATGCGCTGTGTTTGGGTATGAGATGAGACCTTGAAGTAAACGGCATATTGTGTGCATGTGTGTGTGCGTGCTTTCACACGCGCTGTGTGTGTATAAGATGAGACGATGAAGTGAACGTAACTTTGAACATTGAATCCTCCATACATGCAGGGATAGTCTTATGAATATATGGATATAATGATATATATATACCTAATAACACATATTATACATACTTACCGGAGACAATGTAGGTCCTCGAGTTTTTCAACATGCTATTCGAATTTGAATGTTGATACTTCATTTTTTTACATAAAAAAAGAATAGCATGGCTATCTTGCTGGACACGTAATTGGGAATCACCATTTGAAAACAATAACCTTTTCCACTTGTATTTCGTCATCGGTCGGTAGTGCAAGTATTGGTAGTTTCAGGATGTCAGTATATATAAAGAAAGAGAATAATATTCATCCTCTACATTCCTCTGTTTATTACATGACATGACCGTGTCTATTCCATTACTTTTGAAGGTGATGTTGAGTGTTTCAAATGCCAGCCCAGTGAAACGCGCCTTGTTCAACTTTGCCTATCAACAAAAGCTAAAAGAATTGAAGAGGTGAGTCTCTGAAGAAGATTTTACCGTATTTTTTTCAAACTCACAGGAAAACCCTTTTTTTTCCGACACACACACACAAAAAAAAAAAAGAAAAAAAAAACCCACACAAACCCAAACCTATATCCATAGAAAATGTAAGGACAATTAAATATTTAGGCGTTACACTTGACTCTGGTATGACATTATGACGAACATAATTATTTCAAAAGTTATTGGTCAAAATGCCTCGCACGCGCATGATACGATAATGATTATGTTGAATTACGAGAGTCAAACAATTTATGTCATAAATAAAATCAATAGAAAAAAAAATCTATATGTTGCCACGATTTTACCTTCCACTGATTATTTGCTGCACATCTTTGGTATACTAGTATAAGCTATGTAACAAACCCATAAGAATAAGATTTTAAAAAGTCAGAATAAGTATGCACGAATAGTTTTGATAAAGGATTGTACGCCAATAATTTCTTTTATCATGGCTACTACTAAAACACTGATCAATTCAGTGCTTATTTACATCGATGTAGGGCAATTTGCCAATCAATTGCAATGAAAACATCTCGACGGAAGAATTTCATGAGTTTGAATAATTACGCAGTACCCTCTGCATGCTATAAGGATTAGAACCAACACTTGGTGTCGGGCGGAAGCTCGGTGGTCTAGTGGAAAACGACGCCTGTCCGGAGATCAGGAGGTCGTAGGTTCGAATCCTGCTCAAGTACGTACACTCATGATTTCTTTTTTTCATGGCTACTACAGTATTGTATACTAAAACACTTATCAATTCAGTGCTTGCTTACGTCGATGTAGTGTAATTTGTCAACCATTTGCAATGAAAACATCTCGACGGAGGAATTTCATGAATTTGAAGGATTGTCTTACATCCCATAACCGATAGGCCAACCTCGCGGAATACATGGAATAGGATAGAGGAAACAAATATGTAAACAAATGAACAGCGCTTCTTGGTTTGTGCTATGTATAATGCTATATACATGTTACACCACATGCCCAAGGTGAAATGCCTCTTCGTGTCCAATAATCTCACTAGACAAAGTAAACACTAGCACAGAGGGATAAACAGAGTTCGTTTTAGATTTGCTTTGGAGTACTTGATCGCTCTGCACAGCTTACGAGAGAAAGATCACCCCATGATAGAACACCCTCGCCTATAGCGTAACAGAGTTATTAATTTTAAAAAAAAAGGTTACCTCAAAGTGTCGAGATCCTAAGTCAAACTTCGATCATTTTTCTTCCAGAGGAGTACAAAGGAGAGACACAATATGGGACAAACTCGTGTTCAAAAAGATTCAGGTGAGAGACGATCCGAGAAAAAAAGGAAAAAAGTAACAAGTTTGAATGTATTGCTCGTTTCGTTGTTCACATCGCAGGCCTTCAGTCTAATCCATCATAATATTTCATATTGATGAAAAACAGGTCATATCTTGCTAGAAATTAGATACTGTTACACAGCATCTACATAAATATTAAGAAAAAAACGTGAATCCTTACTCTTCGTTTATAGCAAACTGTCTTGTGGTGCAAATGTTGGAATACAGATTGTGCTGTTTGAGTGATATAGGATTTCGGGTGGTTTCTTGAACCTTAAAGCTCAGAGAGATTATCAAGCAATCTTTAGTGACATATTACGCAAAATTCTGTGCTTAAAAACATCCGGCAAAACATTGTCAAAGTAAAGTATTTAAGTGATTATGACATCAGATAGCAAGATGACAACAACATGCCACAATCTGATCTTCAAAACAAGAGTTCTTTACAAATAAGGATCGATATAATTTTCTACCCTCACTGTAGTACTTAAATCCCGCTCTCCCTGTTTGTTCTCTCTGACTCTCATTTGTTGTGAAAGCAAACATATGTAGGCCTACATTTATTTTGAATCTGAACAGGACATCTTCGGAGGCAGAATACGATTGTTATTCTCCGGGGCAGCGCCCATCTCAGCTGAAGTCTCCACGTTCTATCGTGCGACAATGGGTTGTGTGGTAAGTTGTATAGCCGCTCAATCATAGCTTGCGAAAATTAGACTTTTAATTTCAATTCAGTTTTCAATTCCATTCTACTTTATTTCCATTAAACAAAAAAAGTAACACCCACAAAGCATTCATTTATCAGCTCACACTGTTGAGCAATCAAAGAAAAAAATGTACCAGACATGAAATGTATTACAAAATAGAATATGTACGGATAACGGGAAAGCAAAGATTTCAGCCTCAATGGATTAACCTCTTATAGCAATTGAAGATTCCGAACGTAATGGCCTATCAATGGTTCCCTATAGAAGATACAGCAATATTACTCTCATTTCGGCAACTTTCTGAATTACTTGAAATAGCTATTTGTCTATTATAAGTAATGTTTATTTGAAAACCTATTGAGACTTTACCTAGAAAACGGTGTGTCACAGAAGTAATTCTGACATACTTTTGTTGACCTTTGACGTCTTTCAAATTACGTAATTATATGTTCTAATATTTTATATGAAAACAATAAAAATGGTAAGGTTGTTGTTGTTTTAAAGAAAGAAAGAAAAGAGAGAGAAAAAATGGGGCCCTATACACACAATTTGCCCCAGACAGCACTTAACATAAAACAAACATTATGAATCTTAGAGAGATATAAACAAGAATATTGAATTTCTTATACAAAGTCTCCATGAGGGAGCTCATATCGTCTCCACGAGGGAGCTCATATTGTCTCCACAAAGGAGCTCATTAAGTCTTCACGAGGGAGCTCATATGGTAAGGCATAAATGGTAAGGCATAAAACTATAAAAATGCGGACGGGCGGTTTCGGGTGGTTCAGTTACCGTGTTGTTGTTGTTTTTTTCGTTTTTTTTTCAGACATAAGATTCACATACATTTCCATTTGTAATTGATAAGACGCAATATTCTTTATCCCGTGATATTTATTTTTCGAATTGTTTAATGAATTTTCAGTTTTTCGAGGGGTATGGACAGACGGAGACAACGAGCTGTATCACTCATACCATTGACACGGATATGACTGCAGGTCACGTGGGCATCCCTGGCGCTGATATGCAGATTAAGCTAGTGGATGTACCTGAGCTGAACTACTTCTCAACGGAAGACGTGGGTGAGGTACATATTTCACCAGTTGCTGTAAACTTAGATATACAGTCATATCATAAAGTATATCAGGGTTTCTAAGCGACGAGATGACGTATCGCACATCGTGTTTGGTTTTCAGCTCCAAAACGTATAACTTGTCTCGTTGTGACGAATCATAATCATGGAAGTGAGAAATTAATAATTCTGTTATGACAGGGAACGATATGGTTTATACATAAACATGTAAATAATATAGTTGCATATCCATTTACATAATACATGTATAGTTTATTCATAAATACATGCATACATACACGCATATATACACGACATAATATATTTGCGTAAGTAAAGTGACATGGCTTTCACTATAGCTTTTGTTGGGAAGGGTCCTGGGGTTGATAGAATAATTTCCTTGTCCATGTGGATTGCAAGTATAGTCTCAACGTTGATTATTTCCCAGGTCTGTGTAAAAGGCAGTAATGTCTTTGACGGCTACTTTAAGGAGCCAGAGAAGACGAAGGAGGCGTTTGACGAGGATGGCTGGCTCCACACGGGAGACATCGGTCGCTGGAATAAGGTAAGCCTTAGAACGTATGTCGTTCTTATAACTGAGATGTTGTCTTGTCCGTTGGCTAACCACTGTGCGCACTATGCTCATTTCTTTAGAAGAGAAATTACGGCAAACTCATTACTTCTTATTCTTCGTGGCACTACAGCTACTCAAGAGTTCTTTAATGATTTTTGTGTGATAAAGACGCCTGTGGATGAATCATAGTCGTTGCATTTCTGAATAGTTTAAATAGTATTATAACTTGAAAGCAACTGACTCTAAAATTCGTAAGCATATCTTTCGCTCGAGAGAAAAAAAAGAAAAGAAAAAAGAATAGGAGCATCCGTGTACTTCGACACGAACGATCAGGCAAAAATAGAATAATATCACATGGGGTCACTTCAAAACTGTAGAGATTTGTGAAGCCAAAGTAAAAGTAAATAGAGTCCCACTTTCAGTTTTCAGTTACTGATGCTCCCTTTTATCTATCTATAACCAGAATGGGACACTGTCAATCATCGACCGCAAGAAGCAAATCTTCAAGCTGTCCCAAGGGGTCTACGTGACACCAGAGAAGGTGGAGAATGTGTACATCCGACTACCTCTTGTCATGCAGATCTTCATCTACGGAGACAGTTTGCAGGCTAGTGGTGAAATACTTTACTTGTGTTTCTTTAGAAAAGAAACAAAGATTTCCTCGCATTCTTGCATTGACTGATTAAATGATCACATTCATTCTTTCTCTCATTCATTCATTCATTTATTCATTCATTCACCTATTCATTAGTTTATTCGTTTATTTAAGCCCCTTAACGGTTCAAGACTCTGTCACTGATCCACATGAAACAAAGTTGCCGATAAGTGCAAGGCATCAAATGCGGAATATATGTGGTTGGGCGCAATTTATAAAGTGGGTACATGGGATGACTGCGTTGAAGGGGACAGCATGAAATATCTAAACAACAACTATCCAGAAACTGCTTAGTTCAGGGCAACGTTCTTGTGCTACAGCGCCCCGCAGGATATGTTGCCTGATTACCGAACTTTCATTGTCTCGTTTTCAACATGACGAGAAGTGAGATTACTTTAATTTAATTGTATGACTCTTGAGCGATAACAAACGGGACCTAAAGAGCCATGGAGTAGATTAGGTCTACCAACCAACCAAGGATAGGACATTCACCATTCTTTCTTCTCTTTTTTAAAGAACTAATCCCCCACCGATTATAACTTGTAACACATGACAATTTTGATGATGCATTTTTTACCTCTCTGTTTTTTTAAAAGAACTAATAACCCACCGGTTATAACTTGTAACACATGACAATTTTGACGATTCATTTTTTCATTTTACCTCTCTGTTTTTTAAAAAGAACTAACCCCCCACCGATTATAACTTGTAACACATGACAATTTTGACGATTCATTTTTTCATTCACCTCTCTGTTTTTTTTTTTTTAAAGAACTAACCCCCCCACCGGTTATAACTTGTAACACATGACAATTTTGACGATTCATTTTTTCATTTTACCTCTCTGTTTTTTTAAAAGAACTAAACCCCCACCGGTTATAACTTGTAACACATGACAATTTTGACGATTCATTTTTCCCCATCTTTTAATCCCGGAGCAGCCTCATGTAGTTGGGATAGTCGTACCCGATCCGACAGCATTAAAGAAAATCGGCGAGGGTAAAGGTGTGACGGGATCATACGAAGATCTGTGTAAGAGCGAGGTAAGAACCAGGAATCTTGCAGTTCGCGAAAGTATGATGACTAGACAGCACTGCCAGTTAGAAAACACAAGTTATGCCAACTCTGAGCATTGTGAATCTGTCGTGATATTGTTTTTTCGATTCTTTCTTTTCCGTACGCAGGTAGTGACCAATGCTGTTCTCAAGGTTCTGCAGAAACATGGCAAAGATGACGGTCTTCAGGGATTTGAACAGGTATACACATTCATTTATTTTCTTCATTACTCATCACGATGTTTACCGGTATATAGTTTATGCATTATTTAAATGTACATTCTCCCTTTAAAAGATGATTTGAAATATTAACGGATTTTTGAACATGAAAATATTATGTGAGTATACACAAACAATAAACCGATCAAATCATGTCCAGATCAGGCTCGTCCATCCGAAATTGAAAATATGGTAAGTACTGACGAACCTCCGGATTTACGCACCTTATTTCGGATTAACGAACCTTCTGCATAGCGAACCTTTTTTTTTTTTTTTTTTTTTTTCGTTTTCGGATTATTGAGCCTCGTAAATAACGACCCTTCAAAATTACTAATCCTCGGAAAAATGAACCTTCCTAATAAGGAACTGTTACCGTTCGTAAAGTTTAATCAAACATTACACCAAGAAATGCATTGTTGAAAACGTTCGTGCCATCAGTCTGCGGTATTTTGCGTAGTCTGACAATTTCATTTAGCGTCTCTGTTCTGCAGGTCCACATACTCCAAGCTCACATACAATGATAGTAAAATTATTGTTATCTTCCTAATATGTCACTCAAGGTGCAAGCCATCGCACTCCACCCGGAACAATTCAGTGAGCAAAACGGGTTGCTGACCCCGACCCTCAAGTCAAGAAGAACGGAACTGAAGAAATATTTCCAGAATGAGCTGGACCGACTTAACCAGAACCTGCAAAGATCATAAGTCTTTGATATTATGCCCGGAATTCAATCAAAAGAACTGGCGTATATGAAATATAGTGAGGTTCTTTATAGAGACTGTGTCAGCTGAACGTGTTGCTATTTGCGATCTTTGCAATGTTCACAATACCAACTTAAAATGTTGACAGATTTAAAAAAAAAACTTGTGTGTGGCTGTGTGTGTGAGCGTGCGTGCGTGCGTGCATGTGTGTGTGCTTTAAAGTCTCATTGATCTTTACAACTTTCAATCTTCACAAAAAGTATGTATTCCCATTGTGTACCCTTGTCATATCTTGGAAAATTGCCTGCCTAACATATTGATGACTGAACCTGTTGTATACACAGTCATTTATACATTAGCCTTTATACGAATTATGAAATATGTGAGGAGACTCATACATATAGGCACACAACAGCATAGTTTTGGGGTCTTGCAAAGAAAATATTCAGGAATTAAACTATCATATTGGTTGAGTATACATGAGTATACATGGGCGTCAATGGGGGGGGGGGGGGGAGGGGGGCTTGTCGGCTGAAGAAACCGAAAGTTGCGCTGAAGGCCCACCCCCCTTTTTTTTTTCTTGTTAGCTGATGAAACCCGGAAGTGGAACCAGAAATATTAACGCACCCCCTTGAAAAAAGCTGATGACGCCCTTGGTATATAATAATCATTCATGCTTATCGTACAGATTGCTGTATGATTTCTGATAGTATGCAGGACATTTTGACAGAGTAACAAAAACGAAAGTTATTTCGTATATTTACTCAATATTATTTGCCAAATTTTGGCGTATAAAGCTCAAGTCAAAAAGACAGACTAAATGCCTCGTTTTTCTTTTTGATGTTACGTAAAATGTGGCTAGCAAGAAACAAAACAAGAAAAGAGGAAAATTTAAGTGAATCAAGCCTTTTCCACTCTGTACCGGTCAGTTACCGGTATTAAATATCTGCCTTGGGAGTCTTATTCATTATGTCTAAGTGACAATTGTGGTGGCGAATATCAATTATTCCAAATGGCGTGAAATAGATATACTCTCCTGGATATAACAAATTCCAAATCCTACGCTCACAGAAATGATTTTACTTGTAGATACCGTGCTCCCCCCCCCCCCCCCACAACAACAACAAAGTTTAACTGAAGCTGTTCTTAATTTCAGAATCATATGCCATTTGTCCTTTACATTTTTTCAAGAATGCATTTCTTACACATTTATGTTTGTATATTGACATTATTTCATACAGGAGCCAGAGTAGTCCGGACCTTTCTTTTTTTTTAAGCAATGGTGTATGATACTGCGATTCCGATAGAAATTTGATCCATCATAGCCATTGATTGGCGATATCGAAATAACCGTAAAATTACTTAAAGTAAGCTTGACACTGTTTTATGTATTGTTTCTACGACAATTTCATGAAGTAATACGGTTGTATGATTTTCTCTCGCTTTCTGGGTCGTAAGAATGATGTGTATTGAGGTCATGTTGTGACTTCGCGAGTGTGAGAAGTTCAGCGTGACTTTTATGTAAAGTTTTGTACATGAGGTTGGATATAACAGGTTGTATATTGTATTGGCGCTTCTATATGAAATTGCAGTGTGTGCAATTCAAACTTTTGATAACGTTCGCAGAGAAAGAGAGAAAGAAAGACGTAGGGATTAGTCATGTAGCTAAAAGAACTGTTTCACTTTCAGGTCAAAATGTCATGAACACTACGTACAAGAATATTACTGATGGTTTATGCAGGGTAAAGTCAACTCACTGGAGGAAAGCCATGGAATTTTATTTCGAAGTTTCAGGAAGTTGTGTAAATTAGAAACAAAGTACTGACGAAAATAATGGCGATCGTGATATATCATACGACACGGTATTGATCATTTAAGTCAGTCAGACATTTTCATTGGGAATTTTTACTGCGGATCCTTGATACACAACGAATAAACTCTTATTTTGATAAGGTTGATAATTGACAAGATTTTTTCTTAAATGATTTGTTATTTTTTAATCTCTTTTCATGCAAATTAACAAATGGAGTTAACCTGTCCACTAAGAACAGAACAGCTCGTTTGTCGGTTTTATTTCATATTCGAATTGCTAAATGTGCTTTACAAGAAACTGCTTTACAAGAAATCTTGTTTGTCATTTTGTATCCATACAGACTGTCCTTACATATGTACTGGAAAATAGTATGATGCGATACGTGTTTAGATCTTTACTAGTATATCGTGCGATTTTGGGTAATCCGCCAACTCGATGCACACACAAACATACTCACACAAAAAAACAAAAACATACAAACATTGATTACGTGCAGTTCATCGAAAAATCATCTCATGATTCATAGGGTGATTATCAAAGCATGCAGGGTATATGATATCAATTCAGTTGAATATATGCACAAATGAATACGTAGGTAAAAATCATAAATAGAATAAAATGAAAGGAAATGTGTTGATAAGACAACGAATGTATAAGTGCTTTGCAATAGGACACCGCTATGGATCGACCTTGACAAAAATTACCTGCTATAGGATACAGTACTAAACAAAATTCACATATGAAATGATACAGTAATAATAATGATAATAACAGTAATAGAATAGTAGAAGCAGTAGTCGTAGTCGTAGTAGTAGTAATGATAATAATACCAACAACAACAATAACAATAACAACAACAACGATATCAAATAATTACAGCACAACTCGTACAATCTATCTATCTATTGTGACCTATTCTGAGGCGCAGAGGGGCATAGAGCGAATTATATATAGTTAATATATATAAGAGAGGAAAGGACAAGGGAGAGATAGAAGTATATATACATTTTTTTTTCTCATTTGAGGTAGTTTATTTTTCATGTAACTTCACGTAGTTACAATCACATCATCCACAAATAACCCAAATACACTCAATATAATCACTTTGACATGGAAAAAAAATCAAAAGGTACATCAATGAAACCAACCAAAATAGTTGCGCATTTTTTCTTAATCCGCTTTCATCAAATCTTGCCTGGTTGCACTTCAAAATGATGTAGAGTCTTAACTCTGCTTTCAAATCTTGTACAATATATATATATATATATACATTGAACAAGCATTTATTTCCTTCATTACGTTCTTTGACATAATTCCTATAGACAATGAATTGGGCGTAATTCAGAAAGAAATGTTTACTGATCTCATCTTTGTGTATACCTGGTAACAAAATTAAGCATATGTATATACATAAAATACGTGTATATGTAGGAAATTAGAAGTCGGAAGAGCGCCTGTACATGGTACATGCATCCACTTCATCACATCATCACACTATGTATATATATATATATATATATATATATATATATATGTATATATATATATATATATATATATATGTATATCTTTGAATGTATATAATTAATGTATTGAAGGTTAGTTGAGTTTAGTATAACTTTACTCCGAGGTTGATTTTGTTTATAATTATGTTGTTATTGTCATTGTAGATTCTGAAGAAGGGCAATTAGCCCGAAAGCTTAATCAAAGGGGTGTTACTCAACATCACAGCCACGTTTCTCGTGCAAGTTTTGCCGACAAAAAAAAATATATATATATATATACATATATATATATATATATAGAGAGAGAGAGAGATAATTATATATGCATATATATATATATATATATAGATAGATAGATAATTATGTATACACACACACACACACACACACACACATATATATATATATATATATATATATATATATATATATATATATATATAATGATTCAACCGAAACAAGACGCGAACATGTGTAACTTTGGATTCTTTTTGAATATGTTTCCATGATTCCATGATTGGATTCTCAATGAAAGAGCACTCCAGACAGACGGACAGGTAGATAATATAAAAGCCCTATCTCCGAGAGTTTTATCTTCTCCATGATATTCCTTGATAGTTCCACTACTTCAAACTTGTGACTTTTGTCTGTTCTATTTTTATATCACGAGATAGATTATAATGAGCGAGGCGACGATATGCCCGTCAAAGCCCTTTGATTACAGTATATGTACAATACTTTTAACGCAGAGGTCAAATTCTGTATACTGTATCTATATAGCACAATAAGACGAAGAATGAGATGACGATAGATATTGAATGGACAAATTAATCATACATATACTGAGGATATCGAGCTCGACTCTACCGCGTAGTCACAAGGGACCAAACTCAAGCAAATCAATACTAACAGAACATGAATGCGGCTGAAATGAAGCTATCACTATCAACGACATGATAGTTTAGATGATATCTTATATGAAAATTTGTTCTATACGAATCTAAACAGATCAAGCATACAAAACCCTATTGGCTCTTTTGATAAGTTGTCTAACGCAAATCACTGTGAGATAAAAGGCTGTCAAGAAGTCATGTATAAATGATGCTTGGTTAAGCTCCAGTTATCATGTTTTCATATAAGCAATCACTATCTATGATTTGAAAATAGTTTGATTTTCAAGTAGTACTATATTTATCTACGGTTTGTTTGCTGTGCAACGTCCCCGGATAACCTCGTCTTCTTCAAATAACCATGATATGCATATTTTTATTATGTTTGTCGTTTGTTTGTCTTTTCAGGAGTAAAAATATCGCTTCTTCCCTCAATACATTTTATTACTAAGCCTTTTCACAGCTGTCGCGAGTTAGGCATGTTGATGTTTGGTTAGAGGGAAATAGTTTGTATATCATAATTTCCGCTCTTTATATTTTAGCCAGGAAACATGTCTGAGAGGGTCTTTATGATTTTGACTTTTTCGTCCAGCGCCCCAAGGGAAGTTCGAGCAACTTTTGAAGATAGTGCAGATTCTGTGTGGATGTAGATGTGATTTGTGAAAATCAAGACCTGTCCCTACATCTTGACACACTGCAATAACCCTTGATTTACTTTTCTTTTAACGAATATTAATGCATTCTATAAAAAAAATCGTAATCTGATGTTACTATGCCTCATGAGCAACAGTACTTAACTCATACAATCCACTCACAGATGTACTGTACATCCTTTTGACTTTGTCAAAGCTTACAAAAGTCATGATTACAGTGCTGCGACTGAATAGGTGCATTTAATATGTATGCATGAATGATAGATTAGAGTGTTTATGCATGTCTCTTTGTATTTACGCCTGTGTATTGTCCTCTTGATCTACCGTCCCTTCTCTCCCATCATCTTGTCATATATTGTTGGTTTGGTATGTTGATCCCGTGCTGATAGATACATAATTCTCTGTGTGATATATTATCTCGACTGATATTGTCAATCCAACACGTTTACTATGACGCATAATGACATCATTGATTAAGTGATCGATTAACCCTTGAAGGACTGCCACCCATACAGTTAGAAAATAATACAAACGTGATGACGGTTATAGAAAAAAAAGTTTTTCACTCAGACTGTGTCCACGCTCAATTACAAAGTTTTGTAAAAAAAAATGTTGTTATGAAAACCAAAACAATTAAGGAATGACACAATCAACGGAAATGTGATTAAAAAGTTGTTTTAATACCCTTAATAACCACATATCTTGTCGGAGGCTTGCCCTACCTAGCAACAATTATAACTAAGTGAATTCTGCCCAAGAAACTTTATTGGAGGGAGCAGGAGAATGAAATCGCTCGTTTGTAGGCTGTAGGAAAATAAGCATGCATGAATTGTCATTCATTATACTATATACTATTCTATTCTACTATTTTCCCTTCAAAGCCACATGACATGCTATTTTCATTCCATGAACAAGTTTGCCTAAAGTCAATTTAAAAGGTCTCCAACGATAACTTGCATACCCGGTGCTGGCATGATACTACACCTGTCGCTCAGGGAAATGCGTGCCTATGTTTACTCTAATTACAAACGATAGATGATTTCCAAATAAGCAGCACTATACCTGGAAGACAAGTAGGGTGCACGTTACGAGCCCGACACCCGTGAGTCATACAGGACACGAGTTACACAGGCCACGAGTCATCAGCCAACGAGCTAGTAGTGCAGAGCCAGCGTGGACAGGGTGTGTGCAGGGGGTGTACGCATGAATTAGACCCATGAGCTTGACACCAAGTAAAATAGGAACAGCGCACGAGCTATACGGTCCATCAGCTCGACACTATATTATAGGTAAACAAGGCTCGGCCATGAGCTTGACATCGGAAAAAAGGCTTATTGTACGCAGTGTCGTTCTCGTGGGCCTTATTTCCCTAGTGTGGAGCTCGTGGGCTGTATGACTCATGGGCTGTATGACTCATGGGCTGTATGACTTGTGGCCTGCATGACTCATGGACCTTTTTTTTTTTTTTCAATATAGAGCTCCTGGACTGTAAAACTCGTTGGTGTCGAGCTCGCGGGATGACACCGACAAATCGAGTAGAACGTACAAACTCTGTATGAACGTACCATCCATCATTTAAAACAGCAATGACATGCTACCCCGTGACTTATAGATCACACTTGAAAAAATTCCAGAGTCATTTCATTGCCTTGTTTTGATTGATGTATTTATACAAATTACTTCTGCTCTGTCTGAAAACATCCTGTCAAGCAGAAAATGATAAGAGATGGACTTTCGTGTCCTGATTACTTTTCCGAAGATATAGACCATCGTCCAAGGAACAAAAGAACAAAAAGTCGTACCTCGTGCCTTCCATCATTCAATGCAGCAATGGGAGGATGTCACCTGCTTAGTATGGCTTTCAGCACGATACCCTTTTTTGATCCCGACATGAAATTTTTATTACGACAACGCTTAGAAAGATGATCATGATAAAAAGGACATTGTAGCGACAACGATGACAGTGCATGTCATCATGAAAATAATAATTGTAGTAATGATAAGTGAATGATTACAATAATCATATATGATAACCACAGACACACAAGTTTATGGAATCAAACTTCGCTGGTATATCAAATCCTTTTAGTTTGCAACTCAAATTTTCAACTGGTTTTCCATCCGGGTCATTAATTATGAAGAAAACGTGACTGGAGATAAGGTTCTTTCAGACGCTTCAAAATATATCACTAAGCCGTTCATAAGTATGTTGACCCATCCTCTACCTCTCGTCGCGGCTATAACCTCCGGTTGCAAAGTTCAAGCACGAGGTATAAATGTGGCCGTTTGATTTGGGACGACGCGACGGTGAACAAACTTTATAGCTGATTTTGCGCGCCACGAGTAATTTTGATGCAAAAAGACTAAGATAATGCGAAGTGTTTAATGATGCATGGGTGTAGCTTCAAGAAATGGGTGTTTAGACACAGCCTTTATCTCGAACTGACTGTCTGAGATTCATCACGTGTACACAGTGATTGATGCAGACATTGTATGTTTTTGTACACATTTTGGTAGCGTTGGATGATAGTGACCACGAGGATTAAGGTACAGTTTAGCCAGTGACAGGCTTTCAACTTGACCGCGCTAGAAGGTATGAACCATTCCTTGCCTGGTAAGAACAATTTCTTCTCATATCTACATCTATAATGTCTTCGCGATTCAAAGAACCAAATCGACCTCATGCATTTCATTCCATGAATCGAAGATGTTTGATACTTTACTGCCCTATTTTATGATAATACATCAACTTTCGACTTCTATTGTACAAACAACAACATCAAGACTACTGGTATTTTTAAGTGTGTACCTGAGCTTGTGGTATTTGTAGAGAAATTAAGGCATGCAATGCTATTTCTTCCACTTTCTGTTTCATGCAAACACATCGATTTATTACTTTAAAGGATCGTGGGTGTTTTAGGAATGCCTGCGTTTAAGTACTTGCAAATTATCGCAAAAACCAAACATCTATATCAACAATTTTCAAGAGCAGCTTGAAGACATCTAATATTCAAAAGGTAAAATATAATGGTGAAGAAATAACAGATGGTAAAATTATAGCAAATGTGTTTAATAATCATTATGCTGATGCTGTAAGATGTAGAAAAGCATCGATTGATTTCCAGGCAAATCCTGAGCAATTTCTCAAACCAATGTCACGTGATATTTTATTTTACTTCGCTCCCGTTACTGAGAAGGATGTGTCGAAGATAGTAAAGGAAATACCCAGAAATAAAGCAACAGGACTTGGTTATATTCCTTGCAGTGTAATTAAGGACTCAATTGAATGCATTGGTAAATCGTTGACACACATAATAAATCTCTCATTAATGGAAGGACATGTTCCTGATGAATGGAAATTAGCTCGAATAACTCCAGTGTTTAAAAATGGAGATGTTTGCGATCCTCGCAACTACAGGCCGATTTCTGTGTTACCCGTCCTATCGAAGGTAATTGAAAAAGTTGTTTTTAAGCAGACTTACACATATCTCACGGAGAACGATATCTTGTGCCCGAATCAATTTGGTTTTAGGCCAAACCGCTCGACAAGCCTTGCACTCTTACAACTCACTGAAAATATAAGCACCGCCATAGACAATGGTTATGTCGTGGGTTTGGTAACCTTGGACTTAGAAAAAGCATTTGATATGATTTCCCATGATGAGTCTTGCTCAGGAAACTGAAATTGTACGGTTTCAGTGATATGTTATTTTTCTCTTCGTAAGCAAGTAACTATTATAAATGGACATACGTCGACCACATCATTTGTCTCATCTGGGGTGCCCCAAGGCAGTATACTAGGGCCATTGTTATTTATTCTGTACATGAACGATTTACCTCGTGTTGTCCATCATTGTACTGTATCTCTGTACGCAGACGATACTTGTCTATACGTAGCAACTAAAGACCCCTATGAGCTTGAAAGAAAGGTGAATGATGACTTAACCTCAGTAGTGAACTGGCTGAGCCATAACGAGTTACTATTGAATGTAAAAGAGTGCAAAGCTATGCTGATGGGATCACAAAGGAGATTATCCCGTTTTCGTAACGTGTCCTTCTTTATTGAAAATAGCAAGCTGGAGTTCGTCTCGGAATGTAAATACCTTGGCGTTATTCTCGATAGTCATTTGTCTTGGACTCCACAAATAAGTCATGTAAAGTCAAAGGCATTGAGTAGTTTACACGTGTTAAGACGCACACGCGCATTCATTGACCTAGATACCGCGATCTTATTGTACAAAAGCATGATACAACCCCATTTTGACTACTGTAATACAATTTGGATGCATTCAAATTCTACCGCCATACGGAAACTCCAGGTCGTTCAGAATAGGGCACTGAGAATAATCCTACAAGTAAATGGTATGTATAGTCGAAAGCTACTGTATGAAACCTTACATATAGACTGTCTGAATGTGAAGTTAGAAAAAGATCTGGCTATATTGGTTTTCAAACTACTACACAAACTTGTTCCTAGGGAGATTTCTGCTAAATTAACAACAAAATTGTCACATTACCAACTGAGAAATAACGTATCCAAAGTTTCCGTCCCAAAGCCAAACACAAATTTCAAGAGAAACAGCGCATTGTATGTAGCGTCAAAAGTTTATAACAGCCTCCCGATTAATCTCAGATGTGAAACCCAGTTGAATAGATTTGTGTCAAACATTAATTGTACCATTTTCCAAACTCCGTTTTAATATGGTAATTTGCAGATTTGTATGATTTTTTTTTTTTGTCTAGATTACTTTTTCCCTTTGTTTTTTGTATCTACATTTTTTCCCTTATCAAACTTTGTTACTGTATTTTTGTCTTGTCAATGTTTCTTGTCGTGTTTGTGAATGCAATTTTTGTTTTGTATTTTACTTTTGTTGTTTTATACCATGTATGTTGATATATACGGACTCACTGAAAAACAGCCCTGAGGCTGATAGTGGGTTTTTTAAACCGTATTGAAATAAATAAAACAAACAAACAAACAAACAAACAATCGCAAGAAACCATGATAGAGTGAAATCGCGATTGAACAATGTTTCCGTTCTTACAATTCTTTTTCGATTTTACGCCATTAATGTCTTCGCGAAATCAAAATATTTCGTACATCAAAAGTATCAACGTGATATTGCGTGAATCTTGTTGTAGTTCTCGAGTATACACTTCCCTCAGGTTTGCGTAGGTCTAATAACGATTCTTTCTTTCTGTCCTGGATGGGGAAAAAATAAAGAAAAACTTTATGCTGGAAGAATATTTCACGTAGAAAATGCAATACCAAATCTAAGTCCTTGTAAATCTGTAATATTGTTTATAGATTCAAGATATTGTAAATATATTGTAAATCGTGTGTTTTTGTTTTGATTTATGTCAGTTAGGGCAACTTTACATTCATGTTCGACTAATCGGGTCCAAAAAATTTTCTCACGTCCTCATTATCATCGATAGACCTTAAACAGAAAAGTACATATATCGGCCCTACTTGGGTCATAATCGTCACTGGTAGCAGATTCGTATACACATCATACTCAAAAAACTGGCCGAATATTGATAACGCAGCTGAGGCAACAGCTACCTTATAATTACATACATTATGCTTTAATGATTGACAGGGCAACATCAGCTATTATACATAGCAACGCATGTGTATTTCAGAATGTAATTAAAATTTGTACTTTGAACGTGGTACATTTTCATACGCCGCTGTGAGTGGAGCTGCACCTCTTGACTTGATAGTGTTATCAAAGAGAACTATGAATTTTGATTCAAGCTCTTCTCTCAGATGGATTTTTCCCCTTCCGGTTATCAACAAGTTGTACACAGACGTGATTCTTTTTCTTTTCAAATAATCTTATAAAAGAACTAATGGTGTGAGGGAGTTAGGAGGAAGAAACAAAGAAGCTCAGTATCCCTGCTGATGGAAAGAACATAGTGTCCCACAGTGTGAAACATATTGTTAACACTGTTTGATATCTCTCCACCCTGTTAAATTCGAGCGTTTTAACATAATTATGAACAAATTGTGAATCATCAATGCACAGTGTGAAACAGAACATTATGATGTGAACACTCTGTGAAAAACCACACCACAGTGTGAAATTATCTTCACACTGTTATTCGAGCTTTTTCACATAGTCGACTATGTGAACACATTGTGAACATACTGTGAGACATTGTGTACTGTGTACACTTTTTAGTGTACATCTCGTAATGTGAAAGATCACTTTCTACAATGTGCAGACAGAATGTATCATGCAAGCAATGTATAATACTACGTTTTATATCCTGTCAAATGACGTGAATGAATATCAAGTAAAGACACCAATGCAACGCACCCATCTGTGGCATAGTGAATACGACTCCCGACTCCCGATCGGAGGACCCGAGTTCGAATACCCTTACGTCCTTGGACAAGATGTTTTTACCCACTATGTCCCTCTCGACCCAGGTGTATGAATGGGTACCTGGCAATGGTAGGGTAATAATGATAACAGGGCCCTCTGGTAGAGCAGTGGCAACACTGAAGAGGCTACCCTGGATAAATAAGCCTTATCATCATTATCATCATCTTTTGCAAATTGTACATTGTGCTGCGTGAGTGATGAAAGTTTTGATGCAAAATGACGGTGCTAGTATGAAAGCAACAATTGATTCTAGAAAGTCTACGAAGTTTCTGGCAAATTAAACAGATACACGTGGTAGTTTACCATACCTGTTCTGCTGGAAGTGATTATGAATTAAGAGGACTATGTGCTATATATATATATATATATATATATATATATATATATATATATATATATACATTTACATATAATGTATGTACACTTAATTATATACTGTACATAAATATAAACTTCAATACATTATGCATCCATTTATGTGTCCTTTCACAAAGACGTTCTATCATTGACGAAAGGAACGCTTGACCTATTTATCTGAGTAACGCGCAAGTCTATCCTCTTCAAGTATCGAAAACTATAAGACCACATTGATTTATGCCTACAAGGACTTCAGCCAATATTTGCACACCTAAATAATGAATGTCGAACGGAGGCAAAGTTTGTCAATCAGATGGGGTGGGGGTGGGGTGGTGGTCCTAAGTGTACGAGTCAGGTTTGAGGTCCCCGATTTGAATAGGTGGGTTTAGGTTAAGCAGAGTCTGTGGGTCTGGTGCGATCATACGCTGGTTTTCAGAGAGGTTCAGCGATCAGGTGCAAACCAGTGCATGAATCTGATTACGAAGGACTTTATGTATTTTTCGATGCTGAGCAACTAGTTAATGACAATATTGATTTCTCAACACGGGTTCAGAAAGATTGTCCTGAAAACAAATCTAAGCTTTTGGAGGGAATTGAGATGTGTGTCAGTTCTTATTGGTGTTGTTGTTGCACAGCCATTAATAAAGGGTTTCTGATTTTGGCTACATGCTTAGCACTCGGCAAAAATTATGCTGGAGGGGTCGGGGTTCATTAGCGACTTCTCGGTTACTTCATGTCACGCTCTTCTTGTTAGAACTGATGTGATGTAGTGCAAAATCCCAAATGCAATCTGACGAAAGCAAATTTGAGAGAAAAACCTTGTAGTTCAACGAAATTGAAACTGTACGGCATATGCACGCACTTTCCTTCATACCTCTTTTTTTTTTTTTAGTTGATAAAATCTGCTTTCGTCTCATTTTAAACGGCAACCGTGTTTCTAATATCTATTCTGCAAAATTTGTATCGTACAGTCATTACGGCTTGCAAGTTTGTTTTGATGAGGTAGCTCTGTAGTTGGTAGTTGGTTTAAACGAAGGGAACCTTGACAGTTACATCGCCGTGTGTGTAGTGCTTTCGCTCTCAGGGCGAGAGTGAATCTGGAGTGCCTGGTAGATTTTAGGAGCATCTGATAAAGGGCGCCATCTCAGCCCACAGCACAATATGCCACCGAAGGAACAACTACGAACGGTAATGATCTGGCCTTCCTTCCAGTAAGTAGGGACATGCAGCTGCCGTTTAGAGGACTCTTAAGGAGTCTCACCTCTGCCTTTACCGGTGATGGAATGACTGTTTTCAAGAGCAGACAGTGTAGATCTTTTTGTGAGTTTGAATATGAGTCGGAGAATATCCAACGGACACACACTGTGAGTGACCGAATTCCATCTTATAAAAATGATGGAGCATGACTTGTGATGTTGGATCTGTAAAACTGTGCTTGCACGGGCAAACAAAAATCATTCTCAACACAGGCAATTTTTATAACTGGAGAATGTTTGCTTGTATACTGTTATTCTAATGTAAATTTGAGACGGTGGTTTTATGGTTTGATGTGAACTGAGCAACGTTGATCACGAATGGATGTCCATTTCCATGAATATTTCAAATCCATGATAGCGTATAGTCGTGCCTCCTGGGTATTTTTCGTCCCCTCTCTGCCCGGACAGGGGAAGGGGGGGGGGGGGGGGGGAAGGAGGTATCACATTTCCATTTTAATGTACATGTATAGAATAATGTGACACACAGAGTACCAAATAATGACCGATAGGAAGGGAAGATAATCATGATTGTACAGTATAATTACGATGTTTATGCTTATTATTTCCATCTATTCACACAAAGTGTTTTGTAATGGCTCGACCTGATTTATATCTCTTTAAGAGTTTTTGTCGAAGCTCAGTTTTCAACGTTTTTGGACATTGTTTTTGTTACTACCATAATGACTGTATCATTACTGCTTGGGACACTGTCGCTTGTTCTGTTGTATTTGACGGCGCACACATTTAGTCGTAGTGGTATATTACATACATGAAGGATTGGTGACCCTAATGAAACGACTTCGTGATGTGGGGAGCTCTTCTTACATGAAAATCTCCACAATAGAATTCATCCAAGAATTACTCTTCCATACGTATAGTCATTTATACTCTGTTTGCCTAATATGAAGTACTTTGGTAAAAAAAAAAAACACCAACAACAAATAAACAAGTCTATCGAAAGTGATAATTCGACATGAAAAAGAATGCAGAATACACGCAAACAATATTTTGATGGCACAAAAGCACACTGTATATGTAATTCAGGAAAGTATGGGTGTTTATTAAACAAAACTAATAGGAAGCTTAAAACTTGTATACAATGACAATTAAAGCAAGTGTAAAAGAGTCATCAACTACTGACTTGATTACGTTATTCGAAAAGATTATCAATCGTCTTATCATGGCGGTTTTTTGTTTTGTTTTGTTTTGTATTGGTTAGTATTGTACTCAGCACACATCGTTGCCCTCATGAATAACAACATATTGGCCAAAGTGGCCTTGACTGCCATGACTGACGATGCTCAGAATAACCGCGAACAAAATTACGAGTAAAACAAAAGCATGATCACACTGTGTTTGGTGCAGTATAGCGCCCTCATCGTGCGCACTGGTTATACTGCTTTTTTTTTTTTTTTGGACGCATACTGGTTAATGGCAGCTCAGTACAGCGACAAAAACACTCCAACTCAGTCGTATGCTACAGTATCTAGTATAGTGATATGCATACAATTTGTAAGTGTGTTTTGACAGTTCGTAGTTAATGACAGGCAAATGTAACGAATTTCACGCTCTATCTTGACAGGGTTTTCTTCTTAATTCTACGCACCAGTATAGAACCCCTATCAGAGATTGTCAACACAGTTCTCATTTCGTCATCGTGTTTGGAACTAGTAACCTCATCTTCGATATGAATGAAAGAAAATGTAAAACAACAGACAGACACCAAACGTCTTTACCCCTTGCTCCATCCTCCCTCAAGAATAACAATGAAATACTGTTCTAATTACTGAAGAATCTGGAAGCGGATGCTGTAAAAACGTAACTACGGATTAAAAACTTCTTGGTGTGGTTTTACAAGATGGAAATTGTTATGCTGTATTGGACGTCACTGGAATACCCGTTCGTATTGTGTCTGTTACAAGAGCGCTGGCGTCATCTGCGTTATTTCTAAATTACATTGATATACAATTGTATTAAATACTATTGTATCTTCCACTAAGTAACTTCATAAGCATTCTGGAAACATTTGCTATCTGCTACTACTGTCCAATTATTGCCACTCATCGCATCTGTGAAATGATTATGTCCGTTTGATGTCGTTAAGGACGTCTTTCCGCATTAAAGTCTTCCTGTGACCTGTGACCTCAAAAGCGATGAGTGCAATGCCTGTACTGTAATTGAAATTCCAAATTCGAAAGTTGTATGATCTTAATAAACTGACCTGTACTGTCTAATCACTTGCGTTACACAAACTGAAATCACTTTTCTGTATCACAAATACCATGGCAGCGACAGCATTTAACGACGGCAGTATTTCTGTTTAGACAAACTTTTCTTAGAAGGTGAGCACGTGCTCTCCTTAAATCATCCATACAACCATCGTCTGCCCGGAAAGATACTATATATTCGGGTTCACAAACATGAATTCTTCTTCCGTAACATTCAGTTTGACGAGCATATCCTTTGCCGCAGGAGATAGGTCTTTGTAGTCGTGTTTTCTGAGAGCGGACTTTCCCGACCGGGAACCTGATCTGGATATCATCTCCCCGAGACCCGCATCAGCGAGAGCAGTGAGAAAAGCCCGAGCCACTGGGGTGGGAAACCTGTTCGGTTTCTTTCCCGGAGTCACGACGATGCCAACTGCTAACGGCGGAGCAAGTTTCCTTTGAGCAACGTATGACGCCTCAAGCTGCTTCTTGCCGTTGGTTAGGACTCGCATGGCGTTCCGGGGATACCTCTCGACGAAGTTCTCGAAATCCATGCTGGTTGGGTACTTGTGGATGGAGGTCACTGTTTGATATGCACCTTTTCTCCGTGCGCGCCGTGCTACACTCCTGGCCAAAGCCTGACTTGACCGTGACAATGGTCTGGGAGGCATGGAGAAGTTGCCGACCCGTTGGCGGGGCAAGAGCTTTGGCAGAGGACGAGACATATTTGTTCGCTGGAGAATTATACCTTGTCTATTATCCCTGGAAACCGATTCTGATGTCGCAACAGCCCGGGAATGGACAGAGACCGGTATGCTGGACCCTGGGGGAGTGTATGACACCTGAACTATTTGAGGATCCCCTGGTGCCATGCTCATTTGAACCGGTACGCTGAGTGGTTGGCGGACAAGGGTTTGAGCCGTTGATGGCCTTGTCGGTAGGGTCTCCACTGGTACCTGTTGCTGCAGAGGAAGTCTCTGTTGTCGCACAGACTGAGTGTGAGGTCCAACACCTGCGACCACGCGATTAGTACCATCCCTCCGAGAAACAAGCCTATTTGATATCGCTGGAGAAATTACTGGCGCTGTGGGGCCCTGGTTGGTCGCTGAAACGTACGTTTGAGGTCTAACAACGTCCACAAGCCGGCGATTGTGCTCCATATTATTTCTGGTCTCAGCCGTGGCAGGTGATGGTTTCTGGACAGAGGCTGACTTTGGAACGTATGTGCTCTTACCACTGGCAACACCCTTACAGATGGCAACAGAGGGTGTGAGTAATGCTACCTTGTGGCGAATACACAGCCGAATGAGACTGACAGCATTATTCACGATGCTTGCTGAAATTTTAGTCTGGACAAATTCGGGCGTCTCATTTTTAAGAACCATTTGTCCCTGCTGGGTGAAGATGGTTCCAGCACTCTGGTTCAGGCAGTGCATGACTAGAGCGAGCCTAGCAACTTGACCCTGGCTCTTGGACAGAATGCGTCGTAACGGGCGATCATCACTGGCCATCTGCGTAGAAGAACAGAAAGATGACTGGGAATTTATCTCTGTCTCATTAAACTACAGGGAACAACAAAGGTTATCATAATCACAACGCGTACGGTTAATATCTATCATGTTGGATTCAATCCCTTACGCACAATCTCTTACTAACCCACCTGGTCAAGCTTCTCTTCAACTTCGTTGTAATAGGATGCAAACGCCGCATCAGCACCCGAGTCGAGAGTGTAGACCCGCAAGTTGTCGTGGTCCTGTCGAAGTTTGAGGAAGATTGGAGCGAGAAGAGGGCCATTGGCACCGACGAGTTGGTTGTGGAAGACTCTACGATTCACTGGGCAGGCAATCGCCACGGTGGTCTCTAGAAACCCAGAGAATGCGGCAGACTCGTTGATACGCGGAAGGATATCCTTTTGATTGAGAAATCCTGAATGAATGATGAGACAAAGAAGAGAGATATTCTGATAGAGCAATACGGTAATCGGACATTGTATAGTTGCAACGGCATTGCAACAATACTGGTCATTACATCTACATGTATGAAAGTTACATCGAGTTTGGCACATTCTTCAAACATTTATAGGTGGCGGCATCGAACATGGATCAGAGGGAATTAATAAGACCTATCTTGGTATGACCAATTCATAGATGTCCAGATGGGGGTGTGCAAATCATCCGAATGTCTCCTCCGGATGTTAGCCCGGTGCTCTACCGCCTGAGCTAATGGAAAGCCCTAGTTCTGTGTTCGTCCCAGAAACCCTAAATTCTCAATGCTCGAAAGGTCAGAAGGTAGCAGTGTGTTTGTGTGTGACACACACATACACACTTGAACCTGGCATAAACGAGAAGGATAACTCAACTTGGGGATAAATGCGAGGGATGAACGGGTTCGAATCCCGATGGAATTCATTTTCTTTGCTCAGTTTTCCACTAATACAGTGTAAATAATATTCATTTCTGGTCAGTTTTTCTGTTTGCGTTTGTTACATTCTCAAAAAGCTGCATCATTTCGGTGATCCCTAGCATTCATCCCCAAGTTGAATTATCCTTCGGTTTTATGCCAGGTTCAAGTGTGTACGTGTGTGTCTCACACAAACACACTGCTATATCTAGCTTCTGACCTTTCGAGCATTGAGAATTTAGGGTTTCTGGGACGCACACTGAACTAGGGCCTTCTATAGCTCAGTCGGTAGAGCACCAGGCTAGCATCCGAGCACCGGGCTAGCATCCAGAGGTCTCTCTCAATTTTTTTTTTCTTAGCTCAATTTTCCACAGTTAATATTTCGTCATAATCGGACATAAAAAGAGGTTCGTGGAATCTTTAACATTGAGATTTCGAATGCCACTGGTCTCGATCAAAATGCAAACTACAAAAGGTGCTGAAATGTGAAATTGATAGATCCCAACTATTGGTTAATACTCCAAATTGTATCTGTGTTGTGATCATGTTTTTAAGTCAATGATTTACCAACTACAACATTTTTTATCAAAGTTATTTCAGTCCACCAATACAATTAGATGTAAATTTGTTTGTTTGTTTGTTTGTTTTTGTTAAATTTCATGTCAAAAAGTGATGTACCTTGGTCAAATGTATGTGCATTGTAGAGACTTTGGGGGCAGTGAAGTCATCACCGCATCTAATTTGCATAAATTGATCGCAATTTACAAAGTGTATATCATTTCTACAAATTTGAAACTTGCAGTGTCAATTTCATTCCCGAGTTTTATGAAACTTCAACAATTATCTTCATTCGATTTTACTCTTGTTGGAGCCAAATTAAACATGGAATGCCTTGTTATGACGTAGTATGTCAAATACGTGACAAAACAAGCAAAATAACAACGATATTTATATGGCATAGCTGACAAAACTCTAATATTGGTCTGTCGTCCGTTGAGGAACAAAAGACTGTGAAATACCAACAATTATGCTAAATAGGACTGCGGGAATCAAAGGAAATTAATTTCTAAAGCAAATACAATTTTGACGTGTGATCCTCGACCATTCACCTCTCAAACTTGCTTTAAGCTGCATGCAGGTAACACTCCTATAGCCCTATTGATTCTTAAAGGAGACTTGAGGATGATTTTCAGATTTTTACATTGGAACAAACGTACTATATATAAGTCAGTTATACTGAGGGGACTGAGGACAGACTTAAATAATTGGGATGAAGAATAAGAATATTTTTAAAATCTATAACAAACTGATATGAACGGATGATGACATGGCGTCACCATAAGAATGCATGAGTTAGGGCTCAAGGAAACAACAAAAGAAGAAGGCATGCATAGATTATACACAGGTGAACTTGCAAGCAAGCGGTATTGTAATAGTATTACACTGCTACATTTCTGAAATATGCGATCCTCCTGTGTCATCTCCTTATTCAGTGTAATTTGTTTAAGGTTTTTCAAAGTATTGTTTCTCTCAAGAACTACAATAAAGTCCACAAATCTATACAAGGAGCTGTTGATCTATGTACTATGTGATGCGAAATTATGAAAATCGTCTGGAAAGTCCCTTTAACGCTCAATCTCTTCAGAAGAGCATTCAAAGCTTATATCTCGGTACGTTATATTCAATTTTCATTTTTATTCTTTCATTTTCATTTTACGAAAGAAGCTTTGCGTTATATGCAGGGATTACCTCTTGAAGACTCTTCCTACATTCAAGTTGCTATATCATGCTATCAATAAAGACTGAAATCAGACTCAAGAGCAAAATAAATGAACGTTTCATACCAACCAGTCCAATGAACATACAGAATTTAAGCAATTTGTGAAGCTTAATTTTCATTTATGTATTTTCCTAACACTTTTTAAATAGATATCTGCGAACGATTTGAAGAGGTACCCAAAAATATTGAAAATTCTTCAACTCCAATGTTTTAATTTCTACAAATCAATAAGTCCCCTCGTGGGTTGGAAAGGGGTCATACCTCGATCCCACAGTCCCCCCCCCCCACCTCCACACAAACTTATTATTATGGTATCCACAATGAAGACACACACGTGGATCAGTAGGTGACAGATATCATTCACACTGTCCTGAACATTTTTTTCTTCTTTATTCTTTGTTGATTGAACAACTTGCAAATATTCCAACAAGTGTTCGCCAGATCAATGCATTTCAGATGAACTATACATGTATAGAAATGCAAAATGTTCGTTATTCCGAAATGTCACACGTACAGACGTTCGTTAATCCGAAGATAGGGTTCGTTAATCCCAACATTTTCGCCTTTATTTCGAATTCACGTGTTCCGAAGGCTATCCAAGAATAGAAATACATGTACAAACTTGTACATGCAATGTTCGTTTTTCCGAAGGTTCGTTAATCTGAAAAGAAAAGAAAAAACAAATGCGTACTAACGAACCTTCGGAATAAGCAGCTAGAACCCCCCTCCCCCTTTTTTTCGGATTTGCGAACCTTCGGAATTACTAACCTTATTTCATTTTCGGATTAACAAGCCTTCAAAATAACGAACTGTAACCTTGGCATTCCACTGAGCGGTTCATTCGTTCCCCCACTCGTTACATGAAATTACTGCTACGTTCAGTCTTAAATTAATTTCGGAGCTAAAAGTAAAGACCTACATCGATAAGTAACTGAAATTATTTGAAGTGGCTACATTCATACACAATGTTAATCACTTTCACATGACAACAGCTCTGATTTGCACTTTTGCACAAATTTCTGGACGGGATTGACTTTTGTGTTATATGCTTCATCATTAAGTAAGATTTCATTTCATTTAATAAATAAACAAGCAAAATATAGCCAGCATTATGTTAACGTTCAAAATGAATCTTCAGATTAGTTCAGCAAGACGGCGGCATCGAACATCGATCATCAAAGGCACAAATACACCCTGTGCAATTCTATTGTACATCAATAGAAAACTGACAACTCGGTTGAAGTGTTTGAATAATTACAGTTAGTTGGAACTCCTTGGTTGAAGAAAGGTAGTTTTATGGAGTAACAACAGTCCACTACTCCTTTTGATCCAATGTTAAATGCCGCCACTCAGAAATATTTTGAGTATAACGTATGTGCTAAACTGGAGCTGCCCCACAGATAGATAAACAATTGGTTCATAATGTGTCTTTGCATCATGACTAGCACTCTTGTAGGAAGATATGCGTTTATGATGGTCATTACTTTTTGTCATCCCTTTTTATAAAACATGAGCGATACAAAAAAATTGTGCATGTGCAGGAACAGTGTACAATATGTACAGACACAGCAGGATTGTGCGAATAAAATTTGTGCACAAAAAATTATGAAATAAAAAAATCCAAATTACTGGACTGTACATGTCTCTTTACAATAATCTGACATAACATTATCATTCTATACAGAACTTGTACTTGAAGATAGTACCATTTTAGTTTCATTTAACCGAAATAATCGGAAAAGTCATAAAATCGGCTTTTCAGGAGGATGAAAGTTCAAACACTTTCACAACATACAGCTCAGATTACACTTTTGCACATGCAATTTTGGTCAGAAATGACTTTTGTTTCATACCCTTTATCAGAAAGTGAAATCTAATTTCATTTAAAATATAAACAAGCCAAATACAGCCGACATTATGCTACAGCTCAAAATGAATCTTCAACTGTAGCTCAGAAAGACGGCGGTATAACGAATCCTGATCATCAAAGGCACAACATGCACCTGTGGAATTCTATTGTGCATCAATAGAAAACCGACACCTGTTTGGACAATAGCGTTACAACCAGTTTGAATTCCATCTCTTGAAACTTCTTGGTTGAAGGTTATGCGCCATAAAAGGTACACGTAAGGCTGCGTTCACATAGAAGTATACTTGTACTATTCGGGTATTCGGGCTCGTTTTTCGAGGGCACGCGAATAGCTTGAATCGAACGATAGGATTTCCTCACACCGGTTCACATACATTGTAGGAGGGCACTATTCGAAAGTACCGAATAGCTGCGAAAAGTATAGCAAAGTGGGAATCGAACTTGTTCGATTTTCTTGCAGCGTATATACCGTCTCTCGTTTATGAAATGTGACACTTTTGGTCTGGATTTGCCCTTTAGCAAAAATAAGCATGTAGACTTACATTCTGATGCAGTTTAGAAATTGTTAATAAGATTTGCTGGGATGTAGGAGGAAGAAATCCTCACTGCATGGGATGGTGAGTTGACGGTGCGGGTGATGGTGTACTCGGTGCCCGAATAGCGAATACCGAATAGCGAATACCGAATACCGAATACCCAATACTTCTATGTGAACGCAGCCTAAGAGGAAACCATAAACACAAACCGGTGCAGTCGTGCAGGCTGATCCCAGGCTTGCCTGTTTATCTAACCACTTTCATCGACAGATCCCATGCATATCGACAGATATCATGCAGTTAATGTGCTCAGTCATGCATGACAATTGTCAACACAGATTATACAAACAATATGTAGGTGCTAATGGAAATAACTCCGGAATTCTCCTTTAAGTTCTCACAACCAATAAACTTCCACTCCATAGTTGACAGTATTATGACATCTTATCCCTCTGATATCAGATTACTTTTTTTTTGGGGGGGGGGGGATCATACACCCGCCCTTGGCTTTGCAAGTTGTGAAGCGTACATTTCGTTTTGTGGTGCTATGCTTTTAATTGTTCGATCTTGTTTTATTCTCGACGTATTTTCAATATGATAGCAAGGATAAACACATCCAATTATTGTCAGACATAGGCGTTTATAAGAAGGAAATTACAAGAATCAAGCACATACCTGTGATGTTGAACCTTGCGTCGCTGTAGTAGTTATCCGAGTCGTCTGTCCAGGGGCTCTGACCCGAGTGGAGATCGAAGAAGGCGTCGCGATCTTTTATCTTCTTCAGAGCGTCCTGCTCCTTGCTGTCACGGCTTACATCAAGCTCGTGATGCACTTTGTGAAGGTCTTTAGAAAAGAGAAAGCACTCCTTGTTTTCCCTTACTCGCTCAGCCAGTCTGGCTAGGCTGAACTCAAGGTCTGATATCAACATTGTTGCAGACGATTGTCGCAGGATGTTGTCTGGCGCGTTGTCAAAAAGTTGCGGTGTTGGGTGATAGCTTGCTAACTGTTCCTCGACTTCTCTAATAGCACCAACTATGTATCTCTGCACAGCCGACTTCTTGCGACAAGTGTCATCGACTATAAGGGCGGTCCAGATGATGGGTGGCTCGGGCCAGAAATCGTTCAGCGCGATACAGGCGTTTTTGCCCAACATGGCCGCAGCTGCACTGATGAGTGGGTAGAAGAACGCTTCCCTCGTTGTCCCGAGACCATTCGAGCACATATCGACAAGTTTTGCGATGGCAGGTGGAACAATTGTGTTCCAGTCGGTTTCTAGACCAATGTCTTGAGCAGCTGTCACCCGTTCAGACATCTCTGCCGTATCCACTGGGTTGTTCGGAAAAGAGGTGTTTTTTAGCGCCATTTGAAACACGCGGGATATAAATACGGATTTGCCCTTGCTAATTAGAAAGCTGTGTTTCGATTTCTAATCGATGACGGACTTTATAAACAACATAATCTCAGCCTTTAGCAATTGCTCGAAAATATATAACAAGACATTTATACGGCAGGTGCATGCAAGGATAAAAACTCAGCAGGAACGCTAAGGGTCTTGCTATAACGCGATGATGCATGTGTATACACACTGCCCCCCGTAAACCACACGTACCGATAGAGGATACTCTATAGAAGCTACAGTTCCCGAGCGCTTGAAATGTCCGCATCGCGATCGTGAGGTATCGAGAGGGCATGGCTGTGTGTTTAGCTAGCAGTTCCATTAGAGCGACTCGACTCTTTAGACATTATAGCTGCCGAGCCATGTGTGTATGTGTGTGTGTGTTTGGACGACTTTGTGTGTGTGTGTGTGTGTGTGCGTGTGTGTGTGTGTATGTATACATCTATTCAATGCATTCGCTTCGCAATATGGTGTGTGTCGAGTACCGCCTGTATCTACGTGGTGTGTATATTGCCCCAGCGGATCTGCTCCTTTTCCTTATAATAATCTACTTCCCATTCAGACAGGGCAATTATCAAGCTCTAATTTATGCCGCGCGGTGCGGACTTATTTAGCCACACAGGTCATGGCATAAAAGGTTCTGTCGGCCTATTATAACGTGCACTCTGTAATACAAAGTACTCGTATTATCTCTAATTCAATACACTTTCTGAGCGACTTCGAAGACTCGGTGCGGGTTGCGCGTTAGGGGTTATAGTTTGTATAGCATTATGTTTAGAGGCGTCTGCGGATGGTAAACTTGTGTATGAGCGTGGGCATGCCATTGTCGTTCGATGAAGTGGACACGCCACCAATAAACGTTTATACGACATGCTTCAAATGTTCAGCGGGGCATATGAATCCAAGCAGGAAATTGTAGATGTTTTAAGTGCAACTCGATGTGTGCATGCATGAAAACGAAAGAGTTCAATTGCCCTCCGTCGGATCAGTATTTCATAAACGCAGTCTTTGATTACTAGGGCCTATACATGTATTTCGTGTATTCGCGCTGTTATAACGATAACATATTTCCGTCTTTCTTTTTATGCCTTCTTTGTCTCTCTTTCTCTCTCTCCCTCCTTTCTCTAGCTCTCTCCCTCCATGCACTCTCCTCTATCCTCTCTCCCTCTCTTTCTCTTTCATCTAAAATTCCCTAAAAGAGAGCTTATATTCACGCAGTTCGCGTTATTAGCTATTTAGAATTATCTAAATGCACAATAATACATGCGTAGGCCTTATACGTACAAATGAAATTCATACTCATTAATATGGATCTACGTTTGTTTATCAATCAATGGTTACACTGATTAAAGTAATTGACTATGTATAATTGACTATAGCACATGTACATCTATATCCCCATGTCGGGCCTAATATCGTCGGGCCTATAGCTATCGATCTCATTATATTGACTTTTGACGTTCGTATAAATAATCTACGAGTGAATCTTCAAATAATTTCCTGCCGCCTTTTAGTTACGATGGGATGCAGGAAGGTCACAACTGACTTCCAATGAAATCCAGTCCAAACGTAACATAGTACTTTTCTACAGATCATCAATGCCCAGCAAAGAACTATCACAATTGGTTGAACTCGATTTTTCGAGAATATCACTTTTCTGCCATATCGGTTGGGATTGTGGTGACTATACTGTATAGAACCTATTATTTTCTAATGGTGGCTAGCGTATAATGCTTGCCTCACAATCATGTCAATTGTGTGGGCGAGGAACTCAGAACATTACTGAGAGAAAAGATGCCATCCTTTCGTCTGTTTCGTGGTAAACACGAGAACATTTGACCGTATTATACTTCACGCTTTGAAAAAAAGAAGTAAAACGATGTGTATAGAATACCAGTTGTATAGGAATAGTTGCTGTGCAGGAATGGTGGTGACACTATAGCATTCATTCACTGTAAAAACATCGGTGTTAGATTTAACACCACGGGTGTTAAATCTAACACCGATCAAACTTCAATAAAGGACCACACCCACAGGTGTTAAAAATGCACTGTGATGGTGTTGAAAAGTGTTCACCTGACACTTCGTGGTGTTAATTTGACACTGTACCTGGTGTTATTTTGACACTGTACTGGTGTTAATTCAAAAATGACACCACATGGTGTTGATTTGATATTTGTTGGTGTTAATATCAATGGTTTAACACCCGTCCAGCTTCAATAAGAGACCACACCAGCTGGTGTTACTTTGGTGTAAATTTATTTTCACATTTTTTCAAAAATCTAGTATTTCAATGTAAAATTCTTGATCGTCTTGTTTAAATTAAAAATCAACAAGAAGTGCAGTTACTAAGAAACTCTTCAAAAAACAGTTTAAAATTTGGAAATGACACCCGGAGGTGTTAATTTAACACCATAAATGAGCACCGAAAATTTGACACCAGCTCGGTGTTCACTATTTAACACCGGACTTACATTCATTTTATTACATTCTTCAGGTTAAAAGCAAAATGACAAGTATTCACAAATATGTATGGATATGACAATGTTGAAAAAAAACCACCAAATACAACAGAACAACAGTGTGCATTACTTGTAATAAAGAAGAATGAAGTAGGATGTCTCAGTAAAAGCTAGCTATGTGGCTTGACAGGTAGATACACCCATATATAGCATAAAAATGATTTACAGCACAAAAATTACTGTGTTTGTGCGTGCGTGTGTGTGTGTGTGTATAAAGGACATCTAACAGAGAGCTGAGTTAAACATGAAGAGACAAAGGATAAAAGTTATAACGGAATATTGCGTGACGAGTAGGGAATTCCACATAATTGGCCCGATACACCGAATCGATTTATGAAGGGTGTGGGAAGTTACTCTAGATTCGTGGAAAAGTTGTCTACTTCTGGTATCATGATTATGTACAGGTTTAAAGAAAACATTTCCATCAAATAAATGAATATCGTAAAGATAACAATGCCAATGGCATGATTACCCACTGTTACTGATAGGTATTGATATTATGTTTGAATTTGTGTTGTTATCAGAACATATTCATGATCATCTTTTTCAGTTTGTTGATAATGCTGCAATGGTTATAGACGATGCTCTTGTGATTAGGTTACAGGGTAGCCAAAAACAAACAAACAAACAAACAAACAAACAAACAAACCGTACAACTGCTGAAATCTGGTTATCCAACAGTGGCCAGTCAATGGATTAAAAATCATAAAGTGGAGTGATTGAGCTTTCGACAGTTCATGTCCCTTCTGACTCAATAATTCTCCTGACACAGGGTATATAGTATGAAGCATTCGTATTGTCATCTATAGTAAAGTTTTGAATCTTGATTTCCCTTCATCCAGGAGGTAAGAAGTCATTGCCTCGTACGGTACATGACACATCGCAGACTTATCAAGGCAAGCTTATCAGAGTTACGCCAGTATATTAACGGTACGTAGCAACTCCTTTCGCCTTCAGAGCTGAGCAGGCATGGCGTACAACGCTAGTCGCTACTTTGCGTGGCGCACATCAGCTGTGCGAGTCTTGTTTCCATCCCACGATGGCATCAGGAGAACAGCGGGACCAATGATGCATCGTCTACGTCAAGCTCACACGTCATCGAAGCACCCCATCGGAAGTGAAGAGTACCTAAAGGAACTCTTTCCACTGGATAGACAGACGTATATACTGCCAGTATGATTTTGTCTTCTTTCTCTCCTAGCCTTTTCCCATCCCCTCCCTCTCTTATTCAAACTTAATTCATTTCATTTGATGGCGCTGAAGGAATGGGAGTGTGTGTGGGGGGGGGGGGGTGGGACAAGGAAAATGTCTTGATGATTGATTAACGAAATAAGATGGAAAAAGAGAGAATTATGCACCCAATTAAAACCTGCGATGTAATAGACAGATATTCATCAATATCCTTTCTCATGCATGTATTCTTTTATCAAACCAAACAAACACGCACTCAGACACACATGCATGTCACAAAGTTATATTCTTTTGAGTACTTTGTACATGAATCTTATCATATCATAATAATCATATCGGAATTCTGCGTAAATCAAACATGGGATAACCATTAGACATTATTCATTTATATTGGTTCCCACAATCATGCGCGCCGGAACACTTTTGGTGTTTTGTTTTGTTTTGTTTTGTTTTTGTTTTTTGTTTTTGTTTTTGTTTTTGTTTTGTTTTTGTTTTGTTTGTTTTTTTTTTGGGGGGGGGGCAAAATCTCGACAGGGGTACATTATGTGACGGTGTGAAATCATCGACGAGGGAGCTAAGCGACTGAGCGGTAGTACCACGGTAGGGACTTTTTGTAAAAATAGAGTATAAAAGTCGCGTTTATAGAGCATTTAAAAGCAAATTTCTATTATAGGAAATTACACATAGTGGAAAAAAAAATGTAGTGCGAAGGACTATAATTATAACATACGGGGGTACATTGTGACGGTGTAAGATCCTAGGCGAGGGAGCGAAGCAACCGAGGGAGGGGGGTGGGAGGGTGTAATCCCCCTCCCACGGTAGGGACTTTTTGTAAAAAACAGAGTACAAAAGTCGCTTTTATGGAGCATTTAAAAGCAAATTTCTAGGAAAATTAAACATAGTGAAAAAAAAATTAGTGCGAAAGACTATGATTATAACATACGGGGGTACATTAGTGACGGTGTGAGATCCTCGGCGAGGGAGCGAAGCGACCGAGCAGGGGGAGGGTGTGGGAGGGGGGATACCCCCTCCCACGGTAGGGACTTTTGTGAAAACAGAGTACAAAAGTCGCGTTTATAGAGCATTTAAAAGCAAATTTCTAGGGAATTAAACATGGTGAAAAAATAGTGTGAAGGACTACGATTATAACATACGGGGGTTACATTATGTGACGGTGTGGTAAGAGATCCTCGGCGAGGGTGTAGAAGGGGGGTATCACGGTAGGCAGGATTTGTAAAAACAGAGTGTAAAAGTCGCGTTTACAGAACATTTCAATTCAAATTTCTAGGGAATTAAACGTAGTCGAACAAAAAATCACTGCGAAGGACTATCATCATAACTTATAAAAACTGTTCAGTGTACTATGTACGGACAGAGCCATTCTGCCATTCGTCTGAAATGTATTCATTAAAAGCTTAAACGTGATCGCATTGTTCGAGCACTAGCAATTATTCTTATATTGCTAAAAAGCATAGAAGAAAGGGAAAATGTAAGGTTTACTAAAGGTTTGTTTCAGGGGGCACACTCGAGGACGCGAGGCTACCTTCTATACATTAAATCTACTCACAAGTAAATATTAGTGTATAGATATTATAATGTATATTGATAATGAATTATAAGTTTCGCCCCGTTAGGGAGAAAATTTTGCATTTTCAGTTATGAAATTGACAATTTTTAGACAAGAAAGGTGCCTTTATTGTTCATTTTGGTCTTTAAATAATTGAGACTCGAGGACGCGAGGCTACCTTCTATACATTAAATTTACTCACAAGTAAATATTAGTGTATAGATATTATAATGTACATTGATAATGAATTATAAGTTTCGTTTAGACAAGAAAAGTGCCTTTATTGTTCATTTTGGTCTTTAAATAATTGATTAATCATTGTTACAGGGGGCACTTTGGGGGCAAAAACTCGTTTTGCCCTCCCCATAATCTTATTTTTTTTTGGGGGGGGGGGGACAAGTACCCCCCCCCCGCCCCTGCCTCTTCCCCCCCCCCCCCCCCCCCCCCGCTTCCGGCGCCCTTGCCCACTATCAGTATCAGGGATTCTTAATCGTCCACGAAAAGCATTATTTCAAACGACATTATTCTGTTTGAAATTGCAGTCGTTAAAATCCCATGATTGCAGTTTTTGTCAAAACGTAATTACGCCTGTCGTTCTAAGGCACGAATTAACAATGGAACCTATTATCGTTTTGTGCCGTCTATTTCCTGCTGTGCTACAGGGAGAAGAACGGATACGTATGAGTCGCTTTAATGAGTTAGCTCACAGCAAGGACCAGTACTACAGTGATGTCACTACTATGTACGAGGGATTCCTTCGGGGAAAACGAATATCCAGTAAGCAGTGTATTTGTCAAATGCTTAGTTGCTCGTATCTTAGGTATCTTTACCTTTGTATAAAAATAAAGGAGTCATCAACCCTTATCACAACTTATCGCTATCATCATTACCTTACTACTGCTGATGTTTATGAATGATACTAAATTAATTACTTTAGAAGAAGAACAGTAGACGCTACTAAAGTATCTCTAGGTAAATACAGAAACAGAAGCAGAAGTGCTATTTCTAGAAGTAAGAGTTACTGCATTAGAAGCTCTCGACCCAGCTGTATAAATGGGTACATGGGAGTGCTGTAGGGTAATAATAATGGCAGGGTCTTCTGGTAGAGCAGTGGCAACATCCACTGAAGAGGCTACGCTGGATGAATAATACATTGTTATCATAATATCATTATCGTTGTTGTTGTAACTATATTATTATTATTGTTATTAGTATTCATTGTTTTTATTATTATTATTATCAAAATTATCATCGCTGTTATTGATATTATTATCATTATCATTACTATCTTCATTATTGATATTATTATTATTATTATCATTGTTGTTATTATTATTATTATTATTATTATTATTATTATTATCATTATCATTATTATTATTATCATAATCATCACCATCATCATCATCATCATTCTCACCATTATCATATCATTGTAAATATTATTCAATGTGATTCCATCCTTGCAGACGATGGCAACTTTTTAGGGTATCGACCCAACGACGACAAACAATATAAATGGCTGACATTTTCACAGGTTTGTTACCAGACTGTCTTCTCGCGGTATAAGTAGACCAAGACAATGCTTATCATGTACATCGCATACCTCATACCTCAGGCAGATGATAATTTCTTGGTTCTCATGAAGTTTAAAACAACTTACATATACTTGAGGCGAATATACAATATGCTGCTTGGCTGATAATACAACAAATCAATATGTCACATATATTATACCATTCCTTTCCTTACTATGATGACGACAAAATGCACCCAAATCGAGAGGTTTTGTGATTGTGGTGAAATTACAATTAAATGATGCCATCATACAGTAATGAAGAAGATGATGTGATGTTGAAAGTTTTTATCAGAATGGGATCAATAGTGACAACAACAAACAAAGACCAATAACTTTTATTCTATATACTGTCGACCTCTGCTTACTTCAACATTAAAGCTAACGCTGTACTGTTATTTTGATTATGTATATTGGTTTTGGGTATAGAACAAAATGGTTCTAAATTAATATAGAGTACTGCTTATTTTTTCCTTTCAGGTTGAAGAGAAGGCGACTCTTTTTGGTTCGGGACTTGTTGCTCTTGGAAACCAGCCTGGACGTGATTCTTTCGTGGGCATTTTCGCTCAAAATAGGCCAGAGGTATAAAAAAGTCTCCATTCATTTGTTTCTTTGTGTTACTAGATTTGGCACGAGCGACCTTGAGAACAACAGCCAAAACAACAACAACAACAACAACAACAACAACAACAACAAAAATAAAACCCTGCTTGAAATTACTGTAGAGCAGAGTTATGTACACACACACACACACACACACACACACGCGCGCGCGCGCGCATACACACCATCACACACAGAGGACACATGCACATAATTAATGTGTAAGTTTATGAGAGCTTTTTTTGTGTGCTAAAAATAAGCAGCCATGACGTCGTTTTTATGCAATCCTTAATCGTGTCGCACAGTTTACTTCTTATAGATCATAATAATCATGTTCAAGGATGTTTACTGAAGAGAAATGCTATTCAAATTCCAACAACCTCCAACCATTATGTTTCTCTCTCCTTCAGTGGGTCATAGCCGACGTAGCCTGCATGCAGTATTCCCTCGTCTCGGTCCCATTCTTTAACACTATAAGCAGTCAATCTGGAGACGTCATTATTACCCAAAGTAAGTCGTTCTGTTGAAATCGAGTTTCCCTGATACATTATTTCACTCCCGTCTCTCACTGCCTGGCTCTCTGTTACCGACCTTCTCTTGTCGACTTTTTCCATCCATGTTTTTTTTTTTTTTTTTTGTTAATCCGTAACATTACATTTCATTTTGATTTTATTCACTTCACTAATTTATGGTTGTTTGTTCATCCCATAGAAGGATAGTAAAAATAATGAAGATCTGAATACAGAATATCACTTGTAACATTCATGAAGGAACGAAATAGCTAAAAACTTCGATAGTGAAGGAATAACACAAAAATAGATTATTACTACCCTTATACTCGTTGAAAACCATTCATGTAATTAATAATCATATAAAATTGCTTCTTGTATAAACTTACTTCTGGAGATTCAGGTTATTTACTCTATAGTATACCTCGCACGCATATAGACAGTGTATTTTGAAGCATAATTTTATTCTTCGTATGGCACGATTTTACAATGTCTTGTAAGGAACTACAAAGCTAATGGAGCTTGCATCTTAAGCACATATTATTCACAAAGTGTCTCCATTGGTTTGTAGAAATCCTCACTATAGATTGCCTGGTATACGAAGTCTAGCTTTTAAGAATTACATTTCAGAGCTTCAGTTGTCTTTCATTCTGCGGAATTCCATAAACCCCGGAGCATTAGATTTCGAGGAGTTATAATTCTCTTCGTTCTAATGGTGATCATGAAGTGGGAGTGTCATGCAGGAAAAGTATCTTCTGTTTCATTATTTTTAGTAATTATGACAAATCTAAATTAAAAGGGATACCGAATAGCCGGTTACAGTTCGTTATAAGGTTTATTTTCCAAAGGTTTTGTTCATCGGAAAAAGAAACAAGGTGCGTTATACCGTGGGTTCGTAAATGAAAAACAAAAATTGAATAAGGTTCGTTTTTCCGAAGGCTCGTTAATACGAAAACGAAAAAAAGAATAAAAGTTTGCATTTTCCAAAGTTCGCTATAGTGAATTGAATTGAATTGAATTGAATGAAAATAGTACGCACCTTCTTACGAACCTTCGAAATAACAGACCTTCCGAATAACGCCACAGATATTGGGATTGACGAACCTTATTTTTATTTTCTGAGTAACGAACCTTCGTAATAACGAACATCACCCGAATAGCATTCTGACTTTTAATTTTTCTTCTCTCTAATGCAAACTGCAAAGCTTCTATGTCAACGATCATCTGTGATACGATGGAGAAAGCGGACCGCCTCCGTCGGGACCACGCCTCCCATGAGTGCCTGACGACGGTGGTTGTTATGGACCTGCCACGAGAAGGCATCGAAGAGCACAGAGCGCAGTTTGAGCGTGACGGGCTAAAGCTGGTCTCCTTTGATGAGGTCATTGCCCTCGGTGGGAAGAATGTGGTCGACAAAGTGGTAATGAATAATACTGATTGCTTGTAACAAACATACTTTGTTTTGAAGATATTCTTTGATATGCTTCCTCTACTATACTTGGGGATAATTTGGGTGGTTTCCGTCCTAAGATATTGGGGAGCTTTAGATTTGCGACGCAGACGTCCCTTTAAGACGACGATTGCGTCGGCCGTTCTCCTTTCTGCCTGCGTCGTGTTGCAAAGTAGCTCTAGATTACGCAGCCTATATTAAGTTTAATGACGCCTCATTGGATTATTGCATCGCTCTCTGCGGTGTGAATTTGAGCGGACGCAAAAAGTATAAATCTCTTTGCCAAGAACCGACCGTGCAAACTTAGACGCAAATTTTCGCATCGCAGAACAGATTTTTCCCCTCTGAAAGTCCGCGTCGCGAAAATCTAAAGCTCCCTAATCTCTATACGAGCCAACTTAAAGACTACTTCATCGATTGGGGGCGCTGTGGCATAGTGGATCAGAAGGGACTCTAGTGGATAATGGATAAGACTCCCGACTCCTTATTGGAGGACCCGAGTTCGATTCCCGTCCAGTGCTTACGTCCTTGGACAAGATGTTTTTACCCACCATGTCCCTCTCTACCCAGTGTATAAATGGGTACCTGATGGCAACGCTTAGGTAATAGTAATGGCAGGGCCCTCTAGTAGAGCAGTGGCAACATGAAGATACTACCCTGAATAAATAAGACCTTTATGATGATGATGATAATAATGTTGTTGTTGATGATGATGATGATGATGATGATGATAATGATGATGATGTAGGACCGTTATTTTGATGATGATAATGATTGTCATATTACACAAAGCCCTCAAATTTGTGCCCAAAATGCTAAGCATATGCTATGCTATGTATGAATGTAAACACAATACATTTTTGTATGTGTGTCATGGTGTGGACACGTGCATGTGTGAACAATAATAGTGTCATGTATACTGCAGCAAATTGATAAAGGAGAATGCTCATGGCTCTTGGTACAATTTTACTGTTTCAGCTGCCAAAGCCGGAGACGATCAATACTCTGGTCTATACCAGTGGAACCACAGGTAAGTACAACAAACAAAAAGAATAAAGGACATAAAAAATGTCTATAGTAAAATGCCAATTCGATGTATTGGACAGTATGCATTTCAAACATCATATAATGAATGTCTTAGTAGTAAGTAGGCTGATGCAGTATAAAGGCATTTTTATTCTAATGGAGACTTAAAAGTTAGGAGGTACACTTACTGCTTAGCAATTTACAAGATTTATAAAATACTTTGTGTTGGTTTACTTTATTTCATGTTGCAACGTACGTTACCTGGCACCATCTTCCCGGTCAGACTTTGCTTGTGGATGTGGTTCCCTGCATGCAGTCCGATTATTTTCTTAAAAACTTTGATTTAGATATTTCCTCTCTTTAGTGTACATGCAATACTAAACTGCTTTGTAGTCGTAAATAGTAAATGTTATATTAGTTGTGCATTATGTCGACAATTTGTCAAAGTTTTCACATTATGTAGAAAATGGAACGCAGAAATAACTGAACTGATCTGAAAAGCGGGGATGTTATAACTACGATCGCAACATCCTATAATAATAGTTATCTAATACCCAGCTTAAGAACCAGAAAAAAAAAACAAACTTGATACACTAAAATTAAGTTCAATTCAGAGATAGTAAAGAATATTCAGAATGGAGTTGGTTTCATATTGGATGAAAGTTTATCCAGATACATAAACCAAGAACACAACAACACTGCCATTGCATGCATCAGAACGTAGACTGTTATTGCCTTGTTCACGACTTCACAGGTAACAGTAGTTAAACCACATGAAAATGGGTATTTTGGTTGTGCGTGTTTAGAAAATGAATTGCGTTTGTGTTTATTATGTTTGTCATAAAATTTTTTTCTTCTTTCTGTGGGCCTTCTGCGTATCCGGTGAGGTTTGCGTGTACAATGTTGGCTTTGGAATGATAATGTTCATCCAGGAACATCGCGAAACATAATTGTTGGTATTTTGTTTCATTTTATTATATTTCTGCATTCATTTTACACAAAAATCCTACTCAAAGTCAATTGAAAAGAGTTATTGAGTGATATTTGAATCTAACAGCTGTCGAAATACTTGGAACGAGGTAAATGATAGATTCACAATTAATGTACATCTTTTTTGTCCTCGATAATACGAAATGCTATATGCAGATGTAAAGATACAACTTTTATCATTCGCGTTTCAGGAATCCCGAAAGGTGTTATCCAGACACACAAAAACCACATAGCTGCTCACGCAAATGCATGGATGCTCTGCTCGGTAAGAATCAATTTAGTGGCCCACTCCGCCCCATCAGGTATAAGTTCTAAATTATCACTGCAAAGGTCAGATTGTAAGTTGCGCATGACCATTGCGATATAATAGTAATCGCGTGGTTTTCACTAATCACAGAATTTGTAGCTTTTCAGCTCGTCCTCGCGCTGCTCCCCCCTTAAAAAAAGTCAAATTCAGCTAGTATCTTTTTCTTTTAATACATTAAAGAGCGCTATCTTGCACCACGTTTTATCTCATATGTATACATTTCGAAAGTGAATTGTCATTTTTTGACACAGTCCCACCCTTTGTTTGTATCTTCCGACTTAATTTTCAGTGTTTATGCCACTCCTTAGAGGTTTACACGATGAAGACCCTGCCGGTGAATTAGAGCAATGTAAACCGCAAAACATCCTTCTATACCTTTATTCTTTTCTCTCGAATTTGTGCACTGTTATGATGCCTATGACACGCGTTAACACTGAGCACCGTTTCACGAAAGTTGTCAGCCATGACGAGTTGTCAGTCTCTGACAAGTTCAGTAAAATCCTTGGCTTTTATCGGCTGAGAAGCTCTTGTCACTGACTGTTACTATGGTAATTGTCAGAGACTGACAACTTGTCAGGGCTGACAACTTTCATGAAACAGTGCCCTGAAGTATGAGGGAAAATTCCTTTTTTGTGATACATGTTTGCGGGCCTATAAAAATGTCATTACATGTAATGGCTAGCCTTCTCCGTAATAACCAATCAAAATCAGTATGATTCAAAACGGAATGCAGACCACTGCCCGCCTCAGCCCTGCATGTCTTGGCTATAACCTTTCACAACCTCTTCCATTTGTGATGCAGCTAAACGTGCTACCCAGGCTAGATGACGTCCACATATCGTATCTTCCTTTGCCTCACGTCTACGAGCGAGGAAATTTGGTATGTATTGCACTTGGAAGAGGGTATAAAAGGGCTTAATTTCTCTGTTAGTTGTTGGTGAATTTACTCGGATACGGCACGTGCAGGTTTTATGTAGGCATGTGTGTGTAGCATAACAATGTCCGGGAATTAACAACTTTAATTGCTATTTACGCATGGTAGCTAAGTAAATGAACGACATGTTGCACTAATCGTCGTTCCTCCAGAAACATAACAATCTGTCTTACTACGTGTCTAGGTGGTTTTAGACTTTAGAAAGTGTTTTCTCGTTTGCGTGATCACCAGAGTGTGCAATACATAAAAAAGAATGAAGGATGATAGAGTTTACATTACTTGAAATCATCTGTCTATGAATCGCTAGTGGTGGTATGACATCAGCAAAATCCTCAGCAAGGCACAACACACCACGGCTCGGCATTAGCGGTGGTCAGGTGGCCCGGGCCATTAATGATAGTGAGCCATCGAACTTTCAAAAAGCACTAATACAGTATTTTGATGGCCCGATCGGGCAACTGAGATGCAAAATAGACTGCTATACTGTGATTTGTAACGCCACTACACTCCTTTTTTCGGGCCACAAACATTTCAAAATCAATGATTTTTTGTAACACGAACGGGCCACCAGGATAAAAAGTTGATGTTGTGCCCTAGGCATGTACTTAATTGATGAATAATGTCAGTGATCAAAAGTGATTCGAGTGTTACAACCCTAATACTGTAGATACAGCATGACTAATGCAATGTGTACCCCGTAATCTTGCCACTGGGTAGCACACGCTCATGATCGGAGGAGCTCCCTTGGGCTTCTTCAGGGGGGATCCCCTGAAGCTAGTCGATGATATTCAGACCCTCAGACCGACTCTCATGGGCGGCGTTCCACGTGTCTTCAACAGGATCTATGACAGGGTGAGTTATGTGACAAGATGATTCAAATCATGATTTTGTCCAACAGAGGCATATCATACCAGCGTTCATTTTGTACAAAATTAGAATTCGCTATCGTGTTATCGGACAGAGTGACAAAGTCTTATTTCTCTGCAGGCGCTTTAACCTGCATGCATTCATCCTTACACCTGCCTTACCATCGCCCCATTTTCTGAACTTTGAACTGGACAAAGAAGAGCTCATTTAAGCCTAATCGGATTTTTCGTTCTCTCCAAAAGCATTTTACTATATGCATGGAATAATGAAGTTCAACTCAATTTTTAGGGTTTTGTATACCCGCTGTTTGCCTCTTTATTTCTGTCACTGTCATATGATAGATTGGAATACTTTTTGCTATTAGATAAACGGTGCAAATGTAGGCCTAATGCGTTGATCATTTGCGTAATCAATAACATCATAATAATATACAGTCTTGCACAGATATGTTTTCCAGTCTGCCATTATAGCAGGATGCTTGCATTTCCAAAATCGTCCAACATGATATATTTTGCAAGATGAATTATTTGTACACTTTAGTCTTAACTGCAGTTCTTTCCTTATCATGTTTACTCGCCATTTTGGATGAACAAACAATTTTTGAACCGCATTGGAAGAGGACAATTTTTTGCATTAAAAATTGTCTTGGCTTGTTGGTACATGAATCAGGGTGTAATAAAATGACAGCTGCACACTCTCCCTCATGTGGATATTAAGATCAATAGATACTGCTGTGTGCATGATTTTTGCCCTCTGCGCAGGTCATGTCGACGGTGAATGCGAGCAATGTAGTGAGGAGGAATATATTCAAGCTCGCGTACAGTCAGAAGTTGAAGGCTCTCGACAGGTGAGTAATATGTAGAATAGAATACCTGACTTTTGTGTGATTTGAGTGCGTGATTTTATAGAGTTATGTATCTTAACGATGGAGAAGATAAACGCTTACCGAATTCTCGGGGGAGGGGGAGGAGGTGGGTGGGGGCAGGGGCTAAAAAGTTCTCACTCATTCTCCGAATTCCCTGAATCATCGAAAAAGCATACTTTTTAACTGTTTGGTCCATACAGGGAGGGAAGGGGACTGTTCCTGCTTCACCCTTCCTGTGTCACGGCCCTGGCGTTCACCTATATCGAAGTCAATTCACTTCTTCTTCTGGCTATTGTAATGCCGAAGTCGTACACATTCAAATCAAAATAATGTCACTTGGGTCCTATTTCTTTTTTGCTGTCTAGAGGAATTTCTGGCAAAGATACCATTTGGGACAAACTGGTGTTCAGCAGGATGCAGGTAAGTTACAATATTTCATCAGGAGTGTGAATGGTATAGCTTGTAGTGTTACAAGAAAACGAGGCGAATTGCACGGCAGAAAAAAGAACAAATCCATAATTGCGATGGTTTCTGTTTTTTCTTCAAAATGTCTTACTCACATTTAGTTTCAATCACACAAGTGCCATGAACATAAATAAATCAGAGTACCTATCAGATAGAGTATATAGAGGTTATATACGATACTCTTCAATTCAGTGTCTTGCTCTTTGTTAATGCAAATCGAGATATTTTTTTTTGTCTTCTATTTTATGTGCCTGACCATTGTTCATGGTGTATAGAATATGCAGTCTGCTTTCATGAGCGAAATCGAAATCGAAAGCACAAAATCAGATTTTTTGAAGTGTAATCAAAACTGGCAAACATCGTGAAAGAATACGAGCGATTGAATGCACGAATGAAAAACACTAAGAAACATGTTGCAGCTGCACCTCTATTATAGTTTCAGTTTCCTTTCCTTTTTTTTTCGCTAAGGTGTTGCTCATCTATAAAGGCAATATTTAGATGGGGATAGGACACCTGGGAATTCTCTCAATGGTGTAATCTAACAAAATCAAAAGAGAACGAAAATAGATCTGAGATTTATGTTCGAGTAAGTATAGTACTATCAGTGGTAAAGGGACTGGACTTCATTTCTCAGTCACATGCATGGAGTTAACCTTTCATCTATACAGATCAGTGAAATGTCTTCACTTTCCTATTTTTTGTGTGTGTGTGTGTCAGAACATGCTCGGAGGACGGATGCGTCTAATTGCTTCTGGCGCTGCTCCTCTGGCCCCAGAAATCGCAGCTTTCCTCAGGGTGTCCATGGGGTGTCACGTGAGTAAAATTTATCAAAGTTGATAAATGAACACAGATAACTATATAAGTAAATGGATGAATGATTAAACGAATAGATAAATATATAAATGTATGAATGTTGATAACCTTGCCAAAAGGAACTCCGCTCTTCATCCTCGGTTTTGATATTCAAAAACATTTTGAAAAAGTTCCTTTATTCTTTTTTATTTTGTCATTGGGACGGATTTGAATGTAATGATCAGTTTATTGATCAGTTTATGCTCATTGTGACATAGTCGATAAGACTCCCGACTCCCGAGGACGCGAGTTCGAATCCCGCCCAGTGCTTACGCCCTTGGACAAGATGTTTTACCCACCACGTGCCGCTCGACCCAGGTGCTGCATAACTGGGTATCTGGCAACGCCACAGGGTAATAATAATGGCAGGACCCGGCCTCTGGTAGAGCAGTGGCAACACTGAAGAGGCTACCCTGAGTAAATTAGACCTTCTTCTTGTTCTTCTTGTTCTTCTTGTTCTTGTTCTTCTTATTGCTATAATAATAATAATAATAATAATAATAATAATAATAATTATTATTATTATTATTATTATTATCATTGCAAATGAGCTATAAAAAGACTATTTATTAATACTATTATCATTAGAATTCTCTACCCCTAGCCACTGACCGTTCTGTGTGTGTGTGTGTGTTTATTTATTTGTTGTTGTTTTTTTGTTTTTTTGTTTTAGTTTGCTGTGGAACGGCGGACCGTGGGGGAGGGGGGGGGGGTCTGGGAGTAACGCCCCCGGTAGGAGAAGATTTCGTTACATGTTTTAGTTGATTTAGATGATACAAGTAAATTCTAACGATTAGAACGGAAAAAAAAGTTCCATAAATCAAACTAAAAAACCAAGAAAGCTTTGAAATTGTATAGTTTCTCACGTCCCCCCCAAAAAAAATATATATAAAGGCCCTTATATATGTATATATATATATGTGTGTATGTATTTACATGTATATATATAAGACACATACTCTAAACAGAAGGTCAAAATAATATGGTAAACATGTTCTTAAGCGTATTATCAAAGTTGTATACCTTTTAATATTCATATGCGAGAAGAATGTGAACATTTCACTGTGACTGGATTTAGACTACATCTCAGTTTTGTCAAAAATCATAGCAAGCACAAGTCCTAGATACAAATCATAATGGAACGAATTCATTTAGGTGTAGACTTGTAATGTATGGATGGTAGTATACGTTGTAGATACAAAGGCGTACTTGAGAGCAGTCATATAAATCATGTGTTTCTATTTTTAAGGTACTTTTGTTATTAAAGGTAATGATAACATAATGATGAATTGAGTAAAGATGGGAGGGAGAAAGAGAGTGAAAAGCCAAGCACATAATAGCGTTTTCATATGCAGCTGTAGATCTGCGACTCTTAAGCCATGAATGTGGTTGTACAACTTGAGTTCTAATTGGGAACAGCTGTTTCGCACATATGCACACAACTTTTTTTTTTCTTTCAACCTAATCAGCTAATAGGTGCGTCGGAGGATTAGCGTCGCGGATCTGAAGCAGCCTAACAAAGAAAGCACACACAAAAGGGAAAAGACCATAAACGATGTGGAGGAAAATGAATGAAATAAAAACAAGAAAAGAAGAAGACGGCACTTTCAACCACTCAACCATTCAACAATCAACCTGATATATTTAGGCACAATATTATTGATAACATAAATGTTCTGCGGAATTAGGAATTAATGAACGTGCTGGCGTGAAATACACTTTGCTGGAAAAGAAGGAAATCTGAAAGAAAACAAGAAGCCATTTGTGAATTTTCGTTTTCTCTCTCTGGCATCTCCCTCTTCTTCACTTCAACGTTTATTACATGAACATGCATCTCAGATAGTATTTTTGTTACATCTATTTCTATACGCCTCTTCACGTGAAGGGTCATAACTCACATCACTTGTTTAATACCATTATTCCTATAACCTTTTCACCCAAATCAACAGTTTGTCGAGGCCTACGGACAGACAGAAAGCACATTCAGTCTCACTCACAATGTGGAACACGACCTCACCTGCGGTCACGTGGGTATCCCCGGAGGCGACTGTCAGCTGAAACTCATCGACGTTCCCGAATTGAACTACTACGCAAAGAATGATCAGGGAGAGGTGAATGTTTCGCTGGTGAAAGACCAGCGATGATGATGCACAATATGTGGTGATTATGGCGGTGGCGAAGTTGACGGACATGAGTATGTGTGTGTGTGAATGTGTAGTCTTCATACGAAAGCGTGATAACAACGTTGACATAAGTGCATCTGCGTGGACTTGTATCCCAAAGGCTAATTTGTTCAGAAATGGTTATGTTTAGAGGTGGAGCATCTATTCCTTCACGTTCTCTCATGCACCATCCATCATAGTATTTTACCTGGCGGTGAAATAATTGATATTCATGCAATGGCAAATCTTAAAACGCGAACTGGTTTAGAGGTGAGAGATAGTATTGCTTGTCGATCTTGTTGGTTTGTTTGTTTGTTTGTTAATTTGAAGGCATAAGACGTCTTTCTGTTCCTTCTATAATCTGGTTATACTTTGATAAAAATGTGTTATAAACATTGATCTTGACAATGAGACCGATACTCACATTTATCACTGTGAGAGTGGTGGATACTTATTTTCCGGGGAAAGAAAGTGCAAAGAAAGTGAAAGAGTCCTGAATGGTATAAAAATATTGACAGAGGAAGTGGTTCTGGCACAAAGTGACAATTACGACGACAAAGTTTATCCTGGACGTAATACTTCGAAATAATGCAAATGATTTCGTTGGTAATGTATAAAGGTGTGTGCGCGGGGAAGCAGCATATTCAGCGGATACTTCAAAGATCCCGAAAGGACGAAGGAAGTCCTAGACAGTGATGGCTGGTTGCACACTGGAGATATCGGACAATGGAACAAGGTCAGGTTTACATGGCGAACTACGTTAGAGGAGCTGTTTTAATCTTTAGAATTTGTCTAGACCTTGCGAGAATATAGCAGTATAATATCTATGTCAATAATGGTTTTCAGACTTGGTATTGGAAAAAAATATTACGTTGACAGTTGTTAAGAATTAAGATCATTGGGAATGTATCACAAACAGGGAAGTATTTTTCAAGAGTTTCGGGACAGGATACTTGGAAACAAGCGTCTGCGCAAAAGTGTACAGATGCGTCCTTTGGGTATTAGCATATATATATATATATATATATATATATATATATATATATATGTATATTCTCCTACAAGCTTATTCATACATGGCACTGTATATATATAAGGTATAGTCGAACAATGCTTTGGTAATGAAAGTCAGTAAAGGAAGCCACAATGTAGACCCCAGATGCCTTGTCGATTCATTTTCCTCGGGGAATTTTCACTTGTCTTGTTTTACTTCTAGTCTTGTGATCTTGGGCCTGTTTCATAAAGATTGAGTGTAAAAGTTGCGATCAATCGCAAATTGCGTTTCATAAACAACTGTGCGATTGATTGCAAGTAACGCTCAATTTATTGAAAGTTACGCTTGATTTTTTCTTGAAATCAAGCGTATCTTTATGAAACAGGACTTACGCTCAGTAATGAACTTACGTTCGATTCACATGGAGTTACGCTTAATAGATCGAGCGTAAGATCAATCACAACTCTTTATGAAACATGCCCCTTGTCTCATTTTATTATTTTTTTCCCCAGAATGGCACCCTGTCGGTGATAGACAGAAAGAGGAACATTTTCAAGCTCTCACAGGGAGTGTTCGTCGCTCCGGAGAAAGTGGAGAATGTCTATCTGAGGGAGCCCCTCTTGGCCCAGGTTTTCGTCACCGGAAACGGTCTTTGGGTATTACAATAACGTCATCTTGTTACAGGCAGTGCAGGGTCGGGTATACAGGGAATAGGCGTCACAATTACCATGGTCATATTCGAACATTTCCTCTTTTCTTTGAATTTGCCAGCTTAGATGAATCTGTCTTTAACATAATGCTACTCCGAGTGGAGTGTAGTACCTTCCAAATTATTAATATACTGAGTCCCATACATCGATTCTCGTCGTGTCATTTTGAGCTGAAATTCCCACAACGCATTACGACGACAACAGGTAATTTGGCAGGTACACGTATGGACCGGAAATTAAATCCACATATACATCGATCTCCCCACGATACGAGGGCTTTGAGGAGTTTGCACATTATTGTGCATATCAAAATGAACATGGGTGTAACAAAAGGCATCAACACCCAAGAAAGAGTAAGTTAAGGAGGCTAAGGTGTGTCCTCTACGATGCCTTTGAATCTTTAAGGCCGTTCTATTCATGCATTTCAAAATAAAATATAAACACTTTTTTCTGGAAGATTACAAACATAGTTAATTCAAGGCGTATTTTTGTTGTTGCTGTTTTCTGTGTTGTTATCGTCCATATCTCCGTAGTTTTCTTTTGTAATGATTGCATTGTTTTGACTTGTTATGTTTTGTCAACTTAACCGACATTTTTTTTTTCTTAAATCTGTCAAAGGTATGTATGTTAATGGGTCAGCTGCTCACAAGGGCTTTTCCTTTCTTGCTGCTTCCCCCACCAATGGCATTGTCTTTGTATGTAGTCATACCGCCACATTATTTTTACTTTTTATGTCGTATGTCTTATGAATTTTTCTCTTTTGTATCTCATTTTGTACATTCATGTTTTATTGTTTGCTGTGTATATTTTTAATGCTTGGTGCAAACTAAACTAAACTAAACTAAACTATTTAAAAATATATGCTGTTGTTGATTGTTTTTTGGGCCGACACCCCGTTTAGAGCAACAATTCATTCAAACCTCATATAATTTTGATATTCATTGGTTCCATCCCTGTTTCCTCTAGCTAAAACATTATCACGGGTTGTATAAATATTATTTAAAAAAGTGTTGTCTTCACTGTTACCTGCAGACGACAAAGAAAAGCAGATGACCCACGGATGAAGTTGTTAAAGATATTATGTTGTTATCATTTAAGTCGATTATCATCACCTGTTTAGGATTCCATCGTTGGTATTGCAATACCCGACAAAGAGGAACTGGAGAAGTTTGCCAAGCAGAATAACATTCCTGGAACTTTCGAGGATTTGTGCCAGAATAAGGTAAGACTTTCTATAATTCCACTCTTCACTTATCTTATATCGGTCGTAATTATAATATATCTTGGGGGATAAAAGGGGTTTTACAAATAAAATACTTCAGGCCAATTGGTCAATATATAAGATTCTCACTCCAATCTATGTCATCCTGTTGTGTAGTATGTCAAAAATGGTGATCATGCTAACTAACAAAATCATATTTATGGCCTTGGAATTGGAGTGAAACGGAAAAAGACTACGTCACTCGAGACAAATAGTCAAAGTAAAGATTTTACTGACCTTTGCCATTCACCTTTAAGCATGCTCTTTTAGTGGTTACAACTTACATGCTTTTCACAATTATCCAATACTTTAGTTGTTGACATTGAACTGACAAGCCGAAATAGGCAACATTATTAGACAGCTAAACTACAAAAGTGAAGGACAATCCCGCTGAATGGGAATCCAACTCTTCATTTCCTTTCTTCCTTATCTTCTATAAAATATTCTGTGCAGATCGTGAAGGAAGCCATCCTAACTCGCATGCAGAAGCAGGCGAAGTCTAGTGGTCTGGCATCCTTTGAACAGGTATGTTGTTAAGATGATCGCATCGGGAATCGTTACAGCAGAAAACATATTATAAGAAATGTTGGCGAATACTAGTAGGTGGTGGTTGTGCATTAATTTCATAAGTTTTAACTGTTTAAGCATATGAATGATGTCTCTTTGAGAACGAGTGAAGTGCCTAACCAACTGAGCAAAGAGAAAAGTAATTTGTACCAAGCTAATATTATGAACTGGCTTATTCAATACACTATATTCAACTATTCAAGGGTTGAAAGTGCCTTATGAAAACAATTAACGCTCCGAGCAAGAAGGTCGCAATTAATAAGAGAAATATGACGTCATATTCCCCTGCAGGTCAAAAACATCCACTTGCACTCGGAACTATTCAGCGAGAGCAACGGACTACAGACACCAACGATGAAGAACAAGCGAAACGTAATCGAGAAAATATTCGCCGAGGAGATAGCACAAATATATGAAGAGAGTAAGTGATGTGATAAAATGACCTCGAAAGGCTATAGCGATATATGATGGGAACGGTCAGGTTGCATGAAAACCAGGTCATGGGCCATGTCATCCAGGTTATACCGGTGAGGAGATGTATAAGTTGTTGAAGGAAGTCCACAGGTGTTGAGCTTCATTAGCAGTGCAGAGAGACAGAGAGTTGGGTAGAGGGGGGTTATTGTCTAAGCGAATACGGATTGTAATTTTACCTGCCAAGTTTGGACGAAGTCACGTGAGATGACGGTCTGTTGAGAAGCTGTGACTGAGGTCGGAGGTAATGTGTGATCGATGACAACTTATTCAGGCTTCGATGATGGCAACCTCCCTTACATTACATGGGAGTAATCCATGTATATACATCTCTTTAAATACTAGGATATGACTTGTAAATGTTTTCTTTATCTCTAAGTAGCTTTAATGAAATACATGTACGGTAGTTTCTATGCGAGCGATCAGCTGTGATATGTTGATAGAAGTATTGCCAGAATAAAGTCTTTCTTATGAGAGCGCCTGTGTAATGAAATCATAACTTTTGTATGAAATTGTTGTTGTTGTTTTATTTCATGCATTGCGCGAATCAAATTGCTTTTTACGTGATGTTTAGACATTTGCAATAATATTATAACGCAGGAAGATGTGTGTGTTTGTCTGGTATTACTGAAATACAATGCAATATACATCACTTAGATTTGAAATATCTGCAATGCTTTCATGATCACCGGCGATGGTTATGGAATGCCTGTGTTTCTTCTGAGTTAATGTTAATGAATCACCAGGGAGGTGGGCTTTCCACCTCGCTGGAATCACAGAGACAAATATTGTGATATTTTAACTATGCAGCGTGTTTTGAGTACTAAGTAATAAATATCTTTTTGGACTAATTTTGATATGAGAATATGTTTCCTTCACATCTTTGATATTGTACTGTACAATTATATTCAGGGTGTATCTTCAGGAACATGTCTTGTAAAGAAATTAGTTGTATTTTCATACCCAAGCCCACTCAAGAATTTCAACTATCAAACAGGTACTATAATAGACCTACTGAGTATACTACATCTACATCGTCAGTAGTCTGGAAGAATGTCAAATTTAAAAAAAAAGGAAAGAAAAAAGACTGTTGATTACACCATGACACCTTAGTAATATGATTAATTACTTTGACATTTAGCCACCATTATTTTGTTTAGAGCTGAAATTACAAAAGTACTGTCTATTTTTCTATGAATTTCATGGCGATCAAACTCTGGAGGTGGGGGGAAAATAGTTCATACCACGTGTACCATGAGTATAAGGAAGCAAAAATAAAAGACACAACAAAGTAACAGAGTCTGGTCAAATATTGAAAACAATGTATGCTCTTAGCATGCTGTCATGCAAGGAAAGAATTTTTTGAAAATTGAATTCAGTTTCATATCTTGAAGGCAAAGAGAAGCATGTTAACTATGGTATAGACAAACTAGGTGGAGTTTTTATTTGTACATTTATTTTGTGCTATAACAAGGTTGTGATGACTGCTGCAAAGGGAAAACCTAGTTTGTCACTGTCGAGTCTCAGTTAGACAGAGTATTCAGACATTGGAAATTGGCATCATTTCTCAACCCACTGCCATATGTCATGAAGCAAAGTTTGAGGATTACAAAATGTCGGAAACAACATAAATCATACTGTCAATGCAAGACAAGTGAAAGTTCCTAGATACTGTATACATGCTATTTTTATGCCAGTCATATGTATTAAAAGACTGGTAGTCTTTTTTCTTTTCTTTTTTTTTTGGTTCAAATACAAAATTTTCTAGCCTTCATGTATATACACTGTAGTTAAACATTGTATTTGTGTGTGCAGTACTGTCACACGTTTTCAAAAGTTTGTCTTTTACAAAAGTTGCTTTTGCTGCTAAATGTTTGACTTTATTTCTATATAGTTATGTTGGGTTGGTATGTACACAACATGGTAAACTATGTGTTCATTTTGGTTCTTTTATATCTCCCACATACAGTAGGACCTATCAACCATGACTGTACATAGCAAGTTGTTTGTCTTCTGTCACATTGCGTAAAGTTTCTATAGATCAAAAATACCTAATTAGGATGCTTGTTTATATGCATTAATGTAAATTCACTAATTTCATATGTTTTCCTTTGTTTAGCATAGTGTTGATCTTGTTTCAGTGGGGTTAGGCATGTCAGGTGTCCACTTACCCTACAAGCCAATTGTATCATACCAGTTGTGCCTCATGGAATTGCAAAATTGCTGTTTGAACATGTTCAATAGCATAACGAATTATTAGTCTTAGCATGACCATATCAATTGAACTTGCAATGAAAGCTTTTCCAAACTAATTTGTTTATTAAAAGTTGGATGGACTGGGGTTCCACAATTATCATGTTTTACTTTATTGACATATGCATTTGCATAGTCTACTTCGTATTCAAATCTTGCAGTCTTCCCTTTTTCTTCCTTCTCCATGATACACATATTCACATCATTCAAAATGATTGTGTGAGTGCGAGTGTGTCTAAGGGCATGTGTGCATTTGTTAGTTTGTGTGTCTGAATAGAAATCTGACAATACATGTACAATCAACCTTACTTAACCATGCATAAGTTTAAGGTTCTTTTCAGTCCTCTTCTCTTTATATTCTACTGATTTTAATCCCTCATAAGTCGAAGTCGAAGCTATCTCTTCAGTCCAAATACAGTCAACTTTACCCAAGTCGAATTAGTTTTGACTGAAAAAAATAGCTTCGACTTACATAAAATTCAACTTATGAGGGATTAAGATTAATAGAATAGAGAGAAGAGGACTTCAAAACACCTTCTATTTAGGCGATTATTCGACTTAAGTGAGGTCGACTTAAGCAAGGTTAACTGTATCTAAAGTTTGACTTAAAATGGTTGTGCAATGAAGTTTCATTGGAAATTTGTTACCAGTAATGTACAGGTGATGGAATGAATGACAAGATATATTTTTGTTGGTTTTTGCCTCCTTTTTTTGTTGTTAATGGTACTCCTGTGCATCTATGATTGCTTTATGACAATCTGTAGTCCTACCCAGCGAGATTTCACTATCTATATACTGTACCCTTATGTGCTCAAGTAAAGTACTACAGACTGCAAATTGCATTTATCTGAAAGAAACTTTACTCATCAATTTACACATATATAATACATACATCACAAGTAGACAACAATTATTTTTTCAGCTCGTACACTGTATAAAATGAGACAGCATCTTTAACAAAGCCACAGACTTCATAGCCTAGTGCACGCTAGTTAGTCTAACAACCATTTCCGTAACAAGTGCTGAAGAGTCCAACATCTTTAATCACAGAAATGGTTACAAATTGCATCTTGGTATATCCTCTTGTTCTGACCAAACCATCTGTTTTGCGATGTCAATTTACTGTTTGATTTCCTATTTACCTAGTTCAGCATCTGCTTGAAGACAATGAACTTTTGAAATAAATGGTACAAACAACCATGACAAAAAAGGGAAAATCGTTACACAATGTATTTTGGGTGGGAACTAAACTGCATATAGTAAACTGATTATATAGACTGTCTCTTCTCAACTCGTGTCAACAGAAATGATCCGACAGATTGACCACAAATTTCAGTGAACATACTCCATATCATTCTACAGGACATTTCTGTAAAATCATTTAGAACTTTCTTCATGTTACATGTAGATGGACAATCATAAATGAAACTGTGCTTTGAAAATGCTTTGCTATCTTTATCAAGAAAGAGAAAAGATTTACAACTTTAGTTGAATGTGACACAGATAATTCTAACTTGGACTATGGTTTAGCGTTTCTACTTTATAAATATTGATATCTGATAAAATTTGAAATCTCTTTCAGAAATAACCATTTGAGTGTGTACCATTCACTTCACAATGCAAGTGATATCTGTTTGGACTAAAATTAAGCAAACATGCATAATGTGTCAATGTGAATAGGGACAACTAGACTGCTTGGTAGTCTTCAGCAAGGAAAACAGTTTTTCTTCTCTCTCTCTTTTTTTTTTTTGTCAAAGGGTTCATAATTTCCATTGATCAATGCCATGGCACAGGAATTGAAACATGAATCCATGGCAATAACTTTAGAGGGTGAGAAAGCTGTTTCCAGTTTGCATCTGGTTATTGAAAATGCATAAATAACTAGAAGCTTTAAAATGCTTCAGGTCAATAAAGGAAATATTCCTCTACGTGATAACAATACAAGTGTGATATGTCTACTGCAGCTATGTTTGTTGTTTGTGGATGGCCTTTAATCATGAGATCTCATCCATACCTGGTCACCATTGTAGATCAATGTCTAGTTATACCACTTTTGCAAATCCAGCATTGCATCAGGTTGCACTAAAAACAACTTGAATTTGTACACCATCAACACAAGTCAGATTCAGATTACCGTAAAAGTGGACATTTTTTAGGTGTGGAATTTTCCGAGCATTTCGCACAAGCAAAAACTACCGTGAAAATAACGGCAGGCAAATATCTTTGCTCACCATATATGTTCTAGTACAGTGGACTCCCGTTATAACGAAGTCCTCAGGACCGGCAGCTTTCTTTCGGTATATCGAAATTTCGTTATAACTGAAGAAAGAAACAATAAACCAAAATTTCATTATAACCGTGTTCGTTATAACGGGAGTACACTGTATTTAACATCTTGATTTGAGGGAGTTAAAAACATGTGAAATTCATCTTACGTGGTCGAGGGCAAAAAAAAAAAAAATAAATAAATAAAATACAATACTCACACAAAAATATCCACTTTTACAGTACACATCATTTCTGTGCTGATGGATTTCTCACATGAAGATTAAAGGTGGAAATATCTCTCCTGCTCTGTAAGCACCTCGCAGTTCACTGCATCTGGTTCTCAGACATGGATGTGGTCCACTCTGGAGCAGTCTGGACGATCTTCTCAATGATGTTGTTGACCTGGAAACACAGACTCTGGATCTGTTTGTCCCACTGGGGCAAGACATCCGTTGCTGGTAGGGAAAGTACAATATGAGTCCGTTTACTAATACATAACTTACAATATCAATGGAAAACTAGATATATCGCTACGGCAACTGATATGCCTCCGCCATAATGCATGGTTCTCCTAATAGGTCTATAGTACAATGTCTTGACAATGTGTGATGACAGTTTCACACAATTGGCAAAATATTAAAACGACAGGTTTGACACAAATGTGCTGAATGTTCACTTTCCTAGAACTAGGTTCAATTGGATGAATGATTAAAATGTCAGAGTGCAGGTATTTGGGGAACTGATGATTTTTACTTGACTTTTGACCCTTTTATAAGTTTATGCATTGAGTAATTTTCAAGGTATTGAGAAAAAGTATAATTTCAGTATCAAATGGGAAAATAGCATTATCTAAACCTGGCCTTTGACCTTTGACCTCACAGTTCCAAAGAGAATCACTGTTAGGTTGAACATGCATAAATATGTAAGTTTCATGATGATACCTTGAGTTACTTTTGAGATATGGAGGAAAAAGTGCAATTCAGCACTTTCACTTGACCTTTGACCTTTTGACCTTTTGGCAAGAAACTTCCCATAGAATATATATATTGGGTAATACATGTATACATCAAGTAAAAAAAAAAAAACCTTCAGGCATTGCATAAATATAAGGAAAGTAGTGATATTTTGAGTTAATCTTGACCTTTGACCCCCCTGACCTATGAACCATGACCCCCAACTTCCCTAGATAATCACTGCCCATTGGAACAAGCATATATACTAAGTTCCATGAAGATACCTTGAACCATTTGCGAGATATGGAGAAAAACATGAATTTTCAACCCTTTTTTTTCACAAAATAACCTGTGACCTTTGACCTCTGACCCCGTGACCCTAAAATCCAAATAAAGTATTATCCCCCCAGGATATACCCTCATACCAAGTTTGATGTAAAACCACCACACGGTTCTTGAGATATCGACAAAAACAAAACGGGACGGACGGACGGACGGACGGACGTATGGACGGACGGACGATCCGAAAACATAATGCCTCCGGCCACTTCGTTGGCGGAGGCATAAAAAAAGAATCATCCAGAGCAAAACATTACATGAAAGAGATTGTAATATGCACCAACGGTGTTTTAACTATCATTGGAAAGTCTATTCTGGCAAGTAAGAGAAAAGACGATAAGTTAATGAGCAACTTTTGACAACATGACATAACGGGCAGTGACTGGCGGAAATCTGGGGGTAAATTCATTAAAAAGCTCATTGTTCCAGCTGACACAAAGAAACACATAAACAGATTCTGACTACTCAAATTCTCCCATATTATCTAAAATGTTCATGAAAGACCTGAGAAAGCTATGGAAAACAGTACAATTGATGTTACATCTATGCCTATTTTTTTTTTCTTTTTTGGTGAGCTGAATACAGGCAAACTTGGCAAATGGACATCTATCACAAAGCAGAAATATATTTGATAAAGATGAGTATAAACTTAATTCAACCAGTGATGCTCAAACAGTGAGATATGTGTCTGAAACAATAGTGCATCGAATAAGGTGTCTGAAGACCTCAGTCAAGTGTAGTTATGACAAACTGTTTGGGATTAAGAAATTTGTTTGCTCTGTTGAAATTTCGTTGCATGAGGATGGAAAAAAAAACACACAACAAAAACATCCTAATGAAATACACACATATTTCAAACTTTGAAACTAATGACATACTTTGTTATAATGAGATTTTGTTCCATCAGTATTCATTATGATGAGTATACTATAGAAAGCAGACTTACACTCAAAGTGAACAATGCCATCAATCTGATCTATATAGCCATTCATCCTGCCTTCTGAGATCATCTGGGAGGCAATTTTCTCAGCCTGACAAATAAAAGAACAGAAAAAAAAGAACATCCAGCAAATTACTAAGAAATGTCAGCCCTCAATGTACCTCATTAGAAAGTGTGCTACAAAGGTTAGAATGAAAACACCAGCACTGCAGAGATCAAATGTTATTTTCACATTCACCACAGTGTTGATTAACCCTAGCAAAAAATATTTTACAGCAAGTTATTCCAAAAAGCTTAATAAAGGTGTCGGCAATTACAGACATTTTCACAACTAACCCATTGATCCTGGCATTAAGGCTTGACAAAGAGTAATCAAATACTGTACTTTACTGTCTGAACAACAATACACAGAAAATACAGTGCATATTCTGTATCATCTTCCGAAGGCATCACCATTACTGGATCACTTCAAACAAAATTTGAAGACTTTGCATATTTTGAAATCCCTATGTATGCAATGGACTTATACTGTCACTGCCTAGTAATTTGTATATATGTGACCCTGCATCATAAAACCAACAAAAAGTCGCCAGACAGGGATTTTTAGTTAAGAGCAGATTCTGAAAGAGCAGACGTTAAGCTTTAAAATGATGTGTAACTCAATTTAAATGGACTCTCCTAACCTATCCTAATACTGGAAAGAAAGCACACACTCTGGAAAGTGTAAACTGAGAATAAAAGGCTCTGAAGTACAGGGTCTATTCAAGCACTTAATCTTTATCCAGCAGTGCTAGCTGTGCGATGAATGGAACAAAAAACAGGACATTAACCACGGTAGCAACAACAATGACGGGATTATCAGATTAAGCTGAAATTATAAACATGCTTTATTAATACATTCTGTAGATGATTAACGCCAACTTTCAAAGCAGTAGCGTTATTCCTTCCAAAGTTATTGGAGTTGAAAGTGAAGAGTTTGGACAGGGTTTATAAGAAATGAAAAGAGGATTCAATGAGAAACACCTAATCACACTATTATACAAAAAAGTGTTTGAGAAAAACTGCTAAAAATACAATTTCCTGTTTGTTTTACAATCCCAAACTTTAGTATAATGTTGAAAAAGACTCACGCTTTCAAAAAATATGAAAAACTCAAGATTGGCTGAGTTGACCCATTTCACCTATTTTCAGTTCTAACACAAAATCAGTGCATGTGACTTTTTGTTGATTTTGTGATGCACAGTCACATATATTTCATCTCCTGTAGTGACCAGGGATGACATCTTATAGCGCTTTGTATCCAGTGGAAAAGGCCCTACATAAATATCAACTATTATTATAATCATTATACACTTTGAGGTCATTAAAAGAGTGACAAAACGGGGCTTGTTATCAAGTTTTTTCATTCTCTTGCATTAAAAAAAAACAAACAAACATGAAGTGGGTGTAAAACAATATACATTATCAGAGCATTCTACCTACTTGAAAAAGAAAAGAAAAGAAAATAAGGAATGTATACCTTTGGAGGAGGAATCTCAAGCAAAGAGCCAAGCTCTGCAAATGTGATGTTGTTGTATAACTTGCTAGCTGAGAGGAGGTTGTGTTCAATCACAGCCCTGTCAAGTATACTTGAGCCTGATGAGAAAAAAAAAATATGTCAAAGAGAAATAATTACTGAAAATTGCTGCATATCCATAGTCTCTATGCTTGTTCTGGGCATTAGATGATGGTGGATACACTTGTAAGAATTACATGATATTCCAATCATGAAACTCCGCACCTACATGACTGAGAAAGTAAGGCAATTTGTAAAGAAAACAAAACCCATATGGATTTCATCAGATATACAGCAGAAGGGATTTAGCTCCATGGGCTGGATACAATTCTTACCATTCCACTGATTTTACTGGTCATAGATTGAAGAAATACTCTCTCACAAAACCGACTATCTCCCCATGACATCACTTTCCATCCATTGTTACACAATATTCCATTAACATCACATCACTAGTGCAATGCAGCCTGAACGTGTGTGAAATCGTCATCAAATCAAATCACATCATCTCATATCATTGCTACATGGCATCACCACATATCATTATAGTAATATAATATGTACTCAGACAATGAATAAAAAACACATATCAAATCTTGCCGCAACTACCAAATTATATTAATTTCATCTAAAAGAGCATTCAATATCATCAAAATATCTCACCCTTTCACAGCCTGCACTAAATGTATTACATGAAATGACATCCAAACAACAGACCAGTGAAAAAAAAAATAAAGACATTTACATAAAGAATGAGAAAGCTTTGACATCTTAAAGGGACTGTACAGTAGTGGTTGAGGTGGGGATTCATGTTATGAACATTCCTAAGTGAGATAATGAAAAACCTCTTATGAAATACAAAAGAGCATGTAATTTTAAGAAGGATTCAACGTTTCTTTGATGAAAATTGGTTTTCAAATGGCTGAGATATCCTAAAAAGTGAAAATAATAAAAGGCGACAGGCCACGCCTTTTATTAGGATCTCTTTGTTTCACTTTGTTTTTGGATATCTCAGCCATTTCAAAACCGATTTTCATCAAACAAACTTTTGATACCCCTTAGAATTGCATGCTCTTTGACATCTCATAGAGTGGTTTCTGAATATCTCACAAAACGTTAAAGGCTAAATCCTCACCTCAACCAGAACTGTACACGCCCTTTAAATGTTGAAACAACATCTTCAAACAACAGAAAACAAAAAATGAGTGCAATGAACATCTCTACTGGACTCGGTCATGAGACCAACTTCATTCAAAATACTTTTGTGTTTCTCTTCTTCACTCTTCTTTTGCATTATCCTATTTCTGTTACACACTTTCATTAAACACTGTCATCTTGCCTATAATCACTGCATTTCCTCCTCACAGACCAGCAGTACCACCAATCCATAGAGTACCAAAGTGTGATGTCATAGCCATTCATCGCCATGGAAACTGGTTCTAAAACAACCTCATCTAACCCGAGTGTTTATGCCCTCACCTGGTTTTTAACCCAGGTTGTAACAAAAAGACTGTGACATCATCACTTGGGTACTCTATTGTATTTTTGAATATAGCATACCATCAGCTGTAGTAGCCTTCTGGTGCTCCTGCAAGACAGAGGCAAACTCCTGGAGTTGGTTGCCCCTGATGATGCGGTCCAGGTACATCTTCTCCAGAATCCCATAGGATGGGAGCTGCTGGCATCTCTCATCCTTGAACAATGTGGCAAGCATCCTTGACCTCTGCTGACCTGCATCACAAAGTTTTACACCAAAGTAATTTTGTGTTGCATTTCTTTAATTTTGTTTTTTCTACAGTATGAGTTTCCCATCACCTAGTGCATTTTAATTCTGGTCAAATATTTCATGAAAGATAGTAGTGATTTTCAAATTAGAGATTGCATACATGGACATGTGGTGATGATGTAATCACAAGAATTTTTCACATAATTTGCAGTATTCTCGATGCAGAGTATGAGCTAATGATTCCAATCCCAAAGGCATAATAGTTTACCAAGGTCTCAGGGCAGGAACATCTCAATCTGATGACATGTTGAGATACTTGAACCACTGTTTACCTGGTAATCATTCCAGGAATTGATTTTTCAAAATTTGACACATAGTGCCCCTTGCCTTGCCCCCCCCCCCCCCCCCCCCCCCCCCCGAAAAAAAAGAAGAGAAAAGAAATGAGGGAAATGGGTTTGCTTGTGTAATAGTTATATGAGAATGGGAGTGTTTGAAATAAATGAATGGAAGAAAGGACTCTTGCTTGCTTGTAAATGTCACCTGTAATTATAAAGATTTCTATGTCCTGTTGCTATCTGTTATATATTGTCACAAGAGGAAGGAAATGTGTTCCCTCCCTTTAAAAAAAAATGCAAACATACAAAATGGATGAAAACGGGATATATAGCAGGATGTCGTTCAGATGCATTAATGAATCATACCAAGGAAAAAGAGGAGAAAGGAAAGAGGTAAATAATGAATACATGATTATCAGTGATGATAAATATAATTATCATTGTAAGAAGGTAAAGGGGCAGCACTGCTGCTGACTTACCAGCTGAAGCCAAGATGGTGCAGTGCAGGGCGTGTCTGAGGGATTCCATCCTCTCTTCTCCGGCTATTATGGTTCGGTAAGAGAGCTCATTATAACGTTGAGCTGCCTCAATGAACTTTCTTTTGTAGTCCAGCATACGAGCATAGCACACCTTCAGTTCCAAAAGAAAATCAACAGTCAAGATGGCAACATTTAAACACACACAAACATACACAATTAAACACTGTACAAAATGCACTCATTCCACATGTAAATCAATAACTCAACTTTAGTGCAAATGTGCAAAAAAAAAATGATAAAATTACCTTTAGGCAAGGTATTAATCTGAGGAGTCATCATTTCTTCTTGAGTCAAATGGCATTTTATTATTCAATATGGATTATCATGCTTGCTCATCAGTTATTCTATTCATTTAGATCTATGATGTATCAAAAGCTCACAGTCAGCTGTGATTGTGAAGCTATTTGCAACAAGTTTGTATATCACATGCATATATTAAATGATTTCAAAGTTTAAAAAAACCCATGAAATTTAACAATCAAAACAAATCTAAGCAAGTGTAAAAACATTATACAAATGATTTAACTAATGTGAATTGACTGCTCACAGTCAAATAATTATCTAATGAGAATAATACATGCACTTATAAATGTAGCAATATTGGGAAGGCAAATGTACAAATTCTGTGATCAATAATCAAAGCATTCACTTTACCTCAAGATGACATATAAAGTATCGCTAAGATTCAGAGTTCAATACAGCGATGGTTAGACTGACCTTATAGAGTATGTGAAGCTGCTCATTCTTGGACTCTGCTTGCAGCATGGAGGCTCTCTTGATGTAGACCTCAGCTTCAACTGGGTCATCATCCTCAAGGTACAGTCTTGCTATCTTGAGGTACGTCTCGAGTTTGTAGTCGACAGGGTACTGCCTGGATAAACATGTGAGTAAGCATGGATGTTGCAAAACAGGAATATTGAAATATGTGACTAGTCTTCAGAATGGATATATAACAAAACGGGCAAACATAGCAATACAGTAAACCTCATCTAAGTTGATATGTTTGTCACATGATACGTAAGTTATCATCATCACAGATGAACGAGGAAGATTTTTCTTCTTCTTTTAATTTCCCCCCACACTCTAATTTGACAGAAGGTTTCAGAAGAGTCAGAAATGGCTAATCTCACAGCGTGAGTCAAGAAGCATTACGCACAGACCATATATATGTATTTGACACTATCACACAAATTCCTATGAGTATCTGCACGCAACATGTTCCTGTGCCTTCTATTACTAGTTACAGAAGCAACAATACCTGTTAACTTACATGGGGCAATTAACACCTCCACTTGGGACAAAGAAATTATGTTAACACCAGTGATTTGTTGACTTGTCAATATCAATTTTCCTAACACAAAGAATCTCATGAGAAATAATTACCAGGTAGTCCTTGTAAAAACTAAACACTAACTGATTCTTAATTTACCATGAATTATGATTTCTTACAGATTGTTGTAGTTACCCCTCTCTCTCCCTCTCATTCTCTGTACAAACCATCTATCAAGATAATACCTAGCTACCTGCTTAATATTTACATATTTTTATTTATGTACATTATATCTATTCATTTATCTACCAATTTGCATCTCTTGATCTATCCATCAATCTATTTTTCTATCTATCTGTCTATCTATCTATCTATCTATCTATCTATGTACTTGTCAATCTATCTCCATGTATGTGTGCGTGTGCATGAGTATATAGATATACATGTATCTACAAGAATGCCAAATAACCATTGAATGATTTGAAAACAAAACAAAAAACAAAAAAAAACAACTTACTTCTGGCCTGTCTCAAGAGGAATCCCCACAAGAATTCTGGCAGCCTCCCTCCAATTCTGTTCCTTTTCATAAATTGAAGATAAGTGTTGTCGTACTGTTCCCATCTGACATGAAGGAAATGGCATAGATCCAAACATATCTTAAAACACATGAGCAAAGAAGGAAACAACACACTGACTTGGCATTTCATGAGAATAATTATTGGCATACTAAAAGTTCCTGTGATCAGATTCAATCCAAACATCCTGTGAATGGAGAGCCGAAATTATTTGATTCAAGGCTTGAAATATAGGGTGACATATCTATTGATTATCTATTGATACCCCTACAAATATAAGTTAGTTCACTACTGGTGCACTCTTTCACAGCTGACTATCTTGTCTGAGCATGTCTGCATGTAATCCTCTCCCTGTGAAAGGAAGGTACATGTAGTTGAAAGAGACCTCTGCATATGCATATATGCTGAAACTCTATCTCATGGGATGTGTATCTTATAGTAGTCAAGAACTGGTATCCAAACAGAACACAATTCGCCAATTTTTATACAATGCTTTCAATCCCTTAAAGTATCTTCTTCATGTACATGCCTCGTCTGCAAAATGCAAACTAATACACTGACTCCGCCTCTGTAATTAGTAAGAGTGGATGATAGAAAGAGTAATGTCAGAAAAGTGACCTAATTAAACTGTTATGCCCTCTGGAAAAAAAAAGAAGTTTAGTAACATAAAGTCACCTGTTCTTCAAAAGACACTGCCCTTGGATGAACCTTCTCCAAGAGGAAGTGTGACACTCTCTGTGACACTGGATCCGGGAGCTCAGGAAGCTGGTTGCATACCTCCAGCAGGAGTTGTCTGGAAATCACCAAACTCACACTCTCCTTCACCACTGGTCAACAGAAAACAAAATGCATACTAATACACTGTGACTCCGTCACTGAAATTAACAAGGAAAAGTAGAAATTACGCGGTGCGTAATATATGTCCCCGCCGGAAGTAGCATTTAGTAGCAAAATGTACAATATAGGTAAAAAATCAAGGTCAAAGGTCAAAGAAGTCAAAAGTCAAAATTCTGTGTAGAAGTTTTGAAGCCCTCACCTAGTGCCATCACATAAAGGAAACAGAATCGAAATCGGGTTAGAAATGGCGAAGGAGTAGCATTTTGTAGCCAATGTACAATATAGGTCAAAAATCAAGGTCAAAGGTCAAAGAAGTCAAAGGTCAAAATTCTGTGTAGAAGTTTTGAAGCCCTCACCTAGTGCCATCACATAAAGCAAACGGAATCGAAATCGGGTTAGAAATGGCGAAGGAGTAGCATTTTGTAGCAAAATGTACAATATAGGTCAAAAAATCAAGGTCAAAGGTCAAAGAAGTCAAAGGTCAAAATTCTGTGTAGAAGTTTTGAAGCCCTCACCTAGTGCCATCACATAAAGCAAACGGAATCGAAATCGGGTTAGAAATGGCGAAGGAGTAGCATTTTGTAGCAAAATGTACAATATAGGTCAAAGGTCAAGGTCAAAGGTCACGACTGAAATTCTGTGTAGAAGTTTCAAAGCTCCCATGTAGTGCTATCATATAAAGCAAACAGAATCAAAATTGGCTCATAAATGACAGAGAAGTAGCAAATTAAAGATTTTGATCACACACGGACGCACACACGGACGGACGCACGGACGGACGCACGGACGGACGGACGGACACACGGACACACACACACGTACGGAGCCCGTTTCATAGTCCCCTGCTCGAACTCGTTCGGCGGGGACAATTAAGAGTGAATGATAGAAGAGGAGTCATGACAGAAAAGTGACTTAAACTGTAATGCCCTCTGACAAAAATATGTTACACAGAGAAGACATGATTTTATCATGCACTAAACATACAAGGAAAATGAAAACTTACAAAAGAAGAGAGATAACAAAATAAGTACCAGTAGCAGTGACTGCACCCCCTCCCCTGATAAGAATCAGTAATCTCAATAATTTATGATATAAACATAAAAAAGAATATTCCATAAATGTCATTTCTAAATGGATTTACACATAGACTCCCTGTTTGAATTCCTAAGAGGTAGTTCAGAGAAAAGAAACACCATCAACTTTCGTTTATTAATCCTGTGTTGTTCATTCTAATCTATACTAAGCTTACATGAGCACAGAAAAAACAAATTACATAAATTCAATGCAAATTCATTTTTGTACGAATGATAAACCCTACTGCCTTTATTAGAAAAAAAAAGAAAAAAAAAGGGGGGGAGCTGCCTCACTTGTTTCAATGAAAAACTGCAATCCATTAACCAGGTCATCTTCTGCCAGCTGTAGAATATCATGCAAAATTTTTCTGTACCTGCAAAAGTGAACAGTCATACAAAGTCAAAAGTCATCATTATACAAATGATGCACAGGACAGAGTGGATTGGTGAGAATTGGATGCACGAGTTTAACTTTGGAACTGTTTAAACCCACGAGCGCAGCGAGTGGGTTTTAGACTGTTCCAAGTTAAACGGGAGCATCCAATTCTCACTGATCCACGAAATAGGCCTGTGCATCATTTGTGTTATAAAATGGGCCCGTAAATTCATGAAATACAACCGTTTTCCACATCATGCATGCGGTACACCTACAACACTATATAAGACTTGAGCCATGTGTTCAGATTTTACCTGATGCATGGCTCAGTGTGGATCAGCAAAAATCAATGCATGACAATTGACCAATCAGTTTGCAGGGATTCTAAGCCCATTTTATAAGACTACATTACAGTCAATAACATCCTATAGATCCTAGGTAATAATACTGATTAGCAAGGTTGTTTCTCTTCTATCGAGATATCTACTCTTCTCTTCTGAGGCAGAGTGAATTAATTTATTTACTATAATTTTACTTTGTGTGAAAGTGGGAAACTGTACAATTTAAAGGACAAGTTCACCTTCATAGACATGTGGGTTGAGTGAATGCAGCAATATTAGTAGAACACATCAGTGAGAGTTTGAGCAAAATCGGACAATCCGTTAAAAAGTTATGAATTTTTGAAGTTTCTGTTCAGTCACGGCTGGATGAAAAGGCTACTATAGCTTGTGATGTCACATGAGTACAACGATATAAAGAAAGAATAAAGAAAATTCAACATATTTCCATTTTTCTCGCATAACAAAAGAACACTCGACTTCTCTCTTTCAGAAGGCAGGGTGAATAATATTACCCTTAACATACGTCAGTAGCAAGTCGAAGAAATGTGCACTTTATTCAAAAAGTAAAGTTTTGTGAAATTCTCTTTTTATTTTCCTTATATAGTTGTACGCATGTGACATCATGCACTATAGTAGTCTTCTCTTCCAGCAGTGACTGCGCAGATACTTGAAATATTCGTAACTTTTGAACGGATTATCCAATTTTCCTCAAACTTTCACTGAAGTGTTCTACTAATATTGCTGCATTCTCTCAATCCTTATGTATATGAAGGTGGACTTGTCCTTTAAGTTCTGGTATAAAAAAGAGACACAGATAGTAACTTTACAGGGAGGAAACCAAGCACATGCAGTCATTCTCTTCCTACTAAAACCGTGAACATCTTGTCATTGATTCATAATGTAAAAAGATGCAATGTGTGTGTGTATCATGCAATATCATATAAGATTACAACAAATATTTACATTGATGGGACTAGCTAAAAGGCCTTCATAGACGTGATATATCAAATACAATCTCGCAGTATCACTAAACAAGAGGACAAAATGTCTGAAAATATTCAAAATCCTTAGCTTTAAACACTCTGGCTTACAAAACATTTTATATCATGACGTACTTATCAGTCAGATCTTTAGGAGCACCACCGGCAGTAAGAAGAGCTGATAATTGTTGCTTCATGGAAGCTGCCATCTTGAATGAGTCTGTAATTCTGCGAAAAATTGGTCAGATACAAAATCATTTTTTCCTAGGTACCGAAAAAAATCAAATAAAATTAATATTTTGAAATATTTTATATTATATAATGTAATAATTTTGTTTGAAACTTAATTCTAACGTACAAAAAAATAACTATTTTCCATTTCTTTCGAGGCTACACTTTCTGATCCGTACCCTCAACATTATTACAATGGGATATGTTCAATAGGCGGCGCGTGATTTTGAACAAATGTTGACCGATGATGCCCATAAATTCCGTAAGATTTTCTCCTTGTCTTCATATTATTTATTTTTTACCGTGTTATTTTTTGGTTGATCATAGATATGATTACCACTTTCACCTGCTAAAATACTAATCAGTAATATATGAAAGCAAATATTCATGAAATAATAACTGGCTTGCTCGTTTTTATGGTGCCTTATGCGCCACGTAAAAGGAAGTTGGAGTGCACCGAGTGTATTGTATTGTGTATGCCCAAGGCAAGGGAGCGAACTGACCGCAGTCATGTTGGTGCACTGCTCCGGTCGTACCCGGCAGTGACACAGCCCGTCGGTAGGTAACATACTGATCAGTGCAGTGTGGTGTGCAAGAAGACACCGAGGCCGAGGGTAATTCTCCCCACTGCTAATATAATGTGTATCATTTCAAAGTGTTGCTGTGGTCCAGCTTGTGGTTGTGCCATATAAGTCGGCATTCTTAATTCAATTCAATTTCAATTTATTTTCACAAACCATTTTCACATGTATAGGGCCTACTAGAAATAGTAGGACAGTACGTAGTAGGGTTGGGGGTACCACGTATCGTCACCCCAAGGATCTGTAGCTTGTTTATTCTAAAAATATAACACAAATCCGCTTAATTCTTACCTCAAATATGCCATAAATACTGCAGTTTTGAATGTCGTAACCGTCTCGTTGATTATGAATCTCCGTTTTAAAATAGCGCAATTTTAGTGCGTGCGTTCCGTTTTCTTCGCGCAGCATAGGTAATACACGTGTATTTCACAGGCCATAGGTAATACACGTGAATTTCACAGACATGCGTCGTTACTGAGCGGATGTGTAATTTTTAGCTTGGTTTGTTTGAGTTTGATTTTCGTTTCTTCGTTTTTATTGTCTTTATAGCTAATGACACTTAATCCCGCGCGTACCTTTTCGTTCTATACGCAAACAGCCATGATACGCAGGGTGCCGATGGGAAGGTGCCCTGCCGATAGGTGGTGCCCCAACCATACTATTTGGCAGGAATACAAACCCTGTCTGTGGGGACACGTAACAATACATGTTACATTGTTTTGAATGTATTACTTTAGATGTAATTAGAATTACAAAAATTGAACCAGGTTGATGTTTACATATTAGATTCATTGGAATGTTCTGGCAAGAGGTCTTCCCATGCCCCATCTAGTGTAGAATTGAATATCCAGGTTCTACTTTCTACACGAGATCTGTACATTATTCGAAGAAAACCCCTACAATACAAGCCTTGCCTAGTGACTGTAGTATTCTAACGTTGGGACCGTGCTTCTCAACCATCAGGCCAGGGCCCTGTTGCATAAAAGTTATGATCAAACGCAAGTCAAGAAAATCATACGCTACTTGATTTTCAACCAATCAGAATGGAGCATTTGGGACTTGCGTTTGATCTTCTTGACTTGCGTTTGATCGTAACTTTTGTGTAACGGGGCCCAGGGCACGTTCAGGCAGTGGGCCACTGCCACGAAGATCTCGCAGATTGGCTGCGGTGTCTTTCCAAATTCAAATAGAATTTTAAAAAAGGAATCATATTCAATGTAACTGGGCCTATAAAAACTTTGTAAATGTAAGAGCCTAAGCTAACGCGGTAAGTGGATCTCAGACTAAAAAAAAAAAAAAAAAATGGTGATAAGTTAATGTTCTGAATCATTTGGACAACCCAGATATAGATCTATAGATATCTAGGGTTGCCTACGTAGATAATCTAGATAGAGTTAGGGTTGGGGTGATGGAAAGCCTTACAAAAAAGGGGGGGGGGTGAATAGTATTAAAATCCTGAGGAGAGAGGGTACAAATATAACTCTTTCCTATCCATCTTCAGTGGCTCAGATGGCAGAAGTATGCCAGTACCTTTTCCTTCCCCATAAAGTGAAATACTATTAATGTACATGTGTATATACACATACCCACACCCACACACATACACACACACAAAGCTAGAAGTAACATATCCAATCCTGTATATTGCTTACATTTGTATTAAGCTAAGAAAGTTGAAAGAAGAATGTGGTCTGTGCTGGATTCCAGATCCCTTAGTATTTGGACTTGGGTTTGAGTTGATATCTCTAGTAATGTTTCACCTAAATATATCAAGCCCCATTTTTACTCAACCTCCATCAAAAGCGTTGCCTTTTTTCCCCCATAATTTTGGATTAGAATTTTTAAAAAAGAAAAGAAAAGAAACCACACTATTTCATGGGGTACAAAATAAAATCTTTCGGATTTTAATTGCATTTTTTTATTTTGTTTGTCCAACTAACATTTTCTGATGTTTGTAACATACACCAGGTACACTGCTGAAACAAGCAGGGATAAATAAGATGTTAAGACTGCTGTCTGAGTACAGATGTAGGAGCATTCTCATGTACCAATGCCATGAAAAGAGTCCAAGGTGCCCAATCCCCTGTCCAGATTTCTTGTTACATACTGAGGATTTGGACTCATTTTATTCTGCATCTATGCAGCATGCACATGCAGAGAATCCAACACTGATTTTGTATTTGCTGCTTGTAATATAAGATGTCATTGATCTGAAGTTTCTCTGGTGACTATGGTGATGCCTATATGCGGTTATTAACAGGTTTTCCCATTTGTTTGAAAAATATTGATGCTAAATTTTCACCCCTCTGAATGATGTCTTGCTTTCATTTAATATTGAGACCATTAAATGTTGAAAAGAAAATATCCAGTCCAGCTGAACTGCCACATACTTGGTTATTTCAGTGATAGATGACCATTTACTTATACACATAAATCTATCCTTGTAGAACCAGTTCACATAACACAGGTAATATACCCCTTTGTAAAGATCTTGATATTTCGAAGGTTCGAAGAAACAAAAGAAGGATGTTGTTTGTACCATGTTCAATTTAGTATGCAGCAACAAATATTGGTGCAATGCATGCACTCTTCACAACGGTACAAAGGTAAACATCACAACCTCCATGTACGAAAGAGAAACAAAGCAAACCCCCCCCAAAAAAAAAAAAAAAAAAAAAAAAAAATCAAAAATCAAAAATCAAAAATCAAAAATCTTGGCCAATTTGTGACTCATAAAACATAAAACAAAGCAATATCATTCAAAAGTCAGAAATGGCAACCAATACAATTTTATTGCATTTAATATGATAAACAGATTGATATATGATAATCCAATTGCCTCTTAAAAGTATGACTTTTCATCTTTTAAATGAAAAAAATGAAGGCAATGTGAACCAAAGAAAGCTGCAGGAAACTGTATCATCATATATATAGAAAGATGTACTACTAAATTCCTGCAACCCCTCCAAAAATGTTGAACTACAAGCCTACTTTTTATGGGCGTGAAATATGCCAGTGCTTTACAATTTTCTCATTGTTGATAAAGTAGCAACATTTCACTTGCCCATTCTTACAAGGGAAACATTTTTTTTCTCTCACTGGCCCAGGGCCAACAGGCTAGTGGTTGTGTCAAGATTTCATGAAAATCTGATTTTCCTCTCTAAATTCTGAGTTTTGATGATATTCCATCTGTTTTTTATGTCAGGAAGTTGGCATCTCTGAAAAGCTGTGATAATTGTATCAGCATAAGTAATGAGTGTTGTACCTGTGAGCATTGTGTCTTCAAGTGCACAATTCTCACTGTTTTAGTGCATGTGATATTCACACTATTGTATGTATGTTTTTAATTCAGGAAATACAGTCCTGTAGTAATTATTTCAATTCTTATAATAATATTTCAGTTTATCTCCCCTAAGATTCTAATGTAGTACATATCGTTACCTCCCCTTTGTCTTTCCAGGTATATTGTAATGCAAGTGGGTTTCTGTTTGTTGGCACTCTCGAATTGCAATGTAAATCTTCCTCAATATTATTCAATATTATTATTATTATTATTATTATTATTATTATTATTATTATTATTATTATTATTATTATTATTATTATCATTATTATTATTATTATTATTATTATTATTATTATTATTATTATTATTTATTATTATTATTATCATTACTATTATGATTATGATTATTATTATCATTATCATTATTACTCAAAATTTCATGTTAATTCTGGGAAGTTCTTAATTCTTGTTGGCATCAGCAGTGTCAATCATCACTCATGAGAGGAAGTCACTGTCCAGATAAACACAAAGAAATCACTTCCTCACAGTACAATATTGTCGCTACATACTCATGTACATGTACAAATGTATTTGCTCGCTTTGAAGCTTCAGTGCAGACTATGAATGCATGAAGTTACATCCTGGGTACATGTTTGTGTCATACGAATATTCTATACTCTGCCTTGCACTCCTGACTTCGTGTAATTTCACCTCCGAGCCTACATTGTAGATCACAACTTTCCTCTTGTCCATTGGGGAACAAATGATGTCAAAGGTCCAAATTTTACTGTATGTGCAATCGCTCAAGAAGTATTTTATACCATGCAATCAGACTCATACTTGGGATATGCACATGGTGTAACAAGCCATTTAACCCCTGGGCATTGCACAAGCTATGGCAAGAGCAAGGGTGATACGATTGTATACTGGTACCTGGTACAGCTATTGAGAGCAAATCCTGTAATTTCCCTTGATGATACAGTGTGTACATCAGTGCAGTGATGAGACAGTCTTTGATGTTATCATAGTTTAATGCATGTGGCTATGAACATGTTAATAGGCCATTGACACTCAGAATTTGGACAATATTTTTGTATTATATAATCAGGCAAGCAAGGATATTAAAAAAAAAAAAGATCACATTCTTCCATGTCATTTGTTGGGTGGCAAAATAGATCAATAGATATCTTGTGTATCATAGAAAGCATTTCACATTACAATTTAACATTTATATAGATGTACAGTACAGACATGTATATTGAAGTCTCACAGTGCGTGCTACAACTGTATGTAGCAACAGTATTACAGAACAAACTAGAGAAGCACTCTTAGAGCGCAGAACTCCGGCAAGCAGCTCATTTCCACCTCTGATCTTGTTCTTCCATTTACACGTGTAGATAGTTATTTCCACCCATATGTGTGCATGCTGAAAACCGGCTGATTTCCCAGTATGGAAGCCTTTTGTTATGTCATCAACTTCTAGCTGCATGGCACGCCTCGCCCGATGGCACGCCTCGCCCTAGTAGAAACTACACAAAGTACATGTGTAGAGCACGCACTTTAGTGCAAGTTGCAAACCTCAAAAAATGTGCAGCTTGAACTCTCAAGTTCATTAACCCTACCTGCCAAAATATCGAAAATCCTTCATGAAATCCATAAAATTTCCAGGATCACTACCCAAATTTAATCATCTGTTCCTTCTTTCTTGTGTCATTCTCAACCTTTCCTGTAAGTTCCATTCAAATCCGTTCACAACTTTTTTGAGTCATTTTGCACACAGACAAGCGAACCAAAGCGAACCAACTAATGCCAATGAAAACATGACCTCCTCTCTTTTTGGAGGAAATTAATGAACCCAATTTTGTGAAGGTTGTGATCTGAGGTCAAGGTGGAATATTTGAATCACCCAGTATACTCAGTAATCCAAATTAGATGCATTATTGCAAGATTTCTGTTTTCCATCATTTTGGAAAAGTGGCATTGCAGTGAGATGCATTGCATGTACATGTACATGTACATACCATAGAGATGGGACACTCTATAATTTTACACATGCAGTGTACTGCATTGTACAGTACATACAAATTAAGTTGTAGATACAGAAAACTGAGCTACTAGTATTGTTTCCCTATCACTTTAATGGCTGAGACTACATTTTATAGCACAGTACATTATCACATCGTAGTCTGAGATACTTGATAGCATAGTAAAGACACATTTAGAGCTACCAAGTCTCACGCACTCTGCGTGAGACTCAAGCATTTAGGGGCAATCTCACGATCTCACGCATGACACCCATTTTTCTCACGAATCGGGCCAAGTCTGCAACTTGGGCCTGTAATAATGAGTATAGCTCAAAAGATTGAATTGATAGTTGCAAATGAAGATATATTTCCCTTTTGTCTTTCAAAATAAGTAAAAAATAGTCACTTAATTAAGTATGCACCTGATCGCACCATTCAGAGCTAAAAATTGAAAAAGCTCCCTACCGTGGGATGCCACAGGGGGGAAAAACCCCTCCCACACCCTCGCTTGCGCGCACATCCGCATGCCGAGATGCCAAGTCATGAAAATCTCACTCATAAAATTTTTTTGAACTTGGCATCCCTGCACATTATGGTGGCATTCACATACAATATACTGGAAACTATCCAGTGCATTCACAGTTTGGTACATGCCTCTGGTGCAAAGTTTAGAAATGTAATTTGTGCTCTACTGTATGGTACATTTGTACTTTATGGTAATAACTGCATGACATTGTTTGCAGCCTGCTTTACTGATAAATGTATTTTGTGAATATCTTCATGTGATTTGAAAGTGGTAGCTGAGTAGTCATACAGTCCTTGCAGTGAAATATTTGGGTCTTAGTTGTCCTAAGCCAAGCTGTTGCAATTATTCATAGTCTGGTGTTTGGTATGTGTTGTGCATTGATTGTGCCTCATGCATTGATGACTGTAGTTCCAAGTTTCTTCATGGCAGATCTTTGGGTGCCTCCCTTGGGGGTGGAGGGAGGGGACTAAATTGGGGCCCAGTTTTCACATTTCCAACTTCTTCTTGAAAACTCCTTGGTGTCCCAGAACCCCCAAAGTAGAGAAGATTTAAAAATTGTTTTCTTTAAAACCAGAAATGCTCTGAGGAAATGAAATGTACATTAACAGAGTGTACTTTGGAGCTTGTTTGATGGATCCAGGGGTGACCCCCTTGCAGCTGGCACCAAAGTGGGGACCAGTTTTCACACTTGGTCTTCTTTTTGAATGCATGGTGAAATTTTTACAAACTTATCAGGTATCGCCAGTATGGTACAAGATGTGAATGAACGCCATGTCCCCTGGAGCCCCCCCCCCAAAAAAAAAAAAAAACACAACAACAACAAACAAACAAACAAACAAACAAAAAAACAGCTTCAAGTTCTTTTTGAGGGTATCAGTCTGCAAGAATGGTTGGAATGTGAACTGGCAATACTCCAAGGTTAGCACTATACTCACTGGATCTCCCCCTTTTTATGCCTCTGCCCAAAGGGTGCCGGAGGCATGTTTTCGGTTTGTTCATCCGTCTGTACATCCGTCCCCATTGGTTATGCGATAACTTGAATAATATTGAGTGGAAATTTACCAAACTTGGTCCAAGTATAAAATATAATTGGGCAATTACTTGATTAGATTTTGGGTGAAATCAGCCAGAGGTCAAAGGTCAAAGTCAACTCATCTGCACCGCAAAGTGGCACTTGAGGCGCTAGATTAGTATGTTTTCAGGTTGTCTGTCCATCCATCTGTCCGTAATTGATTTTGTGGATGATGTACAACTGTACATGTGATTTATGAACTGCTAGAGGAATCCAAATGAAACTTGCGTACATGTTTGTACAGAGTACATGTACATGTATGAGCGGATGAAGTTGTGTCTAATGACTTTTGGGCACACACACTCAAGGTCAATGATCAAGGTCCAATGCTAAATTTTGTTATTTCCCACATCTGCAGTGCCTAAACATATTTTTCATGAAACGTACTGTATCCATGTATTGCCAGATCAAGATTCTTTGGGGAAAGTTTAGGGTAATAGGGTCAAAGGTCAAGGTCAAATGGTAAAATTTCAGCATTTCCTCTTATGCATAGCAATATCTCTACAGTGCTTCAATGCAATTTCATGAAACTTAGTGTGTAAATTATTACCAGATTGGGATTCTCTAGGGAAAGCTCTTGGTCATAAAGTCAAACTTGACAGGTCAAAGGTCAAGTTAAAATGCTAAATTTCACTATATTCCTCAATATCTTGGAAATGGCTAAAGGTACCTTCATAACACTTGGTGCTTATACATGTACAGTTGTACATTGCACATGTATTTACCTGACATTCCTGACATTGATTCTCCTTGAACGTTTGGATGAGAGGTCAATGATCAAGGGTCAAAAGTCAGACTGAAATAATAAATTACATTGTTTGATGCTGAAATTTTACTAGTTTCCCCATGCTGTGGAAATGATTGTTTGTATACAATAAGCAGCGTAATTGTATCCCCCGAACAGAGTTCGGAGGATACTATGGATTTGGCCTCGTCGCGCCGCGTCCGCATCGGCGTCCGCGTCCGCCGCCGCCACCGCCGCAGAGATTTCCTTGTGAGCGCTCTACCAGCTGCATTTCTTTTCCGATCATCTTCAAAGTTGGCATGAAGGTGTATTATGGTTAGACGAAGACGCCTATTGTTTTTGGTGATGGCGCCCTCGCTTGTTCCGTCTTTATACATGAAAAGGTAAATCCAATAGCGTCTGCTTGTGAGCGCTCTACTGGCTTCAGTTCTCCTTCGATCATCTTCAAACTTGGCATGAAGGTGTATTATGGTTAAACAAAGACGCCTATTGTTTTTGGTGATGGCGCCCTCGCTTGTTCCGTCTTTATACGTGAAAAGGTAAATCCAATAGGGTCTGCTTGTGAGCGCTCTACTGGCTGCAGTTCTTCTTCGATCATCTTCATACTTGGCATGAAGGTGTATTGTGGTTAGACGAAGACGCATATTGTTTTTGGTGATGGCGCCGTCGCTTGTTCCGTCTTTATACATGAAAAGGTAAATCCAATAGGGTCTGCTTGTGAGCGCTCTACTGGCTGCAGTTCTTCTTCGATCATTTTCAAATTTTGACATGAAGGTGTCAGGGTGGTCCACAAGGGGTTTTAGCATGTCGCTGCAACATGCTAAAATTCTTGTGCAACATCCTAAAAAGCCAGCAACATGCTATGCAACATCCTTAAGAATTTGCAACAAGCTCAAAGCAAAAGTATTAAAAAATGTGCAAAACATACATGTGCATAACATAAGAAACATCAAACTACCAGGTACTTTAGATATTTGTGTGCAAAACATGAGAGAGAACATTAAATGTAAGCAGCACAAAGAGAGATAAGCAGCAAAATATTGCGTACTACGTACTCATCGTGTGCGCTCCGCACATATTCAATTTCTGCAATATTCTCAGATTCTGAGCTTGCAACATGCTAAAATTTCAAGTTGTGGACCACCCTGGGTGTATTATGGTAAGATGAAGAGGACTATTGTTTTTGGTGATGGCGCCCTTGCTTGTTCCGTCTTTATACATGAAAAGGTAAATTCAATAGGGTCTGCTTGTGAGCGCTCTACTGGCTGCAGTTCTTCTTCGATCATCTTCAAACTTGGCATGAAGGTGTATTATGATAAGACGAAGAGGCCTATTGTTTTTGGTGATGGCGCCCTCGCTTGTTCCGTCTTTATACATGAAAAGGTAAATTCAATAGGGTCTGCTTGTGAGCGCTCTACTGGCTGCAGTTCTTCGATCATCTTCAAAGTTGGCATGAAGGTGTATTATGATAAGTCAAAGATGCCTATGGTTTTTGGTGATGGCGCCCTCGCTTGTTCCGTCTTTATACATGAAAAGGTAAATCCAATAGGGTGTGCTTGTGGGCGCTCTACTGGCTGCAGTTCTTCTTCGATCATCTTCAAATTTGGCATGAAGGTGTATTATGATAAGACAAAGATGCCTATGGTTTTTGGTGATGGCGCCCTCGCTTGTTCCATCTTTATACATGAAAAGGTAAATCCACTAGGGTATGCTTCTTGATGCTGTGGGTTCGGGGGATACATGTGCTCGGCTGCGCGACCCGCCGAGCACGAAATTTCTAGTTAAATTTGGTAACGGTGTATTTAACAATTTTGTGCGTGCATTACCGCACAAACAGTGATGATGTATGGAAAATTTCTTAGCCATTCACGTGGGATCAGAGGTCTAGTGAACATGCTGAAATTTTACCTGTTTTCCAGTGGCTCAAAGTGTTGTAATGAAAATTGATGTATGATTACCAGACAGTGATTATTTGCCAATCGTGTGAAATTGTTGTCTCACATGATTGGCAATATATTGTACTGTACACCTATTAGGAGAAGATTGCAATATGTTGGAGGCATACAAGTAGCCATAGCAACATACATGCTTCTTGTTCATGTCCAAGATATAAAATGAAATATTCATATGGAATGGAATGTACTTGTAAGAATTGTGCAAGTGACAGTGATCGTTCTTTTCAAAGAAATTCGATCGGCTAATCTAATTGAAATGAATCATGGCTTATTTTATCTCCTTCTGTGGCAAACAGAAAAGCGACCAAGAAAACTAGAAAAGCACTCAGACAGCGCAGACATCCACTGAGCCAGCAATTCATTTCCGCCCATATACACGCATGCAATTTCCCAATATAGAAGCCTTTTGTTTTAATTGTATGCAGCGCCTTGCCTGAGCAGAGCACACGCTTTAGTAAGCGTACGTAAACTTCCAGTATACTCAGCTAGAACTTTCAAGTTCACTGACCTTACATATATGCCAAAATATTAAAAATGTATACAAATTTGCTGATCACTACCAAAGTTTAATCATCTGTTCCTTTTTGTCGAGCCCACCGAAGGTGAGGGGAGACTAAGGGATCACCTGCGGCGTGTCCGTCTGCCGTCCGTCCGTCCGTCATCTGTCCATAACGCTACAAAAACTTGAATAACTCCCTACTGAGGTCTTCCATTTCAATCAAACTTGGAGGGAAGAGTGGTTATACAAAGTTACACATTTTACCAAACATGAAGGTCATCTCAAGGTCAAAGGTCACAGACAGGGGTCAACGAACTCTTAGGGCCCAATGTTAAGTTTTTACAGCACGGTTTGATTATGGCTCATAACTTTTGATCCCTACGTCCGTTTGTGACCAAACTTGGTTGGTACACACACATGTAGATGTCCCTTGGGGAGCTTAAGTTCATCCCAAGGTCAAAGGTCACAGACAGGGGTCAACAATTTTTTAGGGCCCAATGTTAAGTTTTTACGGCGCGTTTTGATTATGGCTCAAAACTTTTGATCCCTATGTCCATTTGTGACAAAACTTGGATGGTAGATGTCCCTTGGGGAGTTGAAGGTCACCACAAGGTCTAAGGTCATAGGCAGGGTCAATGAATTTCCGGGAGTTAGAAAAACATTAATTTCTACCCGAATGGGCGAGACACATTTTGGCACTTGCCTTGTTTCATTATTGACTTTTCCTGCAAATTTCATTCGAATCCGTTCAGAACTTTTTTGAGTTATTTTGCAAACAGACCAACCAATGCCGATAATCGCTTAACCTCCTTCCTTGGCGGCGGTAAAAATCATAATTTATTAAGCTCCTAATGAGATATTACATGCGTACAATATTCCATTATAGATTCCTACGAATACCCCACTTCACGTCACACACATTACAAGGGTCTGATGCCATTGAGAATACAGAATCTTGTGCTCTGCATTCATATTTAACCTGTCTTTCACTCCTTGCGGCATTTATTTACTTATACCCCTACATGTACAATAGTGTCTTTTTATTCAACAGGACTTACTATATGTACGCCATATATTTCGGGAGTCTAAATTTTTGCTAATCTCGACTTCCCAATAATTTTGCGAGTGGTTAAATTTGCGATCGTGGAGTCATGTACTGAACGGAAAAATGTATACACGTACGTCACATTCATATCGGTATTAGAGTCAATATTTTCGTGTGTTTTTAATTTCGCGAATAGCAGCTGACTCGCGAAATTTGTGGTGGCCATATTAATTTTGCATGGATGCATTTCCACTGTACTACATGTAGCTGTGAAAATGGTCAATGCTTAGTAGAATAACAGTAAACTGGGCCAGGGATGAATACAGATGAAGATTAATGACATAAAACGTGTTGTCATTTCCATCTTACATTCTACAGGTAACTATATGAGATAGTTGTGGTGAAGAATGACCAGATGACATCCGTCAAGTCCGCACCAGTCCCAGTCTACTTCGTTTTTCCGTAACGCGTTCAGCATGTCATCAGCGGATGAGAACATGACGGGAGAGACGAACGGTGGCACCGAAGCACCCGAGAATATCATCATAAAGACAGAGGATGAGGGTCCTAATAAGGCAGCGGTGGAGAACAGCTCTACAGTCACAGTGAATGCAACGGCAGCAGTGCCAATATCACAGCCAACACCAGTCCAAGTTTTGACGCCCCAGATGTTAGCAAATCTGTCTGGCCAGCGCATGATCATTCAGAGCGATGGTGACCAGAAGGCCCTTTTGCAGGCAGTTAAGCGAGCTCTTCCTGCTTCTGCCTCCTCAGGATCGGAACAAAATATAACCAAAGTGGTTATCACACGGACACCTGGGACCAAAGCGCCCTCAGCATCTGCTGCTACTGCGTCGGGACCAAGTACGGGGACAAAGATCCAAATTTTGCAAACTGCAGATGGAAAACAAATAATTCCCAGTGGGTCACCCATCAAGGTCATAACTGTGTCACAAGGGAGCTCCATTCCAAAGAACATTGTTTTGTCTTCGTCACCAGGTAAACAAACTGGCACCCTCGCTAATAAGATCGCACTACCTCCTGCCAAAAGCCCTGGCAAGACAATCACGCTGGCGAGTCCGACGACGCCAAAGAAGATTGCGCCGGCGTCTGCTCCAGTGGGGCAGACCATTCTTGTGAAAGGTACTACCGGTAATCCAGGGACAATCACCTTAAGTTCTGGAGCCGTGGCCAAGGTTGTCAATGTAATAAGTACAGCAGGTGCCTCTTCTGTAAGTACAATAAAGTTCTCATTACTTTCATCACTGATTATTCTTATCCTAAAGGCATCCTTACGCATAAGATTACCAACCAGTGGTTTTCTTGTGATGCTTCTGGCTTTTGTGCACAATGTTTGGAGCATGAAGTTACAAGATGTCATCATTTTTTCTGGTTGTAGTAAATGTTGCATTGGTAGTGCCCCATAGTAGCCGTGGAAAAAAAGTGTGAATTAATACTTTTAAATATAGGATTTCGTTGTTGTTGTCGTTGTTGTTGTTGTATGTTTGACGAGGATAATTAAAAGATGTCCTGTGTAGAAAAGCATGATATCATGCAACCATAAAATCAATAACCTCCCTCCCCCCCCCCAAAAAAAAAAAAAATACCATAAGAAAACTTTTACACATTTTTAACTGGGAATGCTGTCCTTTTCAGGTACCTGGCATTGCCGCAGCATCACCGGTACCAGTTCAAATCCACCCTAGTGGTCAAGCACAGCAGCAGCTGGCTCCTGGTGTGACAGCAATTAGGCCAGCGGGAAACTTGACCACTCCAGCCAATGTCCAAGCAGTCAACATGTCAGGGACAAAGTTCCCATATGTCAGACTTGTGACAGTGTCTACAAATGCTACCACCACAACTACACAAGGTACAAGTTCATTCCTTGAGTAGATGACATGAGCAGTTTATGGGTACCAACTTGTACTTTTAATCAAGACAGCAATAAGTGTGTACAATTGACTCTAAGTACAAAGTAATCTACATATGTACTCATTATTCTGTTGTTTATCTTAGACATGAACATGGATAGTGCAATGACATTATCCATATGAAAAAGGTGCTTCACATTGATGGAAATCTGAATTAAAAGTATACTTTTTCTTGGCTCTTTTCAGTGAACAGCTGTTTAAATCTAAAAGGATATTATAAAGTTATAGCTACAGTGAAGTAAATACTTGAAGTAAATAATACAAGTTTGAGGATCTTATGTTTAATATGTTATTGCCATCTAAGATTCTGTGATTATATTATCATGGTTTTGGGTAGGTTGTCAGTACTTGTAGCATTTTGTCCTTCCTGTTCCACTTGTTGTCATGTCTACATTGCTTCATATTCGTTTCATTTGAATTAGTGTGTTATCTAGGAAACATCTTTTTTCAATGTCATTTTTGGAATTAGGAATCAAATTTATTACACTGTATGTGTATTGTTTTACTGTCAACAATTTATATGCTAAATCTTCTGTGTTTATTGTTGTTTGCATTTTACTTTAACACAAAGCGAAATCAATGATACAACTGGCCAATGCTAAGCCAATAGCTCCAGCCCCTGCTGTCACAACGGTATCATCAGCCGGCAGCTCTTCACAGAGAACAGTCAACGTCCCTATTGCACCTGCCCAGGTATGGCTGTCTATTCCTTTCCTGTGGTGAAGCTTCTACCGCCGTCAAACACTTGTGATTATTGCATTAAAAAAATAGCCAACAACAGACATCAAGAGGGTCACATTAAATCCACTGTCAATATCGTAAAGACAGAATTCCTTTAGTTGAAAACAAGGGAGAATTAATCTGTCACAGATCAGACATACATTTGTACTTTGTAATGGCATTTATGATCATTTCAATACTAAATGTGTACTACAAGTGTAGGCTAAGATGCGGCCTCAGGTGGCGGCCTCGGGTGCCATCTTACAGGATGGACAAAGGGTTTGGATAAAGAGGGGTTTTATGTGCGTGTGTGTGTGTGTGTGTGTGTATGTTTTCTATGTAGTCATCTCTATACTCTCACTCTAGAGTTCATCTAATGTGAACATTATTGATGTTCGTATTTTTGTGTGTTTCTTTTTTAAAGTGATCATGACCAATGTTTTTATTTTTTTTCTTTCCATACCCCAGGGTTCAGCCAAAAGCACAGCACCAGCTCAGTCTGGTAACCAGCCGAGATTCATCATGCCTGCCAATGCTCAAGTGAAGATCATCAATCCGGGGAAGCTCCTGCAAGGCACCACTCTCATGTCAGCAGGTGGCAATCTACTCCAGGGCTACGCTGTAATACCCACACAATATCTCGCCCAGGTGAGTAGTTAGGAATTGATGTTGCTTCTAATCCAGCATCACAGAGAGTCTTCGAGGTATGATGTTTATGGGATTTCTATACCTCCTTCTAGTGATGTTGCCATGAGATGTTGTAAAACCTAGTAGAGTTTGGGCGCTTTGTGTGATGTTTTGTTCTGGTGTGTTTTATCTATACTAGTTGTATTTTATTTTGTTTTATTTTTTCTTTCCAAATACGAACCTGTCTTTCTGTGCATACATGTATAATGTATAGTCTGAATGAAGATTTGACTGGACAGCATAGTGAAACCAATGTCTACTCTCAGCCGTTATCTGCCAGCAATGTACATGTGTATGTTGTTTTATTTACGTTATGACTTGTGTTTTTTTTTATCGTAACCCAGCAACAAGTTGGCAATCAATCCTCCCAGGCAGTCATCCCTGCTGCGTCCTCCAAGTCAAGTGGAGCACCTAACCAGCCCCCAGCCCCACCACCGCCAGCTAAGCACACCACAAGCAATGGGTGAGTTTCCTTATCACAATATATTCCCTCTCTGGGCATCACTGTGTATACATGTACATTGTACATCGTAGCTTTTGCTCATTCGGATTATATTGTTTCTTATGCATGAATGTGTGTGGTGTTCATTTTTTGCGGGGGAAATTATGTTTCTGTGTTATCTATAGAATTTCGTGTAATGACGGACGTTACAGATGTTGTGTATTACATATCGTTTGGCCATTTGTCTGAATGTGTTTGTTTTGTTCCCATTAAGATGCGTCTGAATTTCAATCAATTCGATAAAAGGATGTAAGGTTATTTCACAAGGAGATATTTATGCTTGGCCCAAGAACAATTGTATTCTACATGAGTGGATTATACTTTTGACAAAAATCCCTCAAGGTCAAAGGTCAAGGGTCACTAACTTTGCTCACAAATTTCATAAGTTCAGCAATAACTTAATCCAGGAATATCCAGTGATCATATGATTTAGTAGAACAAGTAGGAGTGAATAGACAAGTGTATTCGTGAAATAATGTTGGTAAAAAGTCAAGGTCAAAATGATGGTACTTTTTTTTTTGGGGGGGGGGGATGGGTATTCTCAGTTATTACTTTGTAAAAAAATACTCCGTTATGTGGTAAGAAATGTCCAGCAATGAGGTATGGTGGTAGGCAGGGTAGAAATAAACAGACAATCATTTGTGTGAACATGAGAATGGTGATTATAGGTCAGCAGCCAAGGTCAAAGGTCACAGCACTTTCATTATGAATGTAATTATCTTTTTTTTAGCTGTAACTTCACCCAAGTATTTTTAAAAAGGGAGTGTTTGGCTATCATTTGAGCACTTTTAAACACAACAGACATCACAAGGTCAATTTCACAACTATTCCGTCATTAATGTCTCTATGTTACATATACAGGATGTATGTTCAGTGGTTTTCACTGTGTGAGTGAATGTCTTCTAAACCAAAAGACAGATTGTGCCACTTCTTGAACAGTAAATTATATGAGTTCTGATTTCTAATCCAACCAAAACATGACTCTTCCACCACAAGCAGCCAAGACTGCATCTTGTATTTTGAGTATTACACGCTTTTACACTCTAGGAGATGCCAATAAATGTAACTATTCTTGTGTGTCAGTAATAATCACTTAGACCTTTACAATACTGCTGTGAAAACTTGACAACAGGCCACTTTTTTTTATCATTGTCTTTTCGTTATTACATTTTGGTTGGTTGTAATTCTCCACAGGCTTCTTGCAACTGATGCATCAGGAAACCGGCCCCGGAAACCATGCAACTGCACAAAGTCAGCTTGTCTCAAATTGTAAGTTTCATGTCTCAACAAATCTCTTTATTATCATACATTTATTGACATGCTATGACCAAAATCACGCTGAGAATAATCCCACAAAAGAACCAATAAACTGATGTTCAGGCGGTTTATTTAATAGTAATATTTTAAATACAGACAGTGATCAATAAAACAGTTATATATCAGTACAATGATAATGTAATCACTTACATGCATTACAGTGAAGTGTTATCTCCACAAATATTACAGGTCAGTAGGTAACACAGGACTGACTGTAACAAGTCGCTTCAGACTCAGAAGTGACATAACTCTCAAAGCAGAGGTGTTGGGTACTCTGCCTACTTTAGAATTTCTGTGGCTTTAAATATGTAGGTACCTTCACATTTTCTTGAAGGTTCAGTAATTCTCTCCAACCTGGGGCTACGTACTTGTGATTTCAAGAGCCTTCTAGAAACCCTAGTTGACTCACTGTCTAGTTATGTGCATAATATTGTACCTAAAAATAACTACCAATCACATTGGGCTACAAGGACAGTGTATGTATCGCATCACTTAGCCAAATATGTAAAGCACTTCCTAGAACATTCTAGATTGGGTGAGCTCTCTCCCCTCACACGTGTGTACTGTAGCTATACCAAAATAGAAACTTCTCCACTAATCTGGTCAACCTGTGTACATAGCACTCATTTAAGCAACCATACAATACATCTTATATCTACCAAAACATACATTCATGACAGTCACCTGTGTGATAACTATATGATATTAATGAATTCGATTGATTAATTTCAACGAATCATATTGCAGAACGTATTCCACTCACCTTGATCAATATTGAATATATTCAGTGTGGGTATAATTCAGTCAACAGAGTTCACATGTGATTTTTTATTTCATCTTTCTCTGATGCGTCTCTGTAGTAATATGCCAAGATGGTGTTTTTCTGTTACTGCAGAACTGTTTTAAATTGTCATGCTACTCAATATTGTCATATCTTTTAGTTTTATTCCTGCAGACTGTTGTATCAGCTTGTCAGTTGGCATCTGTACAGATATCCAGGTTTTGAATTATGCATGAAAGTAATAGTCTTCCTTCTCTTTTCTTGTGAGACAAGTACAGAAGGAACAAATTAGCTAAGAAACCCCTTCAAAATACTTCAGTCTCCGACCAATTTACCCTAAATGAGAATGTTCTTGACCATACCTTGATGCTGCATAGGTGTAGATCAGATGTTTTGTAGTTTAATTCATAGACTTATTCTTATTCCTAGCTGACTATGATAATGACAAATCAGTAGTAGTGAGAGGAAAAACAGAGGTCCCAAATAGCAACAGGTTTGTTGATGCAGAATACTCTCTCACTCTGTGGTTTTGATATAGATCTAGATAGCTTGCAGAATCTATAAACTTTTTGAAAGTGTTGCTCTTGCAGTCCCTGGTGATATTTATGGCGTATGATGCTACTGGGGCAGCCAAGGCTTTGCATACTGTAACAGTGGAAATTTTTGTAATGTGGAAATTTTTGCGGCGTGGAAATTTTTGTGTACTCTCGCTACCAGAAACTAGTGCGAAAATAGAAACTAACAAATATTTTTGCTTGTGAAATTAACAATATCTAATGTTTTGAAGGCATGGAATTTAAAACAAATGGAAATCACTATACCGGCTGAGAGCGAAAAATTACTCATGCAAATATTACCAGTTTTGCAGTATGAACCTTAATTCAGCAAACAGCTCCATCTAATGCCACCAGCCATGCATATACCCAGATGAGCAAATCTGGCTTAATAATGATGTAGAATGTTGTGAGAGTGCTATCCCATTCTCATACTGTGCTACCAAAACACAGGTACTGTGACTGCTTTGCCAATGGCGAGTTCTGCCGCAACTGCAACTGCCACAACTGCCTGAACAATCTGGAACATGAAGAGGAGCGGACCAAGGCTGTCAAGGCCTGCCTGGATCGCAACCCGCTGGCCTTCCATCCCAAGATAGGCAAGGGCCAAAACGGGGAGAGCAACAGGCGGCACAACAAGGGCTGCAACTGCAAGCGCTCGGGCTGCCTCAAGAACTACTGTGAATGCTACGAGGTAAAGGAATGGAGAGGAGTAGATTGATTTCTCTGATTTTTTTTTTTCTGTATCAGTTTGAAGATCTGTTTCATTTCATCTGACAGTTTAGAATAAGAACAGGTGTGTATTTGGTGAAACTAGTCAGAAAATATTTTATAAACTTAGCGTAACGTTTTGTCATTACAAAAATGAGAGATGGTACATTGCATAATGTATGTGAATGAGGTTTGGACAAGAACACATTGACACTTTGTGTTTTTAACAAGCATTAATGATTATAATCCCATTTGCCCATTGTTTGTTAGTTCTTCATAGTAACCTTTTCCTCAGCAAGCAGTTGTGTTTTTATACCCCCACCCTCACATAGTGTGTATGAGGGTATATAGGAATCACTCTGAGGTCAGGTGGCCAGGCGATCGGGCGGTTGGGCAGTCGGTCCATTGCAAAATCTTGTGGATCGAACTACTCACTCTGTTTTTTTAGCAATTGACCCCAAATTTGGCATGTGTAACCACAATCAAAGGTAGATGTGCAAAACAACTTTTTCGTGCCGTTGTATTGCATAATGTGTTGCCATGGCAATGGCAAATTTTCATTAAAACTTGTGGATTGAACTATTCTCTCATTTTTTGAGCAAGTAACCTCAAATTTGGCATGTGTGACTGCTCTCACAGGTAGATGTGCAAGACATCTTTTTCCATTAGTATTGCAAAATGAGTTGCCATGGCAATGGCACATTTTTATAAAAATCTTACAAAATGTTATGGATGAAACTACTCTCAGTTTTTATAGCAATTCAGTTGAAATACAGCATATGGATTGACCTAACTCCCTGAGTATTTAAGTATTTGACTTGAATTGTGGCTCATGTAACCACTACAGTATGTAGATGAGTAGAACACATCTTCTGTCAATGTTGAACAATGTGTTGCCATGATAACAACATTTTTTCACTAGAGATCATACAAAAATATTGTGGATTCAGCAAACTCCCTCAGTCTTCAAGCATTTAACTTGAAATTTGGCACATGTGACTGCTATGATACGTAGACATGTGAACTTAATCTTTCGTCATTGTTGAACAATGCATTGCCATGGTAACAGCATAGTTTGAATGAAAATCACACAAAATATTGTGGATTCAGTTAACTCCCTCAGTCTTTGAGCATCTGGCACATGTGACAGCTATAGTACGCAGATGTGCAAACTTAATCTTTCATCATTTAACAATGCGTTGCCACAGTAACTGCATTTCTTCTCTAACAAGCATACAAAAATATTGTGGATTCAGCTCACCCACTCAGTCTTTAAGCATTTAGCTTGACGTTTGGCACATGTGGCCACTAGTACAAAGATGTGCAAACTTAATCATTCATCATTGCTGAACAATCATTGGATTGCCATGGTAACAGCATGGTTTGAATGAAAAATTATACAAAAATTTCGTGGATTCAGTTAACTCCCACAGTCCTGAGCATTTCACTTGAAATTTGGCACATGTGACCGCTATTGTACAAAGATGTGTAAACTTAATCGTCTATCATTGTTGAACGAAGGATTGCCATGGTAACAGCTAGGTTTGAATGAAAATCATACAAAGATATTGTGAATTCAGTTAACTCCCTCAGCCTTTGAGCATTTCGCTTGAAAGTTGGCACATGTGAACGCTATAGTACAAAGGTGTGCAAACTTCACCTTTCGTCATTGTTTAACAATGCATTATCAAGGTAACAGCATTTTTTTCTCTCACAAGCGTACAAAAATATTGAGGATTCAGCTTACTCTCTCAGCCTTTGAGCATTTGGCTTCAAATTTGGCACATGTTACACTATTACCTAGACGTGCAAAATGTATCTTATGTCATTGTTGAAGAATGTGTCGCTGTGGTACCAGCATATTTTTAATGAAAATCATACAGTAATATTATGAATTCAGCTAACTCCCTCAGCTTTTGAGCATTTGACTTGAAATTTGGCACATTTGATGGCTGTGATAAATAGTTGTGCAAACATCATATCAAACGTGTTGCCATGGTAACAGTATTTTTTACTGAAAATCAAAGAAATTGCCAGTTTATTTATTTGCACAGTTTTTGAGCACTTGACTTGAGGTATTACCATGGTAGTGTTGTTTTTTTTTTATGCCTCCGCCACGAAGTGGTGCCGGAGGCATTATGTTTTCAGGTTGTCCGTCTGTCCGTCCGTCCGTCCGTCCGTCCGTCCGTCCTTCCGTCCGTCCGTCCGTCCGTCCGTCCTTCCGTCCGTAATGAATTTTGTGGACAGTGTAACTAAAAAACCTTTTGAGGTATCCCACTGAAACTTGGCATGTATATGTATTAGGGGGTGAAGTTGTGCCTATCAACTTTTGGGTGCACATGCTCAAGGTCAAAGTTCAAAAGGTCAAGGTCAAATACGTAAAATTTCCTTATTTCCACCATATCTATGCAATGCCTGAAGATATTTTCTGGAAACTTAGTGTATACATGTATTACCCACTTAAAATTCTCTGGTGAAAGTTTGGGGTCATGAGGTCAAAGGTCAAAGGTCAAAAGGTCAAGTAAAAATATGAAAACTTCACTTTTTTCCCCGTATCTTGGAAATTGTTCAAGGTATCTTCATGGAACAGTATATATACATGTACTGACTTGCAGTGATTATCTAGAGAATTTAGGGTTCATGGGTCAAAGGTCAGGGGTCAAAGGTCAAGGGCAACACTTCAAAAGTTTACTATTTCCCTCATATTTATGCAATGCCAGCAGGATTATCATGTTTTTTTAACACTTGGTGTATGCATGTATAACCTGATAGAGATTCTCTGGAAGCTTTCTTTTTTCTTCTTCTTTTTTTTTGCCTCAAAGGTCAAAAGGTCAAAGATCAAGGGAAAGTGCTGAACTAACTTTTTCCTCCATATCTCAGAAGTGGCTCAAGTTATCTTGAAACTTACTACATATTTATGCATGTTGTGCCTGACAGTGATTATCCTATGAATTTTAGGGTCAAAGGGCAGATGAATATGGTAACAATGAACTTTTCAATACAGAAATTGCACTTTTTCTCCATACCTTGAAAATTACTCAATGCATAAACTTATGAATGGGTCAAAGTCAAGTTAAAGTCCTTAAATCCCAAAATACATGCTCTCCTATTCATCCAATTAAACCTAGGTCAAGGAAGGTGAACATTCAACACATTTGTGACAAACTTGTCATTTTAATATTTTGCCAATTTTGTGAAAATGTAATCACACATTGTGTACATGTACTATAGACCTATTAGGAGAATCATGCATTATGGCGGAGGCATACCAGTCGCCTTAGCGACATTTCTAGTTTTTCTTCAATAAAATGCATACAAAATAATTGCTGGTTGAGCTAACTCCCTCAGTTTTAGATGGGAGTATTAATCACATTGAGTGATAGTTCTAGTTGTTCCAGTTTTGCTAGCCTGCATTATAAAAGTATGATGTTGTCATATTCAGAACAATTATATAGATGCGTACATCTTTTTCTTCTGAGTTGGACCTGTGTTACGAATTCTATACTGAGGGCTTAATTTCAGACTTTGTAGCTTGCATAGGGTTGATGTAAGTAGATAAATCCAGATGTGAAGCTAACATGATGGTGTCATGATTGATTTCACTCAGGCAAAAATCCTGTGCTCGTCGATCTGCAAGTGTGTCGGCTGCAAGAACTTTGAAGAGAGCCCCGAGCGCAAGACCCTGATGCACCTGGCCGATGCAGCAGAGGTGAGGGTCCAGCAACAGACAGCCGCCCGCACAAAGCTCTCCTCACAGCTGCAGGATTACCCAACCAAGACCAAGGAGTTCAGTGATGCAGGGGAGAGGTGAGCACTGGTAGATTTGATTAGTGGTGATGTGGCATCTTTTTGTTTGTTTGTTTGTACCATCTCAGGATATCATCACATTCTACTGTCATAAAGTGCCAGTCAATACACAGTTTGATATTGTCGCACCTCATACAGTAGATATTGACCGCCCCCCCCCCAAAAAAAAAGAACAACAACCAAAAAAAAAAAAAAAAATACTGTAAACGCTGATATTTTGCGATGAGGAACTCAAGAACAGAATCTTGAATTTTGGCTGTGCAATTGCATTATGCTCATATATTTTCATCCATCCACAGAAAAGTTTTGCTGCGTGATCCATTTTAATTTACAGCCTGCACAGAATCTACGAGTACTGCACACACACATGTGCTCAAATGAATTCTACTAGGGCACATGCATGCACACACACACACACACACACACACTCACACACACACTCATGTACCATGGAGGCACCACTGACGAAGCCCATATTTAAACCAATTCAAAATGTGCAGAGAAAAATGTGAAAATATTTTTTGCGTGTTCTAGAATATTGCACTAGCCAGAAGTAGCATGAAATATGGGGCCTTAATTGTACATTTTCATCTTCTTGAGAATGCATGGTCAAATTTTCACCAAACTTGACAGGTATTGTTGCGTGGGTGATAGAATATGTATGGGCACAATTCCCCACCTGGGATAGGTAGGGGGGAACTGGAGCACAATGCCGGAAAGGGGGTTGGGGGGAGAGACAGACAAAACCCCAAAATTAAGGAATCTTTTCAAGTCTGCTTTTCTCAAATTGTAAGCAATAAGCTATGATAGTGCTATGTGTAATTGTCCCCGCCGAACGAGTTCGAGCAGGGGACTATGAAACGGGCTCCGTACGTGTGTGTGTCCGTGTGTCCGTCCGTCCGTGTGTCCGTCCGTGTGTGCGTCCGTGTGTGATCAAAATGTTCAAAATGCTACTCCTTCGCCATTTCTAACCCAATTTTGATTCTGTTTGCTTTATATGATAGCACTACATGGGAGCTTTGAAACTTCTGTACAGAATTTCAGTTGTGACCTTTGACCTTGACCTTTGACCTATATTGTACATTTTGCTTCAAAATGCTACTCCTTCGCCATTTCTAACCCGATTTTGATTCCATTTGCTTTATACGATGGCACTAGGTGAGGGTTTCAAACCTTCTACACAGAATTTTGACCTTTGACTTCTTTGACCTTTGACCTTGATTTTTGACCTATATTGTACATTGCCTACAAAATGCTACTCCTTCGCCATTTGTAACCCGATTTTGATTCCGTTTGCTTTATGTGATGGCACTAGGTGAGGGCTTCAAAACTTCTACACAGAATTTTGACCTTTGACTTCTTTGACCTTTGACCTTGATTTTTGACCTAGATTGTACATTTTGCTACAAAATGCTACTCCTTCGCCATTTGTAACCCGATTTCAATTCCGTTTGCTTTAAGTGATGGCACTAGGTGAGGGCTTCAAAACTTCTACACAGAATTTTGACCTTTGATTCCTTTGACCTTTGACCTTGATTTTTGACCTGTATTGTACATTTTGCTACCAAATGCTACTCCTTCGCCATTTCTAACCCGATTTTGATTCCGTTTGCTTTATGTGATGGCACTAGGTGAGGGCTTCAAAACTTCTACACAGAATTTTGACCTTTGACCTTGATTTTTTTACCTATATTGTACATTGGCTACAAAATGCTACTCCTTCGCCATTTCTAACCCGATTTCGATTCCGTTTGCTTTATGTGATGGCACTAGGTGAGGGCTTCAAAACTTCTACATAGAATTTTGACCTTTGACTTCTTTGACCGTTGACCTTCATCTTTTTACCTATATTGTACATTTTGCTACTAAATGCTACTTCCGGCGGGGACATATATTACGCACCGCGTAATTTCTACTTTTCCTTGTTTAGATTAGAGACTGCATGGAAGGTGAATTTGCAATACTCGGGTGTGCGCAAGACCCCCAGGTATTTTTTTAACTTGTGCAAATTTGTTAGAAATAACCAATTCCATCTGAAATTTCTCAAACATAGGAAAATGGAGAAAAAATCAAGAGTTACCAGTTGAATGAGGACAAGGCGATAATTTCTACGGCAAAAATATCACAGGACTTGATTGGTGATTGGTAGTTGACCTTTGCCCTCATAGGCATACAGTAAATCATTAGGAGTACTGATGGAGTGAGATTTTCTCCCTTCTTCTCCTCAGATTGCCTTTCTCCTTCATCACCAAGGAGGTTGCCGAGGCAACGCTGCAGTGTCTGATGGCCCAGGCCGATGAGAGCGAGAGGAGCAGTCACCCTTCAAATCTGGCCGAGTCCCTCATCCTGGAAGAATTCGGCCGATGCATCCTACAAGTGATCCACTCAGCAAGTAAAACTAAAGGTGGGCTATTATTACATGAAGAAGTTAGTCGGGATGGGTAATATTGCTTGATCAGAATCTGACATGTCCACATCCACTCAGCAAGTAAAACTGAAGGTAGGATATTATTACAGGAAGAAGTTAGTGGGGATGGGTGATATTGCTTGATCAGAGTTTACATGTCCACATCCAACACAGGAATTTAACCTCCGTGGTACATTTGAGAAAGATTCTGAGCATCATTCAAAGTGGATTGATTGTTGAGGTGTCTTTTCTTCAGGTGATCCAGTATGAAGGGATCACACCAGTCCCCAGTAATAGACTGAATGATTGTAGGAACATATATGGAGACTTTGTCACAAAAGTGCCAGTGTGACTCGTAGAATAATTACAGTGGAGGAGAAATAAAAAGACTCAACAAATTATTAACAAATTTAAACAAGTGTAGGGTAATAAGTGCAATGTTTACTTTCTTAACACTTTGTATTGAGAATTAGGTATACACTTGTATATGTGGAGACATCATTTGGCAGTATGCATAGTCTTGTCCTATTTTCACTATGTGTGTTTGGGAACTAATCCAAAAGTTTGGTTTACAAATTAGTTATATTGATCAGACTTGAAAGAAATAGTCATGCCAGTTTCTGCCACACATTGAAAATATCAGACATAAAGATCTTGCTTACCTAACAGAATTCAGGGAACAGTAAGATTGTTTGCTGTACACAGCAAGTAGGCCATGGTACATCTGATTTGTGCTTGCCTTGGTATCAGGCAGTGCAAGTGACTTTCCATATTAAAGCAAATCATAAACCAGTATACAAGAAAACATATGAAAGTATAGTGTTACACAATACCATGCAATGTGTCACATGATTTGCAAAATCTAGTAAAAAACTGTATATTACCAGTTGCACTGATTTCTTCTTATATTTGCTTGTCTTTGCAGGAATGAATCCAGAGTAAGTCCATGCATTTTAGCAAATGCAGCATCAGACAATTTTCTCAAAGAGATGGCAGCATGATTGGAAATGGAGGCAAATGATACAGAATTATTATCTGTAACTACCAGGAACCTCGTCAACATTACGAGGACAGGAGTACATATCACTGGACATGATTTCCTCAGTATCCCTGTGCCTGATTAGGATTAGAGTTCATGTACCCGCGTGCTGTTGACAAGTTCATGTAGGAAAATGTGTAAATGTGGAATATTTCTTGCAGCGGAAATACCGAGAGAAATTTGCACATTTTTTTACAAAGTTAACATCAAGACACTAATATGAAGCTCCTGTGCACTATGATAATTGTCTCTGCAATTTCAAATACAAGTCATGCCATACCCATTGGCTGAGCTCAAAGGAAAAACCAATCGAGGAGCCCTGACTACAAATTGAAGAAACTTAAATGCACTGAAATTTCTTTGTGTACAGTACTCTACGAGGAGGTCGTCTGTTATAGCACTGGTCTCGTACACACTAATGCTGGGTTCCCACTGCCGTGCGATCTGCTATGCACGTCACACTTGGCCATAGGTAGCTGATCGTGGAATTTTTGTTTATGTCTATCACAATTGTGCCACGATTGAAATCATGGTCTGAATTGTGGAGAAATTACGGTGATTGTATCAGATCTTATCAGATCTTGAGGTCAGTCTCAGCAGTTGCCTTGATCGAAGGCAATTTTTGAACTCTCCAATACAATCATTGCAATTGCTATGACTGACTTCAAGATCTGAAACCACGATTCAGACCACAATTTCAATTGTGATGCAAATTATGATATAGACTTAAACAAAACTCCATGATCGGCTACTAATGGTCAATTGTGGCATGCATAGCTTATTGCATGACAATGGGAAACCAGCATTAGGTAATATGTTGCTTGATCACTTGAGATAAACAGGGAAATGGTGAGATTGTACTCCTACGTATGTACATGATATGAAAATGGAAAGAATCTTTCCATGGGGCTTTGTATGTCACATTCTCATGATCTTCTAGCATGTGAAACATGTGATGAGAATAAGCTTCTCCAGTGAGTATATTTGAGGGCCCACACCTGAAGATGGGAATGAATTGTTTATATGGCTTGTTACAAGAACAAATCTGCTATTACAGTGTCTTTGTGCAGATGTAATGCAGAGCTGCCAAGGTCGTTCCTGTTTGTGCAGGAGGCTCTCAGATAATCTGAATGTTTATCTTGTCATGTCCAGCAAGAGCATGTTAAAGGGATGGTGTAGTTTTGGTTGTGATGGGGGATTCAGCTTTCAACTTTTTGCAAGATGATTAGGAAGCACTTATGAAATTTGAAAGAGCATACAATCCCAAGAGGAATTTGAAGGTCATTTGATGAAAAATTTATTTTGAAATGGATTAGATATTCAGAAACAAAGAGATCCTAACAAAAGCAGGGATGCCAAGTTCAAAAAAATTTTATGAGTGAGATTTTCATGACTCGGCATCTCGGCATGCGAATGTGCGCGCGAGCAAGGGTGTGGGAGAGGTTTTTCCCCCCTGTGGCCTCCCACGGTAGGGAGCTTTTTCAATTTTTAGCTCTTAATGGTGCGATCAGGTGCATACTTAAGTGACTATTTTTTACTTATTTTGAAAGACAAAAGGGAAATATACCTTCAATTGCAACTATCACTTTAATCTTTTGAGCTGTGCTCATTATTAGGGCATATAGGCCAATGTTCCAGACTTCGCCCGATGTGTGAGAAAAATAGGTGTCATGCGTGAGATCGTGAGATGGCCCCTAAATGCTTGAGTCTCACACAGAATGCGTGAGACTTGGTAGCTCTGTAAAAGGTGGGACCCACCTTTTATTAGGACCATTTTGTTGTACTTTGTGTTTGGGTATGTGAGTCATTTCAAAATCAATATTCAGCAAACAAATTTTGAATACCTCTTAGAATTGTATGCTCTTTCATATTTCATAAGTGGCTTCTAACAGTCTCGCAAGAAGTTAGTATCTGATTCCCCCATCTCAACTGAAACTATACCATCCCTTTAAAGTCTCCCTGAGTTCAGATCATATTGGCCCATTGATATGCATGTGATACACAAGTATCTCCCTGATGCTCTTTGAGATCTCCCTTACTGTATTGAGTAAATGTTGGCAGCCCTAGTAATGTTCATAGCTTGGGATTCATAAATCGTATGCAAAAAAACTTCCCTTCTGACAATACCAATCTGACATTGTGACCTTTCAATTACCCACAGTGTGACCAGATAAAATCTTGGCCTTTGTTATTATAATTATCTATGGTGAAGAGAGGATGAGATCATTCACCAGAAGTTTAATTCCTGAAAGACAAGCAATATCATTTCAATAGCAAAGCTTATTGACTCTTTGTGTACCGCTTTTGCACACTCGACTCAGTTGGCGCTTGCCAACTTCGCATATTTTGCTTAAACACACATCAGTGCACAAACCAATCGATAAATCACAACGTACCACACTACATTGAAAGCGTCACACACGCTTCCATTTCTCGTGAATATTTACATCACGGCAAAGTGTCAAATTTTTCTCTTTACAACTTTTCTGATAGAAGCATGAATGCTTCTATGAAAATGTACATGGCTTTGTAGGACACAGAGTGTTTTTCAAAAGAACTCATGCATTGTGGCCTCAGAAAAATGCGGCACGCTGTGGGTTTATACCGTAGCACACAAAGAATTTAACCCTATCATAAAAGTGTAGTTGTCTATATTTCTATAAACCCTACTATAATTGCGTGATTTTGTTAAATTCGGTGTATAAGATTGCATTATTGTATTATCATTGTTTGTTTGTGAAAGTTTAGGAATAAGGCATTCAGAATGCAATTCATGGACAGTGATGTCTAATTGATAAACAAGGTAAAACAGAAGATGTTGAGTGTTTCTTGAATGTAATAAATATACTTGGAAGAAGTGTCTTTTAGTTGTCATCAGGAGACTCAGAGAAGATAGCAAAACTCTTTCTGTTCCTACAACGTGATACACTTTGCACTTGGCAATTTTTCCAATTCCCACCAGATCTGTCTCTCAGGTTGGGTTCGATACCTCAATAAGAAGATGCATGTCAGCTCAATTTTCTTGTGCATTTTGTAGGGATAAAAGAGAATGACTTTCATAGTGAAATCTGTGAATGCTTTAACGAGTGTTTTTAATGACCTTCTGATAGCTGTTGTACTATGGCAGTTAGCTTCTGTGCACCAACACAGTCAATCATGTAACATTATAATGCATTTACTACCATATATGCTTTCATGTTGTAGAGGCCTTTTCTTATCAAAGTCCTTAGCAATTGTTTACACATTAAGGTTACTACCTTAGATATTTTGACTCTACCTACCCCACAAAACAAGACAAAACAAAACAAAATATCTGATTGCACACAATGTCAGTGGCATTAAAAAAAGAATAGTGCACTAGATGACTTTGTCAGACTTTCCAGATGTTTGGTTCATAAATGAGAAATTAAAAGCATTCCTCTCGAGTTCTGATAGCAGTTTCATGTACCTGCATTGTTAAAATGATTGAGATTAACCGTATTATTTAGTCCATGCCGTCAATCCCTCGTTTGAGGCGAGACCCCACTTCCACGAAGCTGATGGGGTGCTATACCTCGCTAAAGATTGTTCGTTTGGGAGTTGGGAGTCGAAGTATTTGTCCATTGCAAATTAACTTTCTGCTCAGGCGTGACAAACCTGGAGGCCAAGCCAGGGTTTAATGACTCAAGCAGCTGTCATATTATGTAAGAGCATGATAAGGATATCTGCCTGTGGCAGACCATTCAAAGTGAACTCAATTTTCTCTATCCTTTCTAAAGTTTTCAATTTTATATTCTATTGAGAAATTCTATGGTCATCCATTTTACATTTCGAACGAAAAAAATTGACCCGTAAATAACGAAAATACAGGAATAAGAAGAGCATTCCCAGTTTGCCGGTGCTGACAATGTGTAATGCACACGTACACACACGTACACACACACACGCACCATGGAGCTACATAGCCCATGCCAAAACGAAAACAATCTCCTCCTCTCGCGGTGCCCCCCCCCCCCCCCCCCCCCCCCCCCCCCCGTGGCGCTGTGGTGATGACTGATGCTTAGATTAGGCCAGGGTCAAGAAACAGGTGTTTTATATCTTTGGTTATTAAGTCATTGATTGCCAAGATATACACTGGCATTATTTACGGGGGTGTAGCCTCTTCAAACGAGAGATTTGCGTCATGCCATATTTGAAGCTGCCATTAATTTAATTTTCTTTCTAGTGAAGTGTGTTTAACAACACCATGTGATGGAATGTAGAAAGGCACTGTAACGAAGACAACTACTTTTTTGACCTAATACATGTAGTGCTGATAATGATAATGATAACAAATGATATGGACTAGCCTTGAGGGGGATACTGTTTTTACTGTAAAACCAGAACCATTTATAGCATGAAACATGTGCAAATTGCCACTTGGATTCAGTGCATTGCATTTAAAAAAAAAAAAAAAAAAGCAGTGCATTTCACTTTTGCAAATCTTGGCTTCTCACAAAATTATCAGTAGTGTCCTGCACACAAAAATCTGTGGTTTTACAGTATTGCCTGAAGTAGAATCACTTCTATTGGTTGCACTTGTAGCAAAGAGTATGTGTGCTTGTAACCAGAGTTTGTGTAAGAACAAGCATTCACGCAACATACAAGACGAAAAAACTCCAGTTTATTGCCATCTATTTTACATGCTAAATTTCATTGACTTTCGTCAGTAAGAAGAGACTCTTGCTTTTGGCATGACTTCCATTTTCTTTACAGAACTCTTTGCATCAAATCCGATACCCTTGATCTAGAGATGTATGGCTTTGTTAGTCTTTTGTATGATCACACTATGATGTTGTACTCGTGATAAAGACTTTTTCCAGTGGCATTTCACATACTTGGAATATTTACCATCTAGAAGTGTATATTTCTGTGACTTGTCTATGAAGTGTAATGTTGCTTTGGTAACAAAGGGCTTGTACAATAATATGCAAGCCCAGTTTGTACAGCTGAAAAATAATGTAAATAACTACCAGATGTAAATAGTTATGAGAATCTAACTTTATTATGTGAATGGAAATGTACATGTACTCTTATCGGGGCAATTTTTGTAGATCCTATATATATGAGGAAAGGAGAATAGGCAAATCAAGTGTCTGGTAAATTTTTGAGAAGATTTGAGAGCAGGCATACAGATATTTTCAGGCATTGACCATCTTGGTAGAGAATTTTTGTCCTTCGCATTCAGATATGTCCTGTTGTGTTATCAGAATTGTGTGTACCATTCCCCTGTTCACTCGGCTAATATTCAGAGCATCCTAAACCCATCTTCGAGTCCAACAAGTTGTTGAAGTGAGTCTCGTCCACGCCAGTTTTGCTTCGCTACTTGGCTATAATCGGATGTGCAATGTTGCAGGAACTTGTTTTGGAACCATCCATTTACTCTATGCATGTCCTCATATAAATTCTGTAACAGTAGTTATTGGGTAATCTTAAATGAATTTACCCTCACCAGACATGAGACATCAGAGCAGTTCAATGTATGAGACTTTTGATATGTAAATAAACCTGTTGTGTTTACTCTGCCTCACATTTTTAACTTGTACATTTACTCAATGAATAGACGTAAATTACTAGTCCTCATGGTATGTGTGTGCTGTTGCCTGTATCACTCAGTGTATTCTCCATAGACTGTTGTTTGTATGGCTCTAGATATGGCATAGGCTTGGGAGGCAAAGCATATCTATGGCAGGATTCCTTCTCTCAAGTTCATTTGTTTTTTTGTTATTTTGTCATTATGATGCTCAAATATTGGATTGCAGAAAGAAAGTGGGCATGTGGTCAGCTCAGTGAGAGACGACACTGCATGGAATTTAAGTACATGGCACACTTTCATAGATCCCAAGTTCTGGGAAGCATACCGATTTTCAACAACAGCTGTCAATGACAGCGTAGGTATCAAATATAGAGGAGATAAATGTGCTGCATTGTTGTGCAAATCTCTATGATCACACTCATGCTGCATGTGTACATGGGACTGATGTAGAGATAGTACAGTTTCCGAATGTTTGTTGTGGCCTATCCTCTTTTCAAGACAAGGCGACCAATGTCAACAAAGAGATTCTTATATCGGGCAAGCCATTGACACTTAGCCCAATGCCCACTGTGCGACCTGAGCCTGCAAGCTGGTGCGAGCTGTATGGGGCGCCAAGTGTCGCATGGCCTATTTCGTTACAAAATGACTGATTTCGTAACGAAATAGGCTATGCAACGCTTAGCACCCCATACACATTTCGTTACGAAATGACTGATTTCGTTACAGAATAGGCCATGCGACACTTGGCGCCCCATACAGCTCTCGCCAGCTCGCAGGCTCAGGTCGCACAGTGGGCATTCGGCTTAACAAAATGGTTGTCTAGTTTCCAGCTGCACCTAATATGAATGATGCGATCTGGCTTCTTGGTGTTTTTACAGGCTCCAAATTCAAATTGACTGCAATGCTGAGAGTAAGTTGAGTTCATTAGGTGTCACAAAATTAAGATAACTGTTCCCATAAATTCAATCAATGGGGTTGTTAAACCTGAACAATTTCAAAGAAATTTGTGTGATGAGGTGATAGGAACTAAAGTTTATTTCAGAGTAGCATATGTCAACTTTCATGTCAACACAACCATGTATTTCCTGTTTAAGACTACTTTCCCATGCTTCTCTGTACTACATCAGATTTCAGAGCATCAAGGTGCTCATCTCTTAATGTCAAGTTTGAAATTATGCAAAAGATGAAAGAGTGCGTGAGCCGTTGTTTACACCAACTCAGTTGAGAAAAAAAGGTGCATGTAATAAACAGTGGGGTCATTCACAAGTATTCAGGAATTCACACAATGCCATAGGAATTACTAACTGATGATGATGAACATGGGAAATGTGAAACACAGGCTGGTGTTTCAATTCAAGGCAAAAAAGGCTATGCTATCGGCTAGAACTTACGCACACTTGAAAATGCTTACGGCATTCTTCGGGTTCATTTTGGGGGATACGAAATGAATATGCCACATAATTTAGCATTACCATAATGATATGATTTCAATTTTGATTGCATTTTCAATTTCAGTAATCTATTACCATGCCTTCCTGGCATACAGAGCATGACCTTTCCATTGCGGGTGAAAAAAAAAAAGAATTGGAGAATTTCATTACACAAAATCGTTTTCGCCAGTACTCATTCCCATTGTTCATGAGTGCGTTTTAAATGTACACATAGGAAATCATCCAATATATTGGGACGCTCTATATATAGCTGGTGGATGAGAACTGTTACAAATTCTTGATGACATCATTGCTTGCAGAGTTGTAGCACAAATGGTGGTATTACTCTTGCTCTACTGAACGTATGCAGTGATTCAGGAATATGAGCTTTTTTTTTCTTTCCCTTTCAAAGTTCTTTTTTTTTTCTTTATACGATAATATTGTGTTGCACATAGAGCAACTAGTGTACTTGCAAGACCAAAGCTGAGTAAACAATGTAGCTTCTGTCTGTGCAACCACTAATGATATGACATAAAACTTTCAACCAAAGACTTTTTTTCTGAGGTTGAAATGTCTAAGACGATACAGGTGCTGGTTCACGTTGAAAACTCACAAGTGAGAATAAATGTCGACACACATGCTGTACTTCATATATTAACTCCCAGCCATAAAGGGTAATTGTTGCCAGTGATGGGGGTAGAGATAATGACCCCTGTGCTCAGGAAGGCAATGAAACAGGACATGATTAAATTTGATTTGATGTGTGATGAATTTATGTGATACAAGTCTGATGAGGTTCATGAGCCTGCAGTCTATATGAAAAAAAAAAGTGAATATGAAAAAGTATGTAAAATCGATATGAATCCTTTTTTGGACTTGACAATGGTGTAAATTCATGCAATGTCTCATGTACCATCATCACTTAGGAATCCCCAATATAAATGCCCTAGATAAAGATGATGTAGTCAGCAAATGTAATTGAGACTTGGATAACAAGCTCTTTGTAACTTTTTTGATATTGATATATCCTGTGATTTCAAAAGTTTTGCCATTATAGTGACATTTTTTTTTTTAGTCATTGGACTTCATTTCTTTGTAACCCCACATTCCTTATAAGTAAAGCTTTCCAATTTGTCTGCACAAGGCAATCCTCATATCAGTCCCACCCATTTTTTTTTTTTTTTTTTGACAAGCTGTTTTCAGCTGCGTAAGTTTGGAGCATTTTAACACTGCAAGGTCCAAGGACTTATCTGCAGTTCACTTGTGGTTCCTAGCTGACAATTTGTAACCCAGATGAAAAAAAAAGAGAAAAAAGTTGTCCTTATCTTCTTTTTACATATTTAGCAGTCCTTCAGTTTGATCTTTTCAGAGCTTTTTTCCCCTCCTTTTTGATGAACTTGAGAAAAAAATGTGAATGAGCCTCGTTTAAGATATATGATCTATATAAAGCTCTGTTGTCACAAGGTTGAAAATGCTTGTACTGTATCTCACACGCATCCTGTCATTCAATAGATCCAATTGTGAAGAAATTAATGCTACCAGTAGCATCCTTTGTCTTTGCTATGTGATTACATGTAGTTAGATCATATGATTAAGGAAGTTATAGTTGTAGACTTCATGTATTGGTGAGAAGTGTGGACCACATGGTAAAATAGATTCATGTGTATGAATGTTATACATTGTATACAGACCCAAATGCCTTATGATATCCTGAAATGTTATGTAAAATGCATATATGGTTATGCTATAAACTATTTATCATACATTTACAGAAGATACTTACAAACTCCCACCCCAAATAAGCCTTAGGTGCTTTCACAAGACCTTGCCAGAGACAAAAGGTGTAATTTTGGATATTGTTATTTCAGGCAAGGTTCTCTCTGGGGAAGCTTTGCTAATACAGCTTTAACATGCACCAGCTAACCAATACACCCCACTGCTAATGTTAAAGGTTGCCTATGTCAATAAGTTTCTCATCTGTGTGAATTGTGTTCTATCATTATCAGTCTGAATCATTGTCATTGTCATTTTATCCCATCTGTACAGCATGTAACTTCCTGCAGTTCTCATAGTATTTTTTTCTTTTTGTATCTTTGAATGAGAAGCTTGTTGGTTCCTTGAAGCAACTAGTGCCACTATACCAAGCTTAGATTTTTGAGCTGTATCATACAGTGCATATTTGGGCACCCTTTCTACTGTGTTGAATTTGATTGAAAATATATTAAAAAAAGACATTTTTCTGACTTGGAATTTGTGTGACGAGTTTGGTGTTGTGATGGTACAATTGTCAAATTCTGTGTCGGATGGGATATGTATTGGTTCAGGGTAAACATTGCTATAACAATGACTTAAAGGGATGGTACAGTATTGTTGGAGATGAGAATTGGGCTTTTAACTTTTTTTGTGAGATACCAAGAAAACAGTTGTGAATAATAGTACAGAACATACCATTTTAAGAGGAATTCAAAGTTGATTTGATGAAAATCGTGTTTGAAATGGCTGAAACATCCAAAAGCAAAGTAAAACAAAGCGATTGTAATAAAAGGTGGGTCCCACATTTTATTAATATTAGGAGTGCACTGTTTTGGATATCTCAGCTATTTCAAAACCAATTTTCATCAAATAAAAGAATTCCTCAGGGAATTACATGCTCTTTCATATTACATTTCATAAGAGGTTTCTCATCTCACCAAACGAAAAAAAAAAAAACAACAACAACAAACATGTTAGAAACCTGAAGTTAGGTCTCAATCAAAATTATATGATCCTTTTAAAGGCCTTTGTATACAATTAACTTTTAATTAGAATCAGGTATTTCTGTACTCAGTATGTCAGTCCCCCCCCCCCCCCCCAACTGACAATCGGAGGCTTACTAGTATCTGAACGATCCCCAAATTGCAAACATTTCAGCGTTCCATGGGTTGTGGTGAGTTTCGAGGAAATCTGAGCAGACAAGCTCCAGAGACTCGCACCAAGACCCACCAAAGGCGATGCCAATGCCAGAAAAGACCAGAACCCTGGACTCACGCTAACCCCGTCCGATGACTGTTAAAACATCGGACACTCGACAGACTGTCATAGGACGTCGACTGGACACGCCCGACCACACGAATCTGATGTACGTCAGACTGACTCGACACTTACCAGACTGACTTGACAATTATCCAAAACTGACTCGACTTGCGACCGGCGATGGCAACCGATAACGAACCAAGGAGATTCAAGAGATGGAGTTCCAAATGGCTAACATTATAATCAGCCAGCTGTCAGTTTTCTGTTGATGCACAAAAGAATTTCTGAGGTGAATTCGTGCCTTTGATGATCGGGGTTCGATGCCGCCGTTTCTCTCAGCAATCTGGAGATTTTTTTTTTTGGACTCTAACGTAATGTCGTGTATATTTTGCGTGTTCACTCATTAAACGAAGTGAAACTTCACCTAATGATTGTGATTAGACCATACTAATATGAAACAAAATTTAACCCCGTTCTGAAATACACTGTATGTGCAAAAGTTTAGATCTGAACTGCATGAAGTGAAAGTATTTGAAACTGTACTCTCCTGGAAATCATTTTTCCGATTAATTTCTACGAATGAAACTTATATGGTATAATCTTCCATAATAGTGCTTTATAAATTGATATGCCAGATTAGTGTCCAAGACAATCATGTCTAGTCTAGTGATTTTGATACGCTGTAGTTATTTTGGCCGCTTAATGTTTGCACAATTTCTTTCGCTCATCCCCGTGCCCAGTATATTATATACAATATTTTAAGTAGCTATGACAAAAAGCAATTCCCATCACTAAGATACAGTTTCTTTGATAGAGAGTGGCTTGTCATTAAAGGGCGTATCACACTGGAGGAGACGTCGCCGCGTCGTGCAACTCAAGAGACAAAAAAAAAAGAAGAAAAGAAAAACGGCTTGCACGCGCTCTCATCAAGGAGACCCCACAGCGACTTGCAAGATGTCTCCAAACAAGATGATTATTCGTCCAGAAGTCACGGAGACGTCTCCTCGACAACCCCGGAAAGTCGCCAAAGATTCTTCCGCAAAGTCGGAAACGTCTCGGAGACCTTGTGAATAATTAGTTTCCGCGACTTGGCCGCGACCGAAACGTCGCGCAGAATGTCGCGGACGCGTCTCCGCGACGAGCTGGAGACTGGAAAGAATCTCTGAAGAAATCTAAAATGTTCGATTTTCTCGCGACTCTCTGGAGACTCGGCTATATTCCAGGAGACGTTGCGGATACGTCTCGTGACTATCATAGGGAGATTCAGTCACCACCAGGTCACCAATTAGTCTCAGCATAATGAGATAGCCCAAGGAGGTTCGAGAGATGGAGTTACAACTGACTATAATTATTCAATCAGCTGTCAGTTTTCTATGGACGGACAAAAGAATTCCACAGGTGCATTTGTGCCTTTGATGTTCCATGCTTGAAGCCGCCATCTTTCTGAGCAATCTGAACATAATATAAAGTGTTTGAAATTTTACCCTCATGGAAAGCCGGTTTTATCACTTTTCTCCTTATTTCCGCCAAATGAAACTAATATGGTATCAATTTCAAGTATAGTTCTTTATAAATTAATACGTCAGATTAGCGTACAGACACGTACAGTCGAGTAATTTTGATATCTATTTTAGTAATATTTGAACAATTTCTACTCGCGCACCCCCGTGCCTTTACCATTGTCTACCGCCCATTGTTTGTAAGTAGGGATAGCGAAAAGTAATTGAACCATCACAAAGACATATCCTCCTTGGAAAGTGGCCGGTGATTACAAGATGTAATGAGACACGAGTCAATTGTCTTCGCATCTGAGCGGCAGATCCAGTTTGACACATACTTCAAATATTTTTGAGTGGCGGCTTCGAGCATGGGATCAACGCGAATAAGACTGTTGTGACTCCATTTCTCGAACCTCCTTGGATAGCCTATACATGTATCATTCATAAAGACATACCCTCCAGGCAGGGTACGGGTATGACTTGACGGCATCCTTGCCTATAAGTTGTGCTTATTCAGTTTCAAAAATCTGCTTTCTAATAACGACCACGTGAGGAGTAGCTCTGCGTTTAAGAGCAGATGCTTGTCTGTACACTTCATTAATCCTTGTACGCATTTCCTGGTATAGTCAATACATGTAGGCCTTCTATATACCTTCGCGCAACTGAAATTCGATTTCTGAACACGAAATTTTATAACCAGGGCATTAGAAAAACCTACTTATATGCACACTGTCTAAAACATATTCATTATCATGATGTTCATATATAGCCTAATTCGTTATTATTAACTACTTCTGGTACAAACAAACAAAGCAAACAATAATGTACATGCGTGGATCACTAAAATATTAATCCAAACTCATAAGAGTAATCGGTACTGTCTGACGCCGATTGCAGCTTTAGAAAGTGATTCTCAAATAACAAATATCAATATTCAACAATCATAGCATTACCCGAAAACCAAGTGAATCAAAAACAAAACAAAAATAAAAAACAAGGAAAATTAGTATCTCATTTCATGCCGAACTTATTAAGCCGGGCTATTTAGGTATTTAGAGCAGGAGGGGAGCGGGACCTCCCAGTCCCCATTTAGATCTCGACCGTCGACTGCGCGATCACTATTGAAAATTGAAACATACGTTGCCTGTGACGTAATCTAAAGAAATTAAAAGTTTATTTTCAAGAAATTATCATTTTTGCTAGATTATGTTATTTATGTATAAACTCAGACTATTTGCTATAAATCCCTAAACTAAGCTCAAACAGGTACATTTGTGTGTGTGTGTGTGTGTATATATATACATGTAGATGTTCGTTCTATAAGTGTTATTGCAAATGTGAGTACTACACTAAAAACATTGTGCCGTAAAAAGAAAAAAAAAGAATCTTGAGTACTTTATTGGTTTTCAGAATTTTTATGTATTTCTTTATTTTTCGATGAAATTTGTCAGCGGCATTGTTGCAAGCATGAATATAATATAATTGTATTAATTGATTTAAATCAATGAAACCAAAATAATCATGCTTTTATGAAATTTTGACCGTATAAGCACAGTATGCATTGAACTATACAAGAATTCACTTTTTGAGCATTTTTTTTGTGTGTGTGTGTGTGTGTGTGTAACGTGCATGGTCATATCTATGCATAACCTTAATTCGGAACCGCAAATTTGGTGTCAAAAGATTTGAAAGACTTGAAAGAAAAAATTCATAAAACATCGCGGTGATGGCTTTTTGCAATGGCGACACACCGCGCGGAAGGTCGGGGGACCTAGTTAGGGTCAACATAATATTATCATACACCCATTAAAGATAACCAACCCCTAAGAAAATTGTGGATTGAGTGAAAGCAGCGACATTAGTAGAACACATCAGTGGAAAGTTTGAGGAAAATCGGACAATCGATGTAAAAGTTATGAAAGTTTTGGTGTTGGAACCGCTGGATGAGGAGACTGCTTGAGGTTTTGACTACGTTTTTGAGCTGCTTGCATTGGTAGTTGAGGTCGTCTTAAATTTTCGAATTAAACGTTTAGTGATCTGCCTCATTGACGTATAGACCCTACTAATGAATTGAATTTAAAATGACAGTATATAATGATAACGGCCTGTATAGTATTGTAAATAAAAAGGGATAAAGAGAACTTGAGCATAAACCTGAAAACTGCACTATACTTGACATCTGCGTGAGCAGAGTTTGGGAAAAAGATGGCAATTTTGAAGGGTGTTAATTCATTCACGCCCGGCGCCACGTTTTTAAAAGTGTTCTTCTGTGAACGACATTACTGTATAAAGAAAATACAAATAAAGAAAATTCAAGATTCTTTAGTTTTCTAGCACGATTAGCACTTGACTAACCATTTTCAGAAAGCAGAGGAAATAATTATATCAGTTTCAATTTGATGGAATGCGTAATTTTCATGGTTTTTTTTGTGTGGAATTCCCTTTATATTTTCTTGAAGGCAGAGGTATACTTCTAACTTTGTGGGACTCTACCAGTAGATTGAGCTGCTTGCATTGGTAGTTTAGGTCGTCTTAAATTTTCGAATTAAATGTTTAGTGATCTGCCTCATTGACGTATTGGCCCTTATACTAATGAATTGAATTTAAAATGACAGTATAGGCAGAGCTACCAGGTCTCACGCATTATGAGTGAGACTCAAGCATTTAGGGTCTGTCTCACGCATGACACCCATTTTTCTCACGCATTGTGAGCATAGCTTAACAAAGGATAAAGCTAGTGAGAGTTGCAATTGAATTGGCATACACTGTATTTCCCTTTTGTTTTTCAAAGTAAGTAAAAAATAGTCACTTAAGTATGCACCAGCTTGCACCATTTAGAGCTAAAAATTGAAAAAGCTCCCAACCGTGGGAGGGTGGACACCCTCCTCCCACACCCTCCCCTCACTCACTCGCTCACGCACATGCGCCAAGATGCTGATCGAGTCATGAAAATCTCACTCATAAAAATTTTTTGAACTTGGCATCTATATATGGTATAGGCCCTATAGGGCCTATGACCTATGCCATGAAATAAAATGTTTATTATTCGACACAAAACTTCTTGTGGGTGCTTCTTTTTCTTTTAAAGCGAATGTAGGCCAACATCAAATTTATATTGCTTTGGACTAAAAACACACGTTCACATGACTATAAAGATTCACTTTGAAATCTGCAGTTATTTCAACATTTACAGAGCATAAAGTTAGAGACACTTGACAAAATGTTCGTATGTGTAGTAGAAATCAACAATGAAGATCGCCTTTTTCTATCTCGCCAGGGAGGGGAGAGATTGGGTCCTATTTATTGTAATGTGATTCAAACCACAAAATCACCAGAATATCGAATAGATTGTAAGACAAAAATGAGATGAACGTATAGATGAATAAAACATCGATACTGTATGGTCGTGAGCGAGAATGTCGGGCAGTTGAATTTGAGACATTATTGCGCTGGCAGTGCGAAACCCGATAGCAGATAGTAAATACAGTACATTGTAAATTCGGTTTGTTTACGAGCTGTCACCAGCAGCACACAGTTCAACCACCTGACCTAAGCAACGATCCACTATGGAGGCCGTATCATTATTCTTCAAAGTTACTCTTCCTGAATACCTCAAGGCTCTACCCATTCCAGAGACACTTGCCGGACTTTTACAACTCACAGGTAAAGATAACATGTCTGGCCTACAGTCAGATTCGACACCTGCAATTGGTGGTCGCCAACCAAAGTCAAGGAGGTACTGTACTAGGCGAGCCTATATACCTCCTTGCCAAAGCGCACCGCCACCGGCACCAGGGACGCGAAGCCACCTCCCTGCTTTGTATCACCCAGCGAAGATGGGTGGGCGGAGAAGGCAGGAGCCCCTCGCTCTGTGCCCCGTACTCCTCCGGTGATCCGTTGAAAAGACTGAAATTGATTATTGTGTTGGCCACTTGTGGGTTCAGTGAGCTAAATATAGTGCACACCTACTATACATTTCTATTTTCTAAGTGCAGTTGCCACCACCACACAAATGTTTTTATAATCAACGATCAGGAAGTACGTACTGAGTACGTACACGTTCGTTGATGTATAATGTCTATTTTGCATAATGCACAAGCGTACATTTTGCCAGCATTGTTTTCACCGTTTTCGCGGGCATGTGTCCGTTCAGGTTGAGAGAGAATGTAGTAGGGAATTTACTACCTTCTTTCACATGTTGGTGTTTAAGAACCCCTTTGTCCGTTCCAAAGAGATTATACACTGGTCTGTTTGATTCTTCCCTTGTTGCAGCTCTCATCGTTCGCAATAGGACATCTTGCGTAAGGAATAATTATGGTTGGCTGAATAACTCGACCTGCGGGTAACCCGACATTTATTACAAGCCGAACCCTGGACAGCTCGAGCCAATCCAGTGGCTTTAGAGGCTACGTAGTTTTGACATCCTACTCTTTGGTGATATGAGGTTATATGTATGGTATTGTAATTTCTCATAACGTTTGGGCTTCTCTGCGACGCCATTACGGTTAAACTTTGGCCATAAATGTTTTAAGTTTATTCGTTCCTTGTTATTTTTTTTCACCTCTCTTCCAAGTCCCATGTCACTGCGACTAAGGGGTGGGGGGGGGGTGGGGGTGGGGGGTGGGGGAGGGGGTAGCTAGACAGAAGATCTGTCCGTCCGGCGCCGGAGGAGTCTTTTATTTATTCATTCATTTTTTATTTTTTTTTACGTTATCGCTCTCCTCCGGAGGGGATCCGTCAAGTCTCCGCGGAACATTTCCCCGACGACCATATACACAGACCGATCTTTCGGGCAAGAGGGGGGGGGGGGGGGGAACAAACAAAATTAAAGACTATAAATTTCCACTTTTGTCCACAATTTTGTAGATTCGTTTTAGATGCCAGCTTATCCTAACTATGATGATCACAGTGGGTGGTTGATTGGTCCTAAAAGAAATGCTCGGGGAAAAACAAAACAAAACAGAGTTTTATGGCATATAACACAGTGCCACTCGGGGACTTCAGAGTGATTCCTTGAATACCCCCTTGCATACAGTATGATTGTGTACGGGGGTATGAAAAAATCGCTCCCCCCCCCCCCCCCCCTTTTGCTGCCACTTCGTGGTTTCATCAGTCGCCCTCCCCCCACCCCCTCCCCCGTTCCGCCGGCCCTTTTATTGAATGTAGGCATATAATGCTATGTATACGATGGTCCATTCAAAATAACAACAGTTAATCAACTTGCCTTAATTCAGGTATTCTGGTGGCACTTCTCATGTTAAAAATGAATGTCCACATTTCGATTTCCATTTTATTATAATTATAGGGCTACTAATTTTATACGCAACATGTCTCTATAAAATACATAATACTGATAGGCCAATAGGCCTTTACAACATTCCACATTGCTCTGTGACCGCTTAGCCAAATTGAATGGGGTTTTCTTCAAAATAGAGCTAAAATGATATAATTATTATAAGACCCTGAAGTAGCATGCGAAAATAAATTTGATTGTATTTTTTTTTTTTGGGGGGGGGGGGGGGGACATGACTGTATACAGTGGTTTTGCCCAGTCGGACATCAAGTGTCATTTTACAATGCTGTATAGAAGACAGTAATTTAGATTGAATTTTGCCTTTAAAAAGCGGAAAATAAACATGTTCAAAAACTTCCCAGCTTGCCCAGGCTCGCTTGCCAATAGACCGGTTCTGTAATGTATCCAGATTTTACACATGCTTCGTTCACATAAGTTGCCCTTATAACAACTTGCCGCAAAGCTGCTATAGGAGACTTGCCCGACCTCAAAGTTGAGCAACACTGGGCCGGATGCATAAACGCTAGCAATTGCTTGTGCTAGCCTTTTACTCGAATCCGTATGCATAAAAACAAGCAATTGCTTGTGAGCAGAAGCTTTTGCTAACAAGCACAAGCAATTGCTTAGAGACCAAGCATTTGCTTAAAAACGTATGCATAAAACATACCTTTTGCTTGTTCGTGCTAGCAATTGCTTACGATTTTCCAAGCTCTGTGAATGAGCTTGAGCTTTTGCTTATCTGAGAGGTTCCCTTTTAAGTATCATTTTCATATTCATGGAAGAAAGACCACACTTGGGAAGGAGTGGTATAAAATCTACAAGAAATTACTCATAAGTAGAGTAAGAAATTTTTCATGTCAACGGGAATGTCCAGTGGTAAGCACGCAAAATGTGGTGAAAAACAGGTAGGATGTCTGACTTCGGTGGAGAGCAAGACGCCTCTCCACGTGCGATCTGGCAGATCCGGGCTACTGTAAGCAGTGATGGGAATCAGCCAGTAATACGTGTGTGTGTGTGTGTGTGTGTGTGTGTGTGTGTGTGTGTGTGTATAGTTGTGTGTGTGCGTCTGTGTGTACATTTATGAGTGTCATTTAATAGCTCTTCTGCTATGTCAGGAAATGTTTCTGCACACACATGCCCTTTCAAATACATGCTGCCACACTCGCCTTTGTTCTTGTGTTCGCACAGGCGTGACGTCCCTTTTGTTGAAAACGCAAGCAATTGCTTGTGCGGGACAAGCAAAAGGTATAAGCACTAGCAAAAGGTTATGCATATGGATTTGAGCAATTGCTTGAGCTAGCCCTTTTGCTAGACGAGCTTGTGCTTTTGCTTGAAGCAATTGCTTTCAAGCAATTGCTTGTTTATGCATTCGGCCCACTGTCTTGTAGGCGAAGTCTACCCGGCATGAATTTTCCTAGGGGTTTAATGGAAGGGAGCATTGAATGAAATGCTTCGTTGCTAAATAGGTTTAAAAGAGATAACCATATAGAGTTTGATAAATCACAGAAACTGTATATTGCTATACCAAGGATGTTTAAAAGTTGGAGTTCTAAGGCTGGCTGTAATAAATCAAACATTAACGTGTTGTTAGTTTTCTATTGATGCACGAAGCGCATTTTGGGTCTTGTGCCTTGGAGTGATCGATGTTCGATGACGCCGTCTTGCTGAGCAATCTGAAGATTCATTTTGAACGTTCACGTAATAAAAAATGTTGACTATATTTTGCTTGTATTCATTAAATGAAGTGAAATCTTTTAATGATAAAGCATGTAAAATAATTAAGTCAATTCCGTCTAGAAATTTTTGCAAAAGTGTAATATCAGGGCTGCATCACGATTGTGAAAGTGCGAGGGCCCCATGTCTTCACCATTATGGGTGCGTTTATCAACTCCCTTTGTCGGCAGAAACATGGTTTTCCAAACAGCTTTCAAGGAATTTTTACGAGTTGATAAACGCAAAGCTGTTTTGAAAGCCCTTTCGGAAAGCCTTTTCGAAAGCCGCAAATTTGTGGCTTTCCAAACAGGTTTCCTAAATAGGTTTTCAGAAACCTGTTTGTAAAAGCCTTTTGAAGTTGATAAACGCAAAGCTGTTTTGAAACGGCTTTGTAGTATTGTACTGCAGTTACGAACAATGCACGCCTTATAATTATTATGACCTCTTCTCCTCGGGTCGAATTTCGCAATGCAGCTGTGCAGTGACAGGCCAGTTATCGTATTCGCGAAGAGTGGATAAACGCAACTATTTTGGAAGCCGTTTCTAAAGGGCTTATAGAAACGGCTTTCGAAAGGGCTTTGGAAACGTCTTTTGAAAGCCGTTTAAACAGGGGAAAGTTGATAAACGCAGCCAAAGTCACGTATCATTAAATTTTGGCAAAAAGTAATTACCATCACATACCATCCTTAGAAAGTGGCTGGTGATTATGTAATGTGACACGAATCAAATTACAATATATCTTCCTATCTGAGCGACAGATCCACTTTGGCACATGCTTCATATATTTTCGAGTGGCGGCATCGAGCATGAACTGCGTTCAGACCAAGGAGGTTTTATACATGGAGTTCCAACTGGCTGTAATACTCAAACAGTTGTCAGATTTCTATTGATGTACAAAAGAATTCCACAGGTGCACTTGTGCCTTTGATGATCGATGTTCCAAGCCGCCGTCATGCTGAGCAATCTGAAGATTCATTTTGAACGTTATCATAATGTTGGCCGTATTTTGCTTATTTATTTATCAAATGAAATGAAATTTCACTTAATAATAAAGCATGTAAAACAAAAGTCAATTCCGTTCAGAAATTTGCGCAAAAGTGTAAATCAGAGCTGTATTATGTGAAACTGTTGAAAACTGTACCATTCTGGAAAGCTGGTTTTATCACTTTTCGACTTAACTTCCCCAAATGAAAGTAACATGTAGTAATCTTCAAGTATAATTCTTTATTGATAGACATATCAGATTAGTGCCCGCGTATGCCCAGTCGAATAATTTGTCTTCGTATCGGCGGGGCAGATCCTGTTTGGCAGTGACATACTTCAAATATTTTTGAGCGGCGGCTTCGAACATAGATCAAAGGGAATAACTCTGTTGTGACTCCATCTCTTCAACCTCCTTGGTTCAAACCAAGGAGGTTCGAGAAATGGAGTCACAACAGTCTTATTCGCTTTGATCCCATGCTCGAAGCCGCCACTCAAAAATATTTGAGGTATGTGTCAAACTGGATCTGCCGCTCAGATGCGAAGACAATTGACTTGTGTCTCATTGCGTAATAACCAGCCACTTTCCAAGGAAGATAATTATGTCTTTGTGATGGTAATTACTTTTCGCTATCCCTGCTTACTAATGATGGGCGGTAGACAATGGTAAAGGCACGGGGGTGCGCGAAATTGCTCAAATATTGCTGAAATAGATATCAAAATTACTCGACTGTACTTGTCTGTACGCTAATCTGACGTATTAATTTATAAAGAACTATACTTTTTTTTATCTTTCATTTTTTTTTATTTCCATCCTTTCACAAAAACAATAATAATCATTGTACATAATTATACATACCAAAAACCAAAAACAGACAAAAAAGAGGGAAAATTAGCAGATGCACACAAGCTTGTGCTTATTTAAATTTCGCATAGATAACATATTGAATTATGCTATCAATATCTCATGCAATCACTGTATACCACAGAAAAGTAACGGCCAGAATGTCATATCAAGGAGGCATGCAGATTTATCCACTTCCTTTCAAATTTACTTAGTTGTCTATTTTGAAAACCAATTTGCCTCTCAGTCATATATATAATTTTTAGCTTTGACCAGAACAGTTCAAATGTTGGCAAAATACCCAAATGTCTACATACATATATCATCTGTTTGGCTATAACTATACAGTGATTCAAAAGGGGCCTATGCTGGCTTCCACCAAATACACCGAACAAGATCTCTTCTTCCTTCAATTGTAGATTTATGTCAAACTTTGTATGCCACCATTTCAAAAACTCTTCCCAAAAATCACATGCATGTTGACATTCAGCGAATATATGTTCTGGCGTTTCCTCCACTTGCTTACAAAAGTACACAATTCAGAGTCAACAATTTTTATTTTGTGTAATCTTTTGTTCAAAAGAAGTGCTCTTGTATTAATTTTATACTGAAATTATAATGTTCTGCTCTTAGTATCAACTAAACACACAAAAGGCATTTTGTATATAAGCTTCCAAGTAATATCATCTATCGCATATTTATTACTCCAGTAGATTTCCGATGTTGGAGTCTCAAAATGTTTGCCTTTCAAAATACAATTAATAATCTGCGTTGTTAGCTTCTCAAAGTCTACTTCATTGCCCTTAAAAACACAACTGAGTTTTAAGGCTGGTATTGTTTCCCGATTGGAAAGGCATCTCAACTTCAATTCTTTTGGAATAGCAGAAACAATCGAGCACCATTTCAAATACATTTGCTTTTCAACTCCCCTCCTCACCCATGTGTTGAAATCTATCAATCTGCCTTCTCCATCAAACAGATCTGAAATATACCATAAACCGCAGCCCTAAAAAATTCTGCAAAAAACACCGTTCTACCATTTACTCTAACATATTCATTATTCCATACAGTAATCTCAATAATCTTGTCTTCCGATATGGAACAGATGATATTAAATTTTGAGAAATGTTTAGTAGATGTGAAAGTTATACTTAATGTTTGGAGAAAAAGGAATTTGAGTTTGATAGGGAAAATACAAATAGTAAAAACATTTGCTATATCAAAATTTGTTTATTGTGGGTCCGTTTTGCCAATACCAAGTCATATACTGAAACAATTAGAGAGTGTTATTAAAGATTTTGTATGGAATGGGAAAAATAGATATGTTAAAAAATGAACAAGGTGGTTTAAATAATGATGCATATCCCTTCATTTTTCAATGCGTTGAAGGTAAAATGGATTTCAAGGTTTTTGAATGAAAGTAGCTCTCTGTGGTCAGTTATCTTTAGATATTTCATGAAGAAATTTGGAGGTCATTTTATTTTATTTTGCAACATGTCCAAAAAGAGTTGTAAAACAATGGGCCAGTGCCCAAGTTTTTACAGGGATACACTGAGTGCCTATTTTGATTTTCGACTTTTAGATTCAAAACATACAGAAAAAAGTGAGATTATAAAGAACTATACTTGAAATTGATCCCATATTAGTTTCATTTGGCGAAATAAGGAGAAAAGTGATAAAACCGGCTTTCCATGAGGGTAAAATCTCAATCACTTTCATAAGATACAGCTCAGATTTACACTTTTGCACATATTTTCGAACGGAATTGAGTTTTGTTTTATATGCTTTATCATTAGGTGAAATTTCATTGCATTACAAACGACATACAAACGAGCAGCATATGCCCGATATTATGTTAGCGTTAAAAAGGAATCTTCAGATTGCTCAGAAAGATGGCGGCTTCAAGCATGGAACATCAAAGGCACAAATGCACCTGTGGAATTCTTTTGTCCATCCATAGAAAACTGACAGCTGATTGAATAACTATTCTATAGTCAGTTGTATAACTCCATCTTTCGAACCTCCCTGGTTAAAACGAAGGCAGTAACTTCCTCCGGTCGGGGAACTTACCACGACCTCTTCCTCCGACCAAGATACTCCTGAGTTTTTTCAGGAGTAGCTCGCTACAGTTTGCCCATGCATGTTTTGTTTCAGTGTAAAAAAAAAAAAAGGAAAAAAAAAACCCTGATGGCGTACATTCAAATCTCATTTGAATATGCAAAAGTCGCATTGTACTTTACTTTGTTTTTATGCAAATGTCATATTTTATATGCTTTCATCGGAAATGGAAAAAAAAATCTATTAAACTCTCTTGGCCATAGGTCATATTGAATAGGCCTGTAATAGCCATCATAAGAAATCTATGTTCGGAATTGCCAAGCGTCATAACAATGTTTTGTTTTATGATTTTTTTTTTCATGTACTTAGTATTTATCTCAGCTGTGTTATACCAGATAATCGTTTCATTTTCATATTGAATATACTGAGATTAATGAAAACGCGAAAATGTTACATGACGTAGGAGAATCAAAAGCGATCTATAGTACAGCGTGTTATGTATCCATCCATGATCAGATCAGTAAGCCTATATAGTAGCTCCTGATCCTGTTAGTTCCTGTTCATAAACTGACAATATTGAACATCCCTTCCATGAAAGCCCATAAAAGCCCGCTCTCTTCTAGACAGAAAAACTTCGATTTTTACGGTTCTCATCAGGGATTCCGTGAAGCTTTTTATTTCTGTTTTTCGCGTAACATATCTTTGATGATAAAACAGACTACGGGTTCTTTCTAACGTTAGCTCTCTTCTCGATAGGCAAGTGCACGAGATCAATACCAATAAGGCATACCGAAATGCAAAGTTTATTGCACATCAATCAGCTCAGGCAGTAAAATGAGTTCAAAGCATAAATAAAAGTGCTCTTAGGGGCATGTACATACCAGTAATATTACTGCTAGTCATACTGTATGTACAAGTATCATAAATTTACGAGTAGTGTATTGATCTCTGCGGTTCAAAGGTATTCGTATACGAATGATGCACAGGATAGAGTGCGTTAGTGGAGGCGTATAGCGCACTCGAGGGTATTTACATTGTGAAACATGCACCAGGCGAAGCCGAGTGCATGTTGCACTACATTGTAAATACCCGAGAGTGAGCTGCATCTCCACTAACGCCACGAAATAATCCTGTGCATCATTTGTATACGAATACCTTTGAACCGCAGTGATAAATACTCGTAAAATTATGATACTTGTACATAGCTACTGGATGATTACACCGCACTTATATTGTCACACCACTGTTTACACCAAAGAGTTTAGAAACGCACGCAGTGCGTTGGCTTAGAACTACAATTACACAAAGCTGTGTCATCATGCATATATTATATGCACGTTAACATCTACACATTCGTATGTACAAGTGGTGGTGAACGGTTACGCGGCACCGAGAAGGTCCCGAACTGGAAACCTCATTTCAGCTTCATTTCAAATATTACAACAAAACAATTTGTGCATCATGGAAGGTAAGGATTAAAGCTTGCAATGTGAAATCATGATATCGTACTCCTACCAGCAGAATACCCAAACTTCATGCTCCTACGCTAGTCTCTAGTCTAGGGCACGCTGCAGTGGAATAGTGTCAGTGAGCAGCCCGAACCGTTTAACCCTACACAGGCAAAGAACTGTGTAGGGTTGGACTAGACAGAAAGATCCGTCTGTCCTCCGGACTCTTTTGTATTTTGCCATTAACGCCGTCCTCCGTAGACAGACGGAAGGTTGTAGTACCCATTGCTGTGTGGATGTTCTTAACCACTGTCTCTATGGAAAATTGGGTGAGGTACCTCACCCTTCTCGATTGCGTCTAATTCACGGCCCTAGGTCGGCAAATTTAAACTTGAATAGTTAAATCAACTATTCAAGAACAGACTACACTCACCAGATTAATGAATAATCCAATATTTCGGTCGAATTTTCAACGCAAAACACACATCAACCAGCCCGTCGCGTCGTCACGTTCAAACTGCAGAAACATACAGTATGAATCTATTAGCCAATCACATGCGAGGTAGTTTCTACGTGTTTTTTTTACTTAATAAAGTACCTCGCATGTGATTGGTTTACAGATTCAAAATGGCGACTTACAGCTAGCGAACGGCGATGTTGCGATATGGATAAAATTTCTGCATTATAACCGCGTTACTGTGAGTATTTCGATTGCAAAATGTGAGAAATTAACCCCAAATATTGCTGCATAATGTGTCATATCATGTCAAACTTGTTTGAATGTAAAAAAGCTGCCTGTAATTTGGTTTATCGTAACGTTTTATCTGTGCGCTACTGCCACACAGTAGCTGGCATCATTGACTTCGGTCTGTATACGGAGGGGATCCGTGAAGCCAGACGCAGTCTCCGCGGAACATTCCCCGACGGACAGATACAGACCGATCTTTCGGTCAAGGGTTGGACCTACTACTCATCGACCGCCTAATGTTTATTTGCTTGATAAGAATATCTAACACGGAAATTCACGTAAAAAACTTGACCTATGTGATTGAGAAAATCCAGCTCTATCAAATGCCGTTGTTCCCTTTTCGATTCGAAGTTTCAGTGCAAAAATATCGCCGACGAACTTGCGTCGAACTTGCGACGAACTTGCGTGCACAATTACCAACCCATTAACATTCAGAGAGGCTGCTCTTCCAGTCATCCGAGTGATGCAGCCTCCTGTTGGGTCACACATGCTCTAAGAAAAGATGCATGTTTTTTTTTTACTAGCACTATGCACCGTCACTTTTATTGTACATTAGTGACATTTAAAATCATCCTGTTCACCATGTCACCTCTCACTGACGCACGACACTTCTACCATCCCGGGATAGTTTCAAGGAACTGCTGAAAGGGATTTCTACTTCAAGGTTCAAGGTTCAAGGTGGCCTCGTTTCAGCTCCCCGCGGTAAATCGCGTTATTAGGATCGACCGCTGTTTTTGCATTGACAATGCACGCAAACCGAGTTGTATTGAACACCGTGTTGTACGAAGCTTTTTAGAAGAAGCCTTTTAGAAACTTCTTCAAGTATACTGTCCAACACCCCTTAGTAGGGGCCAACCGGACAGGGGAAACTTCCATGGACATTACATGGAAACTTCCATAGACATTTCATTGTGCAGTCATTACGATTCGGTGAAAATATTCATTTGAAATGTTGTCCTTGATTAAAAACATTAATGAACAGTCAATTATCGCGTTTTCCCACACCATCCTCATCTTACATTCAAAGCCAATCCATTTTTATGAGCTTTGCGCGCAGAGAAGTGCATACTACGGTAAGTGTGCAGTGCGCGAATTATACGCGGTCGGTTTAAAAGAAGGTGGTTGATATGTAGTACTAGTAGGGCTACCATACAATTACAAGGAGCGCCCCAGGGAGCGTGTTTTTTTTAGACGGCACAGATTGGGGACCCTAACCCTAAACCTAACCCTAACCCTATCTAACCCAACGTGTTTCCCATAGGTTTAATATGCGCCATGCCCCATGCGGTGTCCCAGCCGACCCCCCTCCTCTTCCCCACCCCACGGGCAACATGTTTATCGCGCACTTGTAACAAAGGTTCACGCACTAAGCAAGCATTCGCGCGCTCAGTACGACACACCTATTGGCATCAACAACCATGCATCAGTTTTTCATTCCGTGCGCGGAAGGGGGTGGGGGAGAGGGGAGGGGGGGTCGGCTGAGACACCGCATAATGGCGCTGCCCATGCCAAAAATACACATAGCGCGTCACAGAATCGGTCAATACGCTGCTGCGCCGTGCTCATGCTCTGTGACGACTGTGCATATACTGTACCTCTGCTCTTCTTCTTCTTTCAATAAAGTACTGGCCACCTTGTGGTGTGTCAGAGTACAGTTCGACCTCGATTAACCGGCCTCCTTTTATCTGGAAATCTCTATTATCCGGGCGCGTTCACGCAGTGAAGGACTTTTTTTTCATCCAAAAATTGAGAAAAAACAGTGACTTTAAGTTTAAACTCCATTAAAATTTCTACAAAACTCACACGATTTACAGATTTACCTGCAAATATATTCCCGACAGAACTAACATAAATTCACACCACATTATCATCGTAAAAGTGGCTATCCTGGGTTTTAGGGGTCTAAATTATTTTGGGCTTCGAAAAACGCCCACAATTGTAGAAATGATGGCCAAATCGTGATATTGGTCCCCTCTCGTTCTGCGTGTGGTGTGCGTCTCCACTAAATATGTGCAAAGTCTATGGAGGTTGAAAGAAGTCCCCGGCTGTGACGAAATGAATGGTGGTGAATGGAGTGGTGGACTATTTCACAATATGCCGAAATGATTTCGAAACGTTGCCCACAAATGTACAAATGACAAATTGGTTGATAGATACTTCTTACCCGTATCTACAGCTGTAGCTGTTGGTTAGCACTATATACTAGGGCTGTGCTTCTAGTAGGCTAAGTACCGGTAATGTGTACAAGTACAGTACATGTGTGGGTAGGGTGGGAAGATGTGTATGCATTTCTGTCAATGTGTTGCGGTGTGCTGCATGCCACACCTTTCAGAGCAAGCTACAGGATGTATGTGGGCTTGTTGCGAATAGGGATTTTCCAGCAATTTTCTGCGGGCGGACAAGGATGTTGGCGAGTTTCACACTTGCTTCTTACCTGCTGGAAACGTGATACCTGCTACTAAAGATACTTGTGTGTATTCCGTGTGACCTGCGTGAGAGTTTCGAAACCGATCTGTTTTCAGTTGAATATGAGGGACATACGGGGACTGCGAAATACCTGCGTTACAGCTGCGAAGTAAGTGCGTGAGAGTTGCCTGCAAGGTGCTGCCACTAAGGGCCTCTTACTGGTGTTCTGCATGTACCTCTGCAGGCAAACCCCTTAGGTAAAAACTAAAAAATAATTTTAAAATGGCTCACCCAGAACAAGTTTTAAACATGCTCAAGGCCTTGTCACATCTTGTCTGGGGAAGCCTTGCGGGTTGACCTGCAGAAAAAATTTTTGCTACCTGGAGCTTCCCCCATTTGGCCCGCACTTGACAGAACCTAGCATGTATCTCGCCTGGAGTTGCCCGTAGTTGCCCGGAGGTGCGCATGCAGAACCATTAGGAGGCCCATGGCTGCCGCAAGTCACAGGCAGTTGACCAGCTTGAAGTACGTAGGTTGTCCATGGATCTATACCTGTCCGCAAGGAAGCGTGTGTCATCGGCGGGAATTCTATTGAGCATACAAAACTTGTAGTACTTACTGGCAAGGAATGGTGTCGATTCTGCTAATATATGTTCAGTTTTTTTTTAAGTTGGGAAAAAAAAAGTCATCAGAAAAAAAAAAAATTGAACTCGCTGGATCTATACACATAGGCTACTTCAGCCAAAATATGGGTCAACATAAACGCCCACTGCTGCCCAGGGCTGCAAATATGTGGAAAGGCAATTTTTAGTAAACGTTTTTTGCACAAATCTACCAAAAAAATAAAGTAAAAAAAAAAACAGTATGAATTCCTTTTTGAATATGGGTCTTGATCTCCCAATGTAGATTGGAAGTATGATTCTGTTTAACATGAAAAATAGAAATCTTCTTTTCAATTAATTTAATTTGATACATTAGTGATATGGGTAAAGAGCACTCCCTTTGCATTTCCTCAAAACCCTGTAACTTGACATGCTTTTTTTTTTGTGGGGGGGGGGGGGAGGGGGATGGCCATTATTGCAAATGATACATGTACATATGTACATGTATATATTAATAAGTAGGATAAGATCAGAAATTACCCACCACTTCTTGCACAGGTCAAATTCCTTACAGGATCTCTACGGGAAAATATTCCTGAAGAGATGAAGCAAGTTCCAAAGAGTTTGTACTTTACACACCCTGTTCCCATAAACAGAGGGTTCATGAAAACACTGAGAAAGACCGGAACATGCCAAATAAATGCTTGAATTTCATTAGACCACATGTGACATGCTTGTTGGCAGGCACCATTGAATTGCATTTACTCATTAAAACTTAGGAGTTGTGTGAATTATATAATCTGCCTTACTCTTCCCCAATTTCATACTTGTATCTCTCCAAATATTGCAGGAGCTGACTGGCTGCGCATGGTTCCTCTGATCGGAGCTCTTGGGGCTGTCATTGTTCTAACAGTAGTGCAGATCCGCAGAGGAAAGGGATCCGGAAAAGTCAATGCATCCATTGAGAAAGAAAAGCCAAAAGTTGTGCATTCATTCGACATCGAGGACCTTGGCGACAAAGCCGTTTTCTGCCGCTGCTGGAGATCAAAGAAGGTGAGCTGAGTTTGATGGGCGATGTAGAATTGGTTGATAATCGTCAACACCTTCCCTCCCTCTTTTTACCTCACCTGAGCTGAAGTCTCAAGTGAGCTATTCATCATCCCTCGTATGTCAATTTTATGCATTTTTGGCTTTTTCCAGAAAACCTCAAGACAGATTTTCATAAAAGGTGACAGGTAGCATTTTTAGGGTGATAGAATTTTCAAAGTGCTTTTAAATGGGGAGGGGGGGGGGGGGTTAGATGGGGTGGCCCAAAACCTCCAAATTAAAAGGTCTTTCACAATCTTGTTCACTTGAATCAAAAGGGATGTAGGTTGGTGAGTTAGTGCTATGAGGAAGAACATTTGTACTAGTTTTCAAGTTTTTTTTTGTGGTAGATCTGAGGTGGGGCCCAATTTTAACATTTTCAACCTTTTCTTGAAACAACAGAGATATTTATCGAACTCATCAGGTAGCATACCTAAGTTGATAGGATCTGAATTTGTTCTAAAGGGCACCCCCCACAATTTGTTTACATTTCATCTTGAAAATGCATGGTCAATTTTTACCAAACTTGGCAGGTATTTTGCTAGGATGATAGATTAACACATGTATATTTTTACAAATGGGCACAATGCCCCACAACTTTGGGGGGGGGGGGGGTGGAGGGGCACAGGAACCTCCAAATTACAGAATCTATAAAGAATTGTCCCAACCAGTAAATACAATGTACAGTAGTGAATGTACCAGGGGTAGCCCCCTGGGGTCCAGGACTAAATTGGACGCTCATTTTCACATTTGCTCTTCTTTTGAAAACGCACTGTCAAATTTTGTACAAACTTGGCAGGTATTATTGCCAGTGTGACAAGAGCTTTGTGTGACAAGAGGCAATGCTTTTTATAATATCTCATTTCTTCTCCTGAATTTTCCTCTGAAGCTGCACAAGTGATTGTTAAGTGAATCTTTTCTCTCTTTTTGCAGCACATTTCTTGTCATGGCTCGGAAACTTTTATGTGACCGTGCGTCACAAAACGAACAAAAAGTTGCACACACTGATTTTGTGAGAGGACTGAAAATAGGTGAAATGGGTCAACCTAGCCGATCTTGACTTTTTCATATTTTCTGAAAGAGCAAGTCTTCTTCTACATTATACTAAAATTTGGGATCATAAAACGGGCAGGAAAGTGTGTTTAGCAGTTTATCTTGAACATTTTTTGGTAGAATAGTGTGATTAGGTGTGTCATAGGAATCCCCTTTTCATTTCTTAAAAACCTTGTACACACTCTTCACTTTCAACTCTAATAACTTTTGAAAGGATAATGTTACTGCTTTGAAAGTTGGCATTAATTATGGACAGAATGTGTTGATAAGGCATGCTCAATTTCACTTTAATCTGATAATCCCTTCATTGTTGTTAATCGTGCGGTTTACATCCTGTTTTTTGTCCCATTCATCGCACAGCCAGCACGGCTTGGTAAAGATTAAAGATAATAAAAAGTTTTGGTACCTCAAAAGTGTCCTTGAATTTCCTTGTCTTAGTTTGTGTTTCAGGTTCAAGTACCTTTCATATAAATAACACTGTGAGACTTACTCGCCCCAAAGTGCTCTCATGTCGTAGTAGTAATCATGCAATTAACTGCGATCAGCAGCCCCATACGCATAGCGACCAGCAGTCCCATAGGCATAGCGTAATCGGGCTTCGCATTGTAGCATTCAGGATCATGACAGATTTAGTATCGCAGGGTAAATGTCAACTTAAAATCCCATAAATTCTTCAATTTGAAGACTTACCAATTAACTTGAAGTATTGAAAACAGGCTTCGGGCAACGTTTGGTTCTGCCTATAGTCCCTTTCTGTTCGAATTGATGACTGAATGTGACTCGGTCGACAGGACCTTAGGAGAGCTACATGCAGTACACTGAATACTACGGCCAGTGCATGCGAACACATCACATGCACACAAATTTCAAATCCATGAACGGATAAGATGTTTGTGTGCGCATGCGCTGGCCATGGTATCCAATGTATGTAGCTCTCCCAAGGTCCTCTCGACCGAGTCACATTCAGTCATCAATTCGAACAGAAAGGGACTATTGGCAGAACCAAACGTTGTTCGAAGCCTGTTTTCAATACTTCAACTTAATTGGTAAGTCTTCAAATCGAAGAAATTTTTGGATTATAAGTTGACATTTACCCGCGATACTAATTCTGTCATGATCCTGAATGCTACAATGCGAAGCCCCATTACGCTATGCGTATGGGGCTGCTGGTCGCAGTTAGCTATGCGTACAATGGGCTGATCGCAGTCAGTGGTTTCGTACAATATTTATCGACGCTGGACAGCGTCGGCTCTGGTACGAAACCATTATTGCATGATTACCAAGACATGAGAGCACTTTGGGGCGAGTAATTCTCACAGACAACATACTTTAACCTGAAACACAAACCAAGACAAGGAAATTCAGGGAAGCTTTTGAGGTACCAAAACTTTTTATTATCTTTAAGCTCTTGAATAGACACTGTACTTCAGAGCCTCTTTTCTCAGTTCACACTTTTCCCGAGTGTGTACTTTCTTTCCAGTATTTAGATAGGTTAGGAGAGTCCATTTGATTTGAGTTATACCCGTACATCATTTTAAAGCTTAAAGTCTGCTCTTTTAGAATATGCTCTTAACTAAAATTTCATGTCTGGCGACTTTCTGTTTGTTATGTGATGCAGGGTCACATATAATGCTGAATGTACTAAAGACGACTAAGTTGGAAAACAAATACTATGAATGGAAAAAAATGTAAATGTGATTTCAATTTAAGGATTGACAGTGGCCTATGACATTTTTCTAAGAAATTTTGCCATCTTGAAAGGATCTTTCAAAGCATCTTCATTATTTCAAGTCAGGTTGTTGTAATGTTTATAACATTAGTTATAGTGTTAGGAAACAGGTAATAATAATAATAATATGAACACTTGTAATGCACCAGTATCCATCATGAAAAGATGCTCATGGCGCAAGAAAGAGAGGCAGAGAGAAAAAACCAGTGAAAAGGAGGTATGAGAAAAGGAATAAAGGAAATGTTTACAAAAAAGCTTGTCTAAATAGCCAAGTTTTAAGTGAGCTCTTAAATTCACTAAGAGAGGACAGATTGCGAATGTTATGTGGGAGTCTATTCCATAGGAATGTCAATGCAAAATCATATCACAGTCATGTTTGAATGTACACATGGCTCCAGTAAGGATTTCCCATCATGAGGAGAATTGTCAAAGAAACTACATAGTAGTAACTGATTATGATGACAATTTACAGTGCACATGTCATCTCCTTAGGCCACTGAACTACAGAATTACAGTCAAGATTTGAGTTACTCTCAAATTCAATTTTATTATGCTATAGTGTTTCCATGTGAGATGGCTAGATCCAATGTTACCCTCACAGATGATGCACAACCACAAATGGATTATGTTGCATGTTCAGTAGATTGACAATCCACAGTGGAAAGCTGACTGATGAGAAATTGCATGATGTCTTCATACACTCTATGTACATCTTCATACTACACGTACATACTGCATCTACATACATGTGTGTATGTCTTCATACTGCCTGTTGATATGACATTCATCTCCATTGTAATTTTATACAGTTCCCATACTGTGATGGCTCTCACGGTATTCACAACACTCTCACTGGAGACAATGTCGGACCCCTGGTCCTCTCGAAGAAGAGTGCAGCGTCTTCATAAAACCTGACACAGCAAGCTGAAACTTCCCATCCCAGAGTGTACTCATGCCTCTGAAATTTTGATTAAAATCTTTAAGGGCTAAAGTAATTAGATGTGTGAGATTTATAAAAACACTTCGTGCACAGACAAATACAGAGTACATTGTACATGTATGTACTGTAAGACAGGTGTTTAATTGTGTGAGATCATTGTCACTTGCATTATTTTCAGGATAAACTGTTAATGACCAGAATCTGAACACACCCCATTTACTTGATGAAGACTGGTCCCAAATACTTTGGCAGGTGTCTTTTGGAATCTTGTATTGTAGCAAAATCATCTCGTCCTGAACGGATGAAATCATGTTCATACTGTGTTGGGGTTTTTTTTTATTACACATGAGGCATCTTTTCTGTTTGAACAGACATCTGAATCTCATTGTAGACCAACTTGCCCTTTCTAGAGGTTTGATGTGACTTTTTTTTTTAAAGGGGAAAATAGTTATGGTGATTATGAGGTGCAAAACTTTTATTCTAAATGCAATAATCAAGTTTTTATTTCATCTGGTGCAGGGGATATATTAATGTCTTTGATAAGGATGCACAAAGAATTATTATGCATTATACACAACATTGTATTTATATGTGTTTCAGACGTGTGTTGTGTATAACAAAGAAATTTCGTATGATTTTCCTTTTTAAAAGGTTTCTGATAATAAGCCCATAAATGTATGTGTGTATGTCTCTCTTGCTTCAATTTCAGCTTAGACTGTGGTGGAAATTATGTATCATGCATTTGGTTGACTGGCACTGAAATCCATTGCCATAAAATTAGATTTTCTGAAGGAAATCTAAGTTTGCAATTTAATTGCCTACATGTAGCATGCACAAAATTCATTGCTGATATACCGGTATCTTATTGATACTTGGGAAAGAAGCACATGGATTTGCTATAACCATATACATTGTAATCATTGAACAGAGTTGGAACATGAGGTAAATCAAACAAAGTTCATATTGAAATTTAATTTTGTTGTGAGATTGCTCATTTGTATGTAATGTATCAAGCAGGAACAGGGATTCCCACGTGGTGTGTTGGTATGTGTATGAATGAGTGTTTATGTTTGCTTTGAAATGATAAAATGGTTGAAAGGCTTTATTCAGTATCATTTT